>NC_083361.1:54130297-54430297 GCF_030254825.1 Meriones unguiculatus
CCTAGAATCAAACTCATGTTGTCATGCTTGGCAGCAAGTACCCTTACCCATCCCTGTCACTGCCCAATAGGCTCATGACCAAAGTTATGCATGGAGGTTATGTGTGGGCTTGAGACCGTGGACTCCCACTCGCCATGGCTGACCTAGCTATACCTGCTGCTGAATGCCAGATCTGGCCAACAGCAGAGACCAAGACTGAGCCCCAGATATGGCACCGTTCTTCAGGGTGACCAGCCAGCAACCTGGTGGTAGACTGACTCCAGTAAACCACTTCCTGTGTGGAAAGGGCAATGCTTTGTCCTTACTGGGGCAGACACGTATTGTGGTTATGGACTTGCCCTTCCTGCGTGTAATGTTTCTGCACAGACTACCATCCATGGACTTACAGAATGCCTTATCCACCATCATGGTATTCTACACAGTATTACTTCTGACTAAAGAACTCCCTGCACAGCCAGAGAAGTGTGACAGTGGGCCCACAGCCCTGGAATCCACTGCTCTTATGTTTCCCACCATCCCGAAGCAGCTCACTTGATAGCAAGATGGATGGCCTTTTGTAGGCACCAGCTAGGTGGCAACAGCCTGGAGGGCTGGGGCAGATTTTTCCAGAAGACAGAATATGCTTTGAATCCATTTCTTGCTTAGCCAGAATCCACCGGTCCAGGAATTAAGGGGTGGAAAGGGAATTAGTTCTGTTCCTGTGACCCACTAGGAACATTTTTTGCTACCCGTTCCTTTGATCTTATGTTTTGCTGGTCTAGAAGTTTTGGTTCGAGATCAGGGAGTGTTCCTGCCAGGAGAGACAACAAACATTCGATTGAACTGGGAGCTCAGACTTCCCCCTGGTCCCTTTGGGCTTCTGATGTCCTTAAGCCAACAGGCTAAGAACGGGTAACAGTGTTAGGAGGGGCGTTTAGTACGGACTACCATAGGGAAATTGGATTGCTTCTTCACAATAGAAGTCAGAAATATTCTGTCTGGAGTGCAGGAGATCCTTCAGGGCATCTCTTGGTGCTGCGGTGGCCTGTGAGGGAAGTCCGTGGAAACTACAACAACCCAATCCAGGCAAGATGACGAAGGGCACAGACCCTTCAGGGATGAAGGTATGGGTCACTCCTCTTGGAAAAGAGCCATGACCTGTGGAAGTGCTTGCTGAGGTGGAAAGAAATGCAGAATAAGTAGTAGAGCAAGGTAGTTATAAATACCAGCTAATAAAGACTGTAATTGACATGAGTGTTTGTGTCATATTTTGTTAAAATGTGCTTGTACCGATATTTATGTTTTCTTCCCTTGGTTTCTTTGTCACGTAATATGATGTCAATTAAGCGGATATCAGTGGTTATCACACTTAAGTTTAAGATAAAAAAGAATGTCCATCAAGGTTCATTGCCACCTAGTCCGAAATGTATAATGTGTTTTTGGTTGCACGTGGGATTGTTATACCACGTTAGGCATAATTATGACATCATTATTGTTTTTGTTTGAAAGTTAAGTATGGCATAAGGAGATATGATTGTGTGTCAAATTAACAAGAGGTGGACTTGTAGTGGCTCTTCTTGATTGTCAAGTTGACTACATCTGGAATTAACTAAAACCAAAATGGTCGGGTACAGCTGTGAGGGATTTTTTTCTCAATTAAATAATTTGAAGTGGGAAGACCCACTTTTAATCCAAATCTTTTGAGGTGAGAAGATATATCTTTAATCCAGGTCTTTTGAGGTGGGAAGAGTCACCTTCACTCTGGGCCACACCCCCTGCTGGCAGCCTGTAGAAAGGACATGGAAGAAGGAAGCTTGCTCTCTTTGCCTGCCTGCCCCCACTCTCACTGAGAAGTCACTAGCGTTAGAGCCTGCTTCTCTGGAATTCTGGCATACACTGAGAGCCAGCTGAGACAGTCATCCTCCTGGATTGACAACTACTGTAGTCTGTTGGGAGACAGCCACTGCTGAACTCACTGGACCACAGCCTGTAAAACAAAATAATAAATGCCCTTTCTGTGCACACACACACACACACACACACACACACACACACACACACACACTCATTCATTCTAGAAGTCATGTTTCTCTAGAGAACTCTGACTAATACAGGCACCCTTCACATGCCACTTTCTTTCTGGGCAGCCAGAGCTCTGGAAGAATAGCATCAGTGTTCTCTACAGAAAACCATTCTGCCCAGAGCAGGAACCAGGGTGCCAGGGCTGGATTTGAATAAGATGACAATTAGACAAAGGATAACTTCGTAAATGTTCACATCAGGCACCACAGGAATAAAAAGGAGTAAAGGCAGCTATGCACCCATCTCCAGAATAAATACCTCCTAAGTTTACCAAGTAAGGGGTCTCAAGGCTGTCTGTTTCCACCATATTTACCACCCTGAATCCTGATGGGCTAACCTACTGCCCACTGGTATAGAGGCCACAGAGAAGCCCCTATGACAGACATGTTTGTGGGAAAATAGAAACTGTTTCCAACCCTACCACATCCTAACTCTTCATGAATAAAACAGGCTGATGCAAGGACCAGTAGGCACTGCATGAAAGCCAACAGCAATAAGAAGGCCAAAGGAGGGGCTGGAGAGATGGGTCAGAGGTTAAGAGCGCTGGATGCTCTTCCTGAGGACCCTGGTTCAGTTCCCAGCACCCATACGACAGCCCACAACTGTCTGTAACTCCAGTTCTAGGGGATCTGACAGCCTCACACATGTAGGCAAAACACTAATTCATATGAAATAAAAGTAAACAAATTATAGAAGAAGAAGAAGAAGAAGAAGAAGAAGAAGAAGAAGAAGAAGAAGAAGAAGACGACCAAAGCAGTAAAGACCATGTGCGGGGTGAATTACACCACACAGAGGAACTGATTGCCATGCCACTTGCACGAGGCAGACAGTACAACAGTGGCCATCTGGGAAGGGGGCAGTGGAAAGGAGCCAGTATTAATGAGTGGAGTGAGTTCTGGAGACCGATGGTATTTTCATTGGAATATAAATTTTCTCCCATAAGGTCAAAGATGAAGATGTGGCCCCTGGATGGTTGCACTGTTTGGGGTTCTGGAAACGTTAGGAGTTTGGGGGTTCTAGCTGAATAAGTAGGTCACTGTGAACCATGTTCTTGGGGACTGTACCCTGACTTCTCCCCACACCTCCTCCACTATACCACGGGCCTTGGCTGACATGATGTTCTGCCTTGCCACGGGCCTAGAACCTGAAGAATCAAGGGCTATGGACCAGAACTTCTGAAACCAGAAGCTAAAATAAGTGTGCCTCTCTAATTGTTTTGTCAAGTATTTGTCACAGGGACCAGAGGTCTTGACAAACATTCTGAACACGTGCAATGGCACTGAATTGTGCCTAAAATTATAGGTAATTGGTGTGTGTGTGTGTATGATTATGAGGTTTAAAACGATGCTTTCAGAAAGGGCCGGGGTGAATAAACTGAACAGCTGATCTCAGGAGAAATACACCTTGGGAAAAAAAATGATTCTATTTAGAATTCTTACAGGGTTATAATACTGCAGCCACAACAAAATTGGTTACTAAGAAAAAGGCTCAACTGGAAAGCAAGAGAGACTTTCTACCAATCAAAATATGATTGTCAAATAAACTGGTCAGTGGATGGATTGAGTGGCAATATCTAAAACCAAACTCTAGAATAAATCTAGCAAACAGAAAAAACAGGGCTGGGGTGATGGCTCAGTGGGTAAAGGCATGTGCTGCCAGACCTGACCACCTGAGTTCACACACACATATGAGGTCCTCAGGAAGACAAGCAGGGACCCTGGTAGCTGAACACAGGTAAAGCTGAGGAGGGAACTAACTCAGGCAGTTGTCCTTTGACCTCCACATGTAGGACTCTCTCTCTCTCTCTCTCTCTCTCTCTCTCTCTCTCACACACACACACACACACACATATACTTTTTTCAATAGGAAAAGCCAAATATGAGAGAGAAGTTAAAAAGCAGCATTGATCCTATACACTCAGCCTCTATTAAACACGATTTCCAAAACAGATCAAATGAGAAATCAGTCCATGGAGAAGTGAAACCAGGATACTAGGTCTCCGTGTCTGGAGGAAACCGGTGTTCAGATAATGAGACTTCACTGTCCACGGCACAGTCCACAGTCCACAGACTCCCAACCAGAGAAAGAAAACTCAGAACCCCAAAGGCGAGGGGAATCCTAACAGTTCCTAGATAGCACAGCTGTTGACCTTCAAAAGAATAAGAAGCCAAAGTGCTCAGGTTCCCCACTGGAATCCCACGTGTTGAAAGACAAAGAAGCATTGCCTGGGAATTCTCAGGAAAAACCCCTCAACTGGGTGTGCCCAAAGTGAAGTCCCTGCAGACACACTGAGGCTTAGGAGCTGACCACTCAACAACCCTGCCTGGAGTCTGCGGCAGGGAGGCAGCTAGGCAGGAGAATAAGACCCGACAAGCAGGGGCGCCGGTAGCAGAACACAGGTAAAGCTGAGGAAGCCCAACCTAACTCTAAGGAAAACCTGCTGAGCTTTGACCTGTGTTTCCAGCTCCTTCAGCTAGCCATAGTTTAGAGACTTAGAATTTCCTGTGTTTTTCGTTTGGGTGTAATTGAACTTGTTTTTGTTTTGTTTTGTTTTCTGAGACAGGGTATATCTGTATAACAGCTCTGACTGTCCTGGAACGCTCTTTGTAGACCAAAAAGGTTACACTCTCACAGAGATCCACCTGCCTCTGCCTCCCGAGTAATGGGTAAAGGTGCACATCACTACGCCAGCTGTAATTGAGTATTTCTCTCTGCAGTAATTAATAACTTATCGTTGGACAGGCATTCTCCAAGGCTGTGTAGCACAGGCTTCTCCTCTAGCCAGTGTGGCACACCAAGCACTCGGCAGGCAGAGGCAAGGAGATCTCTGAGTTTGAGTCCAGCCTGGTCTACACAGTGAGTTCCACCTGCCTCTGCCTCCCGAGTAATGGGTAAAGGTGCACATCACTACGCCAGCTGTAATTGAGTATTTCTCTCTGCAATAATTAATAACTTATCGTTGGACAGGCATTCTCCAAGGCTGTGTAGCACAGGCTTCTCCTCTAGCCAGTGTGGCACACCAAGCACTCGGCAGGCAGAGGCAAGGAGATCTCTGAGTTTGAGTCCAGCCTGGTCTACACAGTGAGTTCCAGGACAGCCATGGCTACAGGGAGAAACCCTGTCTCAGAAAAAAAACAAAACAAAACAAAGCAAAAAACCAAACAAACCCCTTTAGTAATGGGGAACATAAATCTCTAAAACAAAACTTGGCTTCGTTTTCACTTTTTGATTGTAAGAGTAATTTATCGGGTGTAAGACAATTTATTTATCTGTAAGAGGGCAATGATGTTGACACTGATTACAACATTGCCTGAGTAACCTTTGCTAGCAACCGTGCATCTCCACAAGGACCCAGCAACAGCAGGGTGAGTCATCGCTGGCTGCCAAGATGCCACACAGTCCTGCTGTTGCCAGGAGTCACTTATCCTCCCCCTGCACGTGCTACATCCCCTTATAAAAGGCCAGTCCCTCCCTTCTTCCCTGTGTTCTTCCTTCCACCCTCTCCCAGAGGGTGCATACCCCTTCCTCAAGAAACCTCTCCTGTGAGGTCTGTCACATGCTGTGATTTGTTGTGTCCACCAAACAGATCATAACAACCTTTCCTTCTTATAACTTGTTTAAATCAGGTATTTTATTACAGGGATGGAAAAGAGTCTAACAGCAATTACGTTGTATATATTCTTTCATAAAGTTTAATGTCTAACATCTAACTTATAGAATTAATTGGATCTACAGAACAGAATGCAAGTGCAATAAAAAAATAACATAAGAACATTAAAAAATGGTGAAGATTAAGTAGTAGCATTAGGGAAAGAAGGCAAGGGATAGAGTAAAGTAGCCTGTGTTTTTGTTCTTCACAGACACACAGCCAGGCTGATGAAGTAAAGAAATATATAAAATTTGAAGCAGGGCTTTCCACATTTTGGGACACAACCAATTATCAGATTATTCAATCAATGCACCGCTCCTAAAATAAACTTGAATTGGAAATTCTGGAATTTAATGCACATTTAAAAAGTCAGTATTTTTCCTAATACTCTTGTTTCAGTTGGACATGCGTACCCCGGGAAGCCACGACCACTTCCTTCTCTGAAACACAAAACCTAATTTTTCTCTCCTTGAGTGGTGGCTGGTTGTCGATGCTTCTGTGAAAGAAAATGGAGTAATTAAGACTCGACCTTCTAAAGTCAGAGATTGAGAGGCCCATGCCTACACACTAAGGCTTAAACCAGTGAATGTTCCAGAAGACTTGGAGAAATCATTGAGGTCAATAACTCCACCTTCAACGTCTCTCAGCGGAGAGACGTTAACTAACCCATCAGAAAGGGCTTTCAGTTTAAGATTTCTTTTCAGCTAATAAGCTGTCTCCTAAAACAAATAATGTAGAAATGTGTTGTGTGATCGCTAATGTGGGTTGTCAACTTGAGGGGATCTGGATTCACCCGTGGAACGCACCTCCTGTCATACCTGTGAGGCATTATCTACATTACAATAGCCCTTGATGAAGCTAGTTGAAGCCAGCAGACCTGTCCTAAAAGTGGGCATTTCATGTACTGGGACCCTGGACTGCTTAAAAAGTATAAAACTAGCTGAGTGCCAGCATCCAATCTCCCTCTGCTTGGCTGTAGGCAAAATGTGACCAAGCTGTCACAGGCTCCTGCTGCCCTGACTTCCATCAGGATGGACTGGGAGCCAAAACAGAATCTTCATTCCTTGAGTTGCTTTTGCCAAGACATCATATTGCGGCAACAGTCAAAGAAACTCACTCCTATAAGCCACCTCTCCTGCCTTTGCCATACAACCCTCATTCAGCAGATCCAAGAGGCAGTTGTCAGTTCCTGCATCAGCTCTGCTCCCTTGACCTCAGTGACAGTCTTTATTGGGGGTTGGGGAGGCTGGCTGGAGTAAACAGAATCAAGGAAGAGTGATGAACGGTCTTGCAGTGGGCATGAAAGGCACCATGGCTTCATTCTTGACAGGTCTCTCCGAGCACTCTTGCTGGCAGATGCCAGCTGCTAGAGCTTGAAGCCACTCAAACATCAAATGAAGACGAAGTAACACAACTCCAGTTTGTGTGTCGGAAAGCACCCCTGACACACACACACACACACACACACACACACACACACACACACACTAGACGGCCAACGAAGAGCAAAAGTAGCATTCCTTCATCTCTTTCAGCAGTGTACAGCATATGGTCACCCAGCCTCTGCACGGTGCCAACAGCAGGGCTGTGGGTGTGTGTCCTGGGTTCCCACCCAGAAACCCGAGTGCACTTGGCCAGATGGCTCTTATTTGTTTATCTCTAAGGCGCTCCTCCGCCCCCACCTCTTCTTAAGTTAATGTCACAATTCACAGCACAAAACAAATCTATGAGAAAGTGTTTTTTTTTTTTAAGCTTGAGCCTTCAGACATGTGTCTCACACACCCAGAAAGCTCACGCTGTGCATGGCTTGACGCAGTCATGGAGTGTAGCATGCTGGAAGACACACATGAAGAAAATTCTTCTTTTCTTCTCTATCGTAACAGCATCACACTGTTAGTCACAGTCATCCTATCATGGATTTCCACATTTCTTTTTTTGCTTCACCTTGAGCCCCATTGGAATGAAAAGGACATTGTCTTTCTAGGGAATGGGAGCTGGTGCCCCAAAGTACCTCAGGCAATCTTGCTACCATTACACTACACCCCTAACCCTACATGAAGGATAATTTTTCAGGTCTCTTGGAAATACTCTGCCCTATGCCCTCCCCCTTTTTTTGCACCTGTTATATTTTGTATTGTGTGTATGTTTCCGTGTGTGTGAAGAGATGCACACAAGGAGAAAAGCTTTAAGGAGTCAGTTCTCTCTGTCTACCATGGGGGGTTTGGAGGGTCTAGTTCAGAACATCAAGCTTGGCAGCAAGCACCTCTGTTTTTGAACACTGCACCAGTGTGTTTTAGTTTGATGTCTTTTCTTTTAGAGGCAGAGTTTATCTACTTTTGTAGGAGACTTCACTGGTTTCATAACTTTCATTGCTTTACCAGAAAGTGTCTTCCTATGCTCTGCCTGGAAATATATAAAAATATCAGGGTTGATGCCATTGCTCTTAGTTACTATTCATCATCTGTGACAAGTCACCATGAGCAAAGCAAGTTATAGAAAGTATTGAAGTGAGGCCTTGCTTACATTACAGTCTATGACACTGTGGTCAAGAGCATGGCAGCAGGTAGGCAGGCATGGCGCTAGAGAAACAGCTGAGAGCTGACATCTGATTCGCAAGCATAAGGTACACAGAGGTTGCTAACTTTGTAACCTTGAAGTCCTTCCTCCAACAAAGCCACACCTCCTAATTCTTCCCAAACAGTTCCACTAACTAGGAACCAAGTGTTTAAACATATGAGCCTATGTGGGCCAGTCTCGTTGAAACCATCACATTCCACTCTCTGGTCACCATAGGTTTGTAGCCATATCACAATGCAGAATATACTTAGTCCAACCTCAAAATCCCCATAGTCTTTCAGTCTCGACACTGTTTCAAAATCCAAAGTCTCTTCTGAGACTGGAGACAATCTGTTAATTAAAACTCCCTGTAAAATCAAAAGCAAGTTATAAAATTCCAACACGCACTGGCACAGAATATACGTGTATCATTCAAAAATGGAGGAAAGGGAGCACCGCGAGGAAATACTGGATCAGACTGAAACCCAGCAGGAAAAGCTCCAAATTCTGTAGCTGTCGGTCTGATATCAAAGGGCTTAGATGGCTCAGGGCTTCCAGCTCTGCTGACGGCAACACACTTTTTCACTGGGCTGATTCCACTCCCTGTGGCAGATCTCCCTGGCAGACAACCCGTGGCGCCCCCAACATCTTGGGATTTCCAGTACAATACAGGCTTCATTTTTAGAGCTTTGAGCAATGGCGTCTTCAGGCCTCCCTGCCACAGTGCTGGCCTCAGTAGCTTTCCTTAACTGCAGAGGGAGTTCCACGGCTGGTTCCTTTACTCATGTTATCCTTTATGATTCCACTTCTGGGAAGCTGCCAACTTCTGCTGCCAGCTTGAGACTGAGTCTGGCCCCCTTACTGAATTACATTTGCATAATCGTTGATACGTTGTTGCTCTTTAGGAACAGATAATTCCTTAGAACTTCTTCCTTCCTTCCCTTTCTTCCTTCCCCCCTCTCTCTTCTTTCTTTCTTTCTTTCTTTCTTTCTTTCTTTCTTTCTTTCTTTCTTTCTTTCTTTCTGCAATTTGCAGGATTGGCTGGGTGGGCTCTCTCTCTGAGGGAACCACTCCCTTATTCCAGTTCCCATCAGGCCTTTATTTAAAGGTATCTCTTGAAGGACAGGACTTGGTTCCAACATGACATTTCCCGGTGCTCTTTTTGTCCTCTGACCATACACTCTGCATTTCTTCCTTTCTTTTTAAATTTTTGCCTCATTTGCTGCTCATTTTCATTGCAGATCTGCGCAAGAAAGATGACTGATAACCACAGGACAGAATCAACATCAGTCTTCAAATCTCCTCTGTCAACAAAACTAGTTCAAAACTCTTTAATTTAACCTCTGGCAGATTTGTAGGACCAGGGCAAAAGGTAGCCACATTCCTTGCCAAAATATATAAGAATGGTCTCTAGCCTGGTTGCTAATGTGGGCTCTCTGAAACCACTTGAGCTGGGCCTTCATATTCGCCACTGCTATCAGTAACAAGTTCCTGGTACCAACTTCGGATGTAGTTTCTTTTTTACCGTCGTGACAGAGCACCATGACCAAGGCAATTCATGGGAAAAAAGCATTGATTGGGGGCTTGCTTAAAGTTTCAGAGGTCAGTCTATGTTCATCAAGGCAGGGATCATTGCAGTAGGCAGAGGAGCAGCTGAGAGCTTACATCTGACCCTCAAGCACAAGGCAGAGAGAGACTGAGAGAGAGAGAGAGAGAGAGAGAGAGAGAGACTCAAATAGATGAGCCTATGGGGGCCATTCTTGAAATTAGGTTAAAATAGTGTTGGATTATGCCATTCATTGTCAAATTTTCATAGCTGAGGTTCTTTTAGAGAAATGTATATATATATATATATATATATATATATATATATTGCCATTCCAAGAAAAAAAGATCCTTAATTTCTGATGCTCATTTTTTATAATTCCTGATCAATATTATTTATCTATTCATAAGAGTTTATGCATGTATATATGGAATATAAATCACACACATTTTTGTCCTTCAACTCCCTCCATATCACCAACAAATGCTCCAATTTCATGTCCTTTCCTGTTTACAACTCTCCATATCCAGTTAGTGCCATACATGTGTGCATTAAGTATGGGGCAGAACACCAGTGTAGGGGAATTATTTATTTTAACTTATTTGGGACTATATTTGAACTTATTACCCTGGCCGTTACCCAGTCTGAGCGCACATAAATGCACATTCCAAACTTATACTGGAATCATGTTCAGTATTAACTTTACATTTTTTATTTTATTTTTAAAGTGTCGCTTCCATCTATTTTTCCAGGGTTGTTTTGTTTTGTCTTTCTCTGTCCTTCTGTCACCAAAGCCTGTGGTCTTTACGTGGGCTTTGGCGGAGGTCGTGGTGTAGCACCAGCGGCTCTGAGTCTCATTGGGGGTGTTCCGCCCTTCCGGGCTTGGCGGGATGGATTCCCGGCCACCGTGCTGTGAACGGCGCAGCTCACGCAGTAACGCAGCTTCACCCAGAGCTTGAGAAGCACGCAGGCGTCCACGACACTTCCTTTGCATGTGTCCCCGACAGCAGCGGCCTCTACAGTGCTCCGAATGAGGTCTTGTCGTTGGGCACGTACCGGGCACAGAATTGGCTGCACATGACCGAGACCCTTTTTAGTACGATCGTTGTTTCTTCTCTTTATGGTCGTTTGTTGCCAAGACCCGAAGGGGCTTAACTCTACATGTTAAAAGCTTATTTTTTAATCTTAACACTGCGTTTACATTCTGTTTACCTATGTTGCCTTCCAAGTGCTGGGTGCTGGCATTAGAGATGAGCATGTACTGCCACACCCAGGCTTTAAAAATGATTTTAAAAAATAATAATAGCAGGGTTTCACTGAATTGCCCAGTTGGCCTTGAACTTGTGTTCCTCCTGCCTTGGCTTCCGTAGTAGCTGGGATTACAGACCTGCACCACATGGCCAACCTTCAGAGACTGGTTTAGGATGACATCAGCCTCTTCTGCTTGCCTCCAGTTTCCACTTCCCACGTGGAAACTGTGCATTTTTGTGATTATTGGAAGAACCGAGATTTAATTCTGTTAATTTTTAAGTCTCTCTCATTTTGCAACTGTTTACTGGGAACTGGGAACTGTTCTGTTTCCAGTACAGGGACATTGGGTCGGTTAGTAAAGAGGCTATGAGACCCAGGATCTCGGTAGGAAGAGTGCTCTAGAAATTCAGGTTCAGGACCCCATTCATTGGTGATCATGCCACCAGAGGCCAGGAAAGCTCCAGTAGTATTTATGGTCCATAAATCCTGATCTGTCTCCAAGATGACAGGACACAGGGGCGCCCAGGGGACCAGCCTTCTTCAAGTGGAGATTTCTGTTTCTCAGGAGAGGAAAGTCCAATTGTGGCAGACAGACATAAAGGGGGCTACTTAAGAAGGTACTTGTTCCTTGCAGCAAGTCTAAAGATCTGGGCTAGGAGGAAGCTGAGCTGGTAGAATGTTTGCCTAGCATTCCCGAGGCCCTGGGTTTGAGCTCCAGCACGACACAGAACCAGGCATGGTGGCGAGTGTCTCTAAGTCCAGCAAAAACATCCAGGAGTGACAGCATATGCCTGTAATCCCAGCACTTGGGAGGAGGAGACAGGAGGCAGGAGGATCAGAAGTGCAATGCCACCTTCAGTTACACAGCAAGTTTGAGACTACTAGCCTGAGCTCTATGAGATCTTCTCCCTAAACAAACAAGATTAAAAGCCTGTCAGAAATAGATGGAATCCCTACTCAGTTTATGGATGATTTTTTTTTTTTTTTAATTTCAGAAACATGGTCATGATTGTGCTTGTCTGTTTTTCTTCCCCTCTTTAATTATTGTTAAACGTTTGCCAGGGTGCCATGGCCCTTCTGTGTTGGTCTTGGGATATAACCCTCAGATGATGACCTGACCCATCTCCATCCGACTTTGAAAGTCTCAGATTGCTCTCCACAAAAGCCCTGGAAAGGGAGGAAGCCTGTACACTGCGCACTTGCTAGGGACAGCGGTGACGCCAGCGTGAGGACTGTGACGCAGGGTCCCAGTAGCTTGCTTTTCCCTGCCTGAGGGCAGAACCAAGCTGCTACTATTTCTTCTTCCGAGAACCCATGTGTTGCTGATTGCATTCCTCTTCTGATCGACAGGCATGTATTCTGGCCTAGACCCTGGACGGTTACACACGGGGCACACAGGTCTTCCCAGCCTATGGGGACTTGTCGCTTTTTCAAGCGTCTCTCTGACCCAGTAGATGCTGTGTATCTGCATTTGCATGTGGTACGATTTATTCATCTTCTGCTTTATAATTTATGCGTGGTTTTTGAAATGCCAAGGATCATTTTGGCAACTTTTCAACAGTTTTGTCTGCATGGCACAAGGCATTTTATATGTATGTATACAAATATATCAAAATTATAAATATGCCCAAATTATACAACAGTAACTAGCTTTAAATGTTATAATTTAAATTGTATGATTAAAGTAAGCATGGGAGCCAAGGGCTTTAAAGAACTCTCCACTCCCACTTGGTACTTATTCAGCTCTTGAGCTACAGAAATTAATGGCCAGAGTGAAGCAATTATCTCACGTCTGTGGGTAGTGACCTTGGATGGGGCTGAGCCTCCTTTCCATTTTGTCCTATTTTTGTCCTTAATAGCAGCATTTATCTCAACTTTAGTTTTCATGACTTTCTTTATGGTCCTAATCTAAATAGGTTACATAGCACTCCTTCTGGGGAGTACTGAAACTTTGCCTCTCCTATCTGGTCTTCCTTAGTGAGCTCTTCTGTAACCTCCTGTGTTATCTTGTCAATTCCGGCATAAACTCTTGCCTTTATTTAGTGCTATCTAAAAGCAACGGGAAAGGGGAAAAACTAGAAATTATTGCTCCACACCTCTGCCTTCCTCAGAAGGCAGCGTGGCTCTCATCAGTGGGGAAAGAAATATCTGTGTCTGTCTCTTTCCTTCTCTCTCTCTCTCTCTCTCTCTCTCTCTCTCTTTGTGTGTGGGTGTGGGAGAGAGAGCGAGAGAGAGAGAGAGAGAGAGGAAAGTATTTCCTTGGCTGTTCAAATGGAGTCCTGACTCCTCCATAGAAATGAACAAGAATTTAGAAGTATAAGGTAAGGGCTCTGTTATTGGTCCAAAACAACTGCTGAAGGGAGCCAGTCACAGTGGTGCTCTGTGCATTCCTTTAATCCCAGCACTGGGCAGGAAGAGTCAGGCCAGCCTGTGTATACAGCAAGGTCTAGGGGCCAGGGCTACGTATCTCAAAAGAAAGAGGAGGAGAAGGAGGAGGAAGGGGAGGGAGTGGGAGAGGGAGAAGGAAGACAGAAATAAAGACAGGGAAAAAAAGGTAAAATTGTTTAGGTAGCGGCTGTATCCTGAGCTGCTGGAATTGTAGTTAGAGACAGTTTAAGAAGAAATGACTGAAGATTTGAGGTGATCCCATTCTCACCATTACCTCATCCCATTTTTTGTTTTGCTTTTGTTATTTTTAATTAGAGGTCTAGAGAGATGCAGCCCCGATTGGCCTTCAACTCTCAATCCCTCTTCCCCAGCCTCCTAAACACTGGGATTACAGGCATGTGACACTATGCCCAGCAATGATCAAATGTACGGATGCTTAGGAGTATATGTATAACAATTAGCATATTTCTGAAGTCTGGAGAAAATATTTGAAGTCACCCATAATCTGAGCAGGGCTTTCAACTCTTCCTCCCAAGGGGGGTTTCTTACCTTCAAATCTGATAATTTCTTAGGGGTTGTTGTTGTTTTAGACAAGGTCTCCTATAGCACAGGCTAGCTCCAAATTCACTATGTAACTAAAGATGACCTTGAACCTCTGATCTTCCTGAGCGCTAGGCAAGAGCTCCACTCCTCCACAGCACTACCGGCCTCCTGCCTTTCTTACAACCCGCCTCACATGCACACGCCTTGTGTGAACAGTGCTCTCAAGAAAACGAAATGTGTACTTTCTGCAGCACTGGCTATGATCGGAACAGCACTGTGGATGGCGAAAAACTCCTCCCACTGAACTCTGATCCGGCACCTCAACAACCCCGAGAAGATGGGCAGAGGCGTGGCTTCCACACCTAAGGCAAAGGGCTTGGGTGATTTTATCTGAATCTCCTAAAATCAACATTATGCAGGCTTAGGAAACCTGAGTAGAGTCCTGAGCCCATTACTACTTTGAGGTAAGCAGGCACAGATTTACAGTGTGTGTGTGTGTGTGTGTGTGTGTGTGTGTGTGTGTCGGTGTATGTGTGTGTGTGTGGGGTGTCTTAGTTGCAGCCCAGCCATCTGAACGCAATTCTCGGGTCTTGTTTTTTATTTTTCCTTTTTAATTTATTCTTCTCTCATATATCACATCCCAATTGCAGTTTCCCCTCCCTCTCCTCTTCCCTCCCCTACCCCCAGTCTCTTCCCCCACTCTCCTCTCCTACAGATCCACCTCCCACCTCCCCTCAGAGAAGAGCAACCTCCCAGTGACATCAACTAAATACAGCATAACAAGCGCCAGTATGACCAGGCACATACCATCATATCAAGGCTGGGTGAGGCAACCCAGTAGGAGGAAAAGGGTCCCAAACGCAGGAAGAGTCAGAGACAGCCCTGTTCCCGCTGTTAGGAATCTCTATGCTTACAACCGACTTATATGCAGAGGACCTATGTCAAACCCATAACGGGGCCCTGATCTTTGCGAACCGCCATGAACCAATGTCAGTTGATCCTGTGGGCTGTATTCTTTTGTTCTTGTGGTGTCCTTGACTCTCCTGGCTCCTCCGATCCTTCCAGTTCCTCCTCTGAGGCCTGGCCTGGTTGCAGAGGATGGCCAATTCAGGCTCTGTGCCCCCCCCATTATTAGGAGTTTTTGCTGGTGTCACCCTCATAGATTCCATGGGGTTTCCATTGCACTAGAGTTCTACGTCAACTCCGAAAAGCGCCCCAATTCCAGTCACCTCTCCTCTTCCTCCATCCTCCGACGTGATACCTCCTGTTCCCATCCCCATCTGCCCCCAGTGGACCCACAAAATCTATTCTATTTCGCCTTCCCCGAAAGATCCACGTGGCCCTGCCCCTACCCCCAACCCCCCCCCCCCCTTGTTCCTTAGCTTCTCTGTGGACTGTAACATGTTTATCCTTTATTTTGCAGCTAACATCCGCTTATAAGTGAGTACATACCATGTTTGTCTTTTTGGGCTGAGGTTACCTCACTCAGGATGATCTTTTCTAGTTCCATCCATTTGTCAGCAAATTTCATTGTGGGTTTTTTTTTTTTTTTTTAGGTTTTTTTTTCAATGCAGTTTATTCAGGAACCTTGAACAATCATCTGACCCTGGGGAAAGCCAGCCCACAGCTTAAATAGCCTCTGGGTAACCAACCCCGGCGTGCCATGTGGGCAATGCAGATAGGTCCACATACATGGAAGCAAGCCAGATCCTCAGCCTTAGCCAAATGTGGAATTGTTCGTGACAGAGAGCACTCACCATCGGGAAGGTGGAAGGCGGAAACCAGCTCCATCTTTAAGGCACAGCATTCCGCAGCTCTCTACAGTTCCCCCTTTTTGTTTTAGACGCATCAGGCAAGAGTAGAGGTCTGATCTCTGATATTAGAAATAAATTGGGACTTTGTACCGATGTTCATTTAGGTGTCATCGACCCAAAGAGCATCAGACCCGTCCGATACCTTTTTCTCAGAGGCGGGACCTGGGGTATCAACTCGCATGCAATCAGACATGCTCTTCTCTGGGTCCAAAGCGGCTGACCCTGAGTGCAGTGCTTAGCCTCGCATCCTGAGCGTAACATTTTAGCTTTTTATGGTATCCAACCATGCTTGGGGCGAATGTCCTGCTTCAATGGCTGTAAAGGCCTGAATGGTCATGGCTGAATTACGCTGTTGTGAGACTCTAATCTTGCATATACACCACAGGCAAACCAAGGAGACCAACACCAGAAGGCCTGCTAATGCTCCCATGCCCGCCCATTCCTTCAGATGATTCATGGCTGCAGCAATCCATGGTGATAATCCTGTGGCTACTCCTGCGTCCACTCTGGTAGAATTTACTGTGACAATGGCCACTCTCAGCTGCTCCATTGTAGACTTAACTCCACATACTTATAAACATCAGATTTTTTTTTTATAAAGAAGCCAGAAATACACAATGGTAGAAAGAAAGTATCTTCAACAAATGGGGCTGGTTTAACTGGATGTCAGCATGTAGAAGAATGCAAATAGATCCATATCTATCACCTGCACAAAACTCAAGTTCAAGTGAGATGAAAGACCTCAAGATAAAACTGGATACACCCAATCTAATAGAAGTCCGAGTTGGAATAGCTTTGAACTCATCAGTACAGGAGACATCTTTCTGAATAAAACACCAACAGCTCAGAAACTAAGATCAACAATTAATAAATGGGGCCTCATGAAACTGAAAAGCTTTTGTAAGGTAAAGGACACTGTCAATAGTACAAGATGGCAGCACGCAGAATGGGAAAAGGTCTTCACCAACCCTCCATCTGACAGAGAGCTGATATCCAAAACTACATAAGGAACTCAAGAATTTAAACACCAACAAACCAAATAACCCAATTGTAAAAATGGGGTACAGAGCTAAATAGAGAAATTTCAACAGAGGAATCTCTAATGGTTGAGAAGCACTTAAAGAATTGTTCAATATGCTTAGTCATCAGGAAAATGCAAATGAAAACACTGTGAGATTCTACCTTACACCTGTCAGAATGGCCCAGATCAAGGAGAACACTCCTCCATTGCAGGAGGGTGGGAGTGCTGACTTGTATACCCACTATGGAAATCAATATGGCACTTTCTCAGGAAAATTGGAAATAGTACTGCCTCAAGACACAGCTAGCTATTCAACTCCTGGGCATATGCTCAAAAGATGCTCCACCATAGCACAAGAGCACTTGCCCAGCTATGTTCAGAGCAGAAACTGGAAACAACCCAGAAGTCACTAAACTGAAGAATAGATTTAAAAAAAAAAGTGTGGCGCATTTACACAATGAAGTAGTTACCCCATCCTAAATCTCCAAGTACGCATAGTTTCCTTCCATTTAAATTTTACCCATTATATCCACTTTTAGTCATATCTTAGGTCCGGTTCATCCCTCCTCATGGTTCCAAGTCCTGTCCTGCCAATCTCTTTTCTTCCTCTCCCGCTGGCTTCCTTCTCCTCCCCTCCGGACCTTCTCCAATGCAGTGTCCGGATTGAAACCAAATAGTGGGGTAGAGAAAGCAGCATTTGAATAAACAATGGCAAATTGAATACATTCCACAAGAATATTATACCAACAATGGTGGATAAGGTTTTTGATGTGTTCTGGGATGCGGTTTGCAAGTGATTTATTGTGTATTTTTTGCATCAATGTTCGTGGGGGAAATTGGTCTGTACTTCTCTCCACTAAATTGTTTTGTAGTTGGGTAACATGGTGACTGTGGCCTAATAAAATGAATTTGGCAGTGTTCCTTCTGTTTCTATTTTGTAAAATAATTTGAGGAGTGTTGGTATTGGCTCTTCTTGAAACTCTGATAGAATTCTGCACTAAAACTGTTTGGCTTTTTTTTTTTTTTTGGTTGAGAAACTTTTAATGACTTTCTATTCCTTTGGGGTTATAGGTTTATTTAAGTCGTTTATCTGATCTTGATTTAACTTTGATAAGTGGTATTTATCAAGAAATTTGTCCATTTCTTTTAGATTTTCCAATTTTGTGGAGTGCACGTTTTGAAGTATGACCTAATGTTTCTTTGGATATCCTTTGTGTCTGGTGTTATGTTCCCCTTTTGTTTCTGATTTTGTTAATTTGGATATTCTATTTTTGTCTTTTAGTTAGTTTGAATAAGGGTTTGTCAATCTTGTTGATTTTCTCAAAGAACCAACTCTTTGTTTCATTGATTCTTTATATGGTTCTCTTTGTTTCTATTTTATTGATTTCAACCTGCAGTTTGATTATTTTCTGCCTCTTGGGTGCATTTGCTTCTTTTTGTTCTAGAGCTTTCAGGTGTGCTATTAAGTTGCAAACATGAGATCCCAACAGCTTTTTGTTTTGTTTTATTTTTGTTTTTTAAATAAAGGCATTTAGTGCCATGAACTTTTGTCTTAGCACAGCTGTCATTGTGTACCATAAGTTTGGGGATGTTGTGCCTTTATTTTCATTGAATTCTAGGAAGTATTCAATTCTTTCGTCATTTCTTCCTTGACCCAGTAATCATTCAGTAGAGAGTTGTGGAGATTTGTTTAATTTCCATGAGTTTGTGGTTTGTTGTTGTTGAAATCCAGCTTTAATCCATGGTGGTCTGATAGGATGCAGCAGGGTTATTTCAGTTTTCTTGTATCTGTTGAGACTTGCTTTGTGACCAAGTCTTTGGTTAATTTTGAAGAAGGTTCTGTGAGGTGCTGAGAAGAAGGTATATTCTTTTGTGTTTGGGTGAAATGTTTTGTTGATGTCTGTTAGGTCCATTTGCTTCATAACATTTGTTAATTTCTTTATTCCTCTGTTTAGTTTCTGTCTTGTTGACCTGTCCATTGGTGAGAGTGGGGTATTAAAATCTCCCACTATCGATGTGTGGGGATTAATGTGTGATTAAAGCTTTAGTAATGTTTCTTTTACAAACGTGGGTGCCCTTGCATTTGGGGTGAAGATGTTGAGAACTGAAATATCATCTTGATATATTTTTCCTTTGATGGCTATGAAGTGTCCTTCCACATCTCTTTTGATTAATTTTGGTTTAAAGTCTATTTGTTAGTTATTTGAATAGCTACTTATTAGGGTCATTTTCAACCTTTTACTCTGAAGTAATCTTTGATGTTGAGGTGTGTTTCTTGTATGAAGCAGAAGGATAGACTGTTTTCTTATCCATTCTGTTAGTCTGTGTTTTTCTATTGGAGAATTGAGTCCATTAATATTGAGTGAAATAAATGATCACTGATAATGCCTATTATTTTGTTGTTGTAGTTGTTGGTAGTGTGTGTGTGTGTGTGTGTGTGTGTGCCTCCTTTCGGTTTTGCTGTTGTTGTTTATTGCCTGTTTTTGTGCTGGAGTTTTCCTTTTAGTACCTTCTGAAGGGCTGGATTTGTGGACAGATATTGTTTACATTTGTCTTTATCATGGAATATTGTTGCAGGATATTTGATCACACTGTGAACCCTGAGATTATGTACTGGGGAAAAAAAACTGTTACTAGTTGTGGTGTGGCTCAGCCCTAGCACAAACCTTTAATCCAAGAGCTTTCTGTAAACAGGATTAAATAAAGTCATCCATAGATCAAGAGGTAGATCACACAACCAGTTGACAGGGAAAGAACATAGGAAAAAAAACCATAGAGAGAGAGGACATCCGGAGAACAGATAGAGAGACACACAGGAAGTAGAAAGGAGGGACATTCAGTTTGAAGGATTTTTAAGACAGTGTGGAGAAGGAGAGGGGGCTTTGTCCTTCTGGGACGTTGGCTGAGTAGGAATGTCAGTTGGGTGCTTTCTCTGCCTTTCTGATCTAGTGGGCTTTCACTCTAGCATCTGGCTCCTGAGTCTTTATTGGTAAAAGTGAACATTTAGGCTTTTGTTAAAAACAGAGTATCATATCTTGTTTTCATTATCTATGTGACTGAAAGTTTGCTGGGTATAGTAATCTGGGTTGGCATCTGTGGTCTCTTGATGTGTTGTTTTTTTAAGGGCTCTTGAGTTCAGATTTTGTGCTTTTAGTTTTATTATATGCGTTTTTTAAATATGTGTACGTGCATGCGTGTGTGTGTGTGTGTGTATGTGTGTGTGTGTGTGTGTGTTGCTGTGAATAAAACCCAGGACCTTGAATATTCTGGACAAGATCTCTCCTTCTGAGGCACACCTCCAGGACTCGTTTTCTTCTTTTTTGTGCAGTAGGGATATCCCTCACTATACAGCTCAGATTGGCCATGAACTTGAGATCCTCTTGCCTGTACCTGGTGAACGCTCGTAGTGAATGCTTCTTGCTTTTAAAGGAATTAGAGGCCTGAGGAGCTCTTTTACTTTGCAATGTTTCTGCTTCTTATTGGGCTGGCAGTGTGTTAGACGTGCAATTTATTTTAAATGTCTCAGGCTCACTACGAAGATCACACCGTAGCAAAAAGTATGTATTTCTAAAATGGGATTTTCTTTACTTTGGGCTACATGTGAGGCTAAGAAATTGTCCTAAAGATATTTCGAGTCCAACTATCTAGACAGGGAAGTCTTATACATTTTAGAGAATCTTTATCAAGAGCTGAACATCCAGCTGTCCTCTTGGCTTAATCGTTATCCTGAGGCAGAGAATATCTGTAGGCCACACCTGATTTCTTGGGCCTGTGTTTCTTTCTTCTCTTGTCTGAAAGTGAAGATTCCTTCTTTAGTTGCCTTTAAATTTTCCTTTTTCTTTTCTTTTCTTTTCTTTTCTTTTCTTTTCTTTTCTTTTCTTTTCTTTTCTTTTCTCTTTTCTTTTCTTTTCTTTCTTTCCTTCCTTCCTTCCTTCCTTCCTTCCTTCTTTCTTTCTTTTTTTTCTTTTTGAGACAGGTTTATCAGTGTAGCACTGGCTGCTCTGGACTTACTTTGTAGACCAGGATGGCCTTGAACTCACAGAGATCTGCCTGCCTCTGCCTCCCCCAGTGCTGGGATTTCAGGTGTGTGCCACTGTGCCCATTGCCTCTTTTAAGTTCATCATTGTATCTAAAAGAAACTAGTTGTGCTTCCAATAATTCATCTGGAAATCTCCATTTTCAGATCAACACATTTGCTGGCTGCATTTTCTACCTTCTATTGCTGTCTTAGTCACTGCTCTATTGCTGTGAAAAGACATCACGATCAAGGACACTCTTTGAAAACAAAAAGCATTTAAACAGGGGCTTGCTTACAGTTTTAGCGGGTTAGTCCATGACCATCATGGCAGGAAGCAGACAGGCAGGGCACTGGAGCAGTAGCTGAGAGCATTCTGAGCCTCAGGCAGCAGGATGAGAGAGGGCTTACCGGAAATGGCATGGGCTTTTGAAACCTCAGAGTTTACCCCAGTGACACACTTCCTAACTTCCCAGTTAGCATAACTGGAGAAGAAGTAGTCAAACTTATGAGCCTGTGGAGGAAGGCCATCCTCTTTCAAAACACCATAATGACCCCATGGCAGAAATTCCATGGCATGTGACTCAGGCTGCTCTTCTTTGAGCTTCAAGAAGCCTTTGAAGAAGCCTGCCTTTGCTTCTGCCTCTGTCACAGCCAAAGACACATGTTTTGGGTGTTAGCATGGCAACACCCCACTCACACATTCCAGTTCCTGTCTCAATTTTCTACTGTGTGATAAACCAACTCAGGATGTAGTGGCCTCGATTAGTGTCAGTTTTATCACTGGTGATTCTGTAGTTTGGGTGAGAGTTGATGAGGGCAGCTCAGCTAAGCCTTGGTGGTGGGAGGGTCAGCTGGGTGACTGAGCTAAAAAAATCTCGGCTGTCCATCAACTGGTACTGTCATCACTGGCGTCCTTGCTTCTGTGTGGCCTCTCTAGCACACTACCCTAGACCTCTTTATGTGGGGGTTGGCTTTCCAAGGGGCAGATGGGGAAGCCACTAGGCTTCTTTAGACCTTGACCCCAAACCTACAATGGCATTTTTATGGATTTGAATCAGCTCAAAGGCAGTCCTGATCCAAGTCCTATTCAAGGGGAGAAAGGAAGATTTTTGTCTCTTGGTTGGCAAAAATACATGGTCAACAGGCATAGGGAATAGGATGGGTTGATATGACACCACTTTTAGAAACAATCTATCCTATGGGTAGAAAAATACAAGAACCCAAATGTTCTCTGACACCACCTCTATTTCATATTCCCACAGAAAACCCAGCATTCAGGCTATACCCAAGCTCCCTGAAGTCAAGACAGTGAAAGTCATCACCTACTTAAGATATTCTCTGTAATGTTTTAGTCTTTGTTTGAACTCATGCTGTTTTTTTTTTGTTTTTTTTTTTTTTTTTCTTTTTTGGTACTGGGGATGGAGCCCAGGGCCTTGGGCATGCTAGTAAATGTTCAACCACTAAGATACCCTAAGCCTCATTTGGTTAAATATTTTGAATGATGAATCACCTCAAAAGGAGACCAGGGTCCATTCTTGAACAATTCTAAAATCTAGGCATATTTGTTGTGTGCTCCGTGAATGTTGCCTCTGCGACTCCTCTCCATGGTCAAACATCTGCCCCCTCCCCCCCCCCGTGACTCCTCCCATCTGCCTTCAGGAGCCACTGAAGTGAAAGACACCCCCTTCTAAAGACACCCATTCAGATTCAGATATTTTAAGATGTTCTTCTTAAACGTTTAAAAATTATATTCATTTATGTCTTTATTTGCAGGGAGAGGCCAGAGCACAATTTGCAGGAGTTGGTTCTTTCCTTTCACCATGTGAGTCTCAGGGATTGAACTCAGGTCACCAGGCTTGGCAGCGAACACTTTATCTGCTGAGCCATTTGCCAGCAGATCTTTTAAGATTGTCTTGATTCATGGTTCAAGAATTGGCAACTTTTTAACCTGTGTTCCAGGTAGAGTGATGATTTCCAGAAACATGTGTTTTGTATGACATAATTTGCAGAATGAAATTTCCTCAATGTTTAGCAAGAAAGCAAGACGCTTATGTAAAACAGGTGACTGAGATCCCAAATTAGAATGAAGCTTTTACCGTTTGGGGGGAAGGTGGCTATAAAAAGATAAGAATAAGGAAAAAACTATGACCAATAAAAAGGATGAGATCTTAATCATAGCCTTATCATCCACAACAAGGGTCACAGGCAGCCTCAATTATGTCTTCTGTTATTAAGTCAACAACCCCCAATTTTCCTGACAGCAATTTTTTTGGTGCCAATATTTTTGGTCTTTTGCCTCCAAATAGTAACCTCATATCGAAGCCAGGCAACTTCTGTATGTGTGCTTAAGTTTTATAAATAGAGATACGCTTGTGGGTATATGAAAAGAATAAAGCATTTATGTGGCCTATACTCAACTTTAAAAATATTCATTATTGAATATTTTTATGTTGAATATTTATATGTTTCTAAAATATTAAAATAGGTTGCTCTGAATTTATGAGGAGCAGCACATATGTAATTAAAGACGTTCTTCTTTTGTTTGTATTATGTGTGCCTCAATTCTTCAGGCTTAATGAAAAAGTAATACATAGGAGAAAATGATATGTGTTTATAATAATCAAGGCACTACATGGGTTATGACTAAGTTGAAAGTAGTCCAGTTTCAGTTATTTCTGTATATTCTCACACAAGTGCTCCATGGTCTTCAAAATTAGATACATCATATACATCGTGGCTGAACACAAAAAAGTAATTTAAAAAGACTTCCACTTCCCCTAGATATGTAATGAAGAATAGAAGGTGAGTGGAGTTACAAAAGTTGCCCCCAAAATTGATTCTGAAACCAAGCAGTGATGACAGCAGCAGAACCAGGCAACTGGACTAACCACCTCTGAGCTGAACACTTCAAGTGGCCAAATGACATTGTTTATGATGGACTGTCTGGTCAGTGAGACAGGATTTAGAATCACCTAGTAGACACAACTCTGAATATGTCTGAGGGTGTTTCCTGGGTGGCTCCATTCCTTGGGCTGGGGTCCTGCAGTGGATGGAAAGGAGGAAGCAATCTGAGCATATACATGCACGCACACGCTACATAAAGGAGGAAGCAATCTGAGCGTTTGAACACAAAAAGTAGCTAATACAGTGTCATATATATTTTGCCATCATTAAAAAAAAGGGGGGGATCTGTACATAGAGATCCCCAAACTGCAAACTGCAGTCCCAGCAGTCAAAAGAGGGAGGGAGGAGCACCACAAATTCAAGGCTAGTCTGGGCTACACAGAGGGTTTCAGGTCAGC
Organism: Meriones unguiculatus; assembly: GCF_030254825.1. NCBI lineage: Eukaryota > Metazoa > Chordata > Mammalia > Rodentia > Muridae > Meriones > Meriones unguiculatus. The sequence goes on from NC_083361.1 coordinate 54,154,447, forward strand.
AGTAGTTAATGAGAGTTTATATCAAAGCAGAACAAAACAAAACATTATCAAACTGAGCATTCCTTGAGACCAATCCCCTCTGCAGAAAAAGAGGCAAATGTAATCTAAATGTGACTGAAAAAATCTATGTTCCAGGAACCTAAAAAAATAATTAAGAAATTAAAAAAAAGAGATAAACTCAAGCTTATCTTGAGTTTCCTAGATTGCCCATCACTGTCTTTGAGGAGAACTGGAAAAGGGTCAGCTAGCTTCTGGATGGATGAGAGTTCAGTCAGCAGAGCCAAGAAGGCAGCGACGCTCTGTGGGGCACAGGAAACTCGTGTGCAGGGGAGTCTCTGGACAGACCGTTGGTGTGAGCTGAGCCAGCTGCGGACAGAAGCGAGCAGTTTGGAGAACTCTTGATGCCCATGAAGTCTCCGGGAGGCAGCTGGTAGGCCAACACAAGCAGCCCTTTATCCCCATGCCTGCTGGCAGCCCTGAGGCACAATCCCCCCCCCCGTCCCCCGACTTACTTCTTCCCTTTGGAGGTTGCAGTCTTGGGGCTTTTTAGATTTTTGTTGCTGAAGAGGACAGGGCAATGTTAGGTATCTTCCTCAGTCACTTCTCCGCCTTACTTCTTGAGGCAGGGCCCCTTACTGAACTTGGGGCTCACCAGTTAAGCTAGGTCACCGGGCCAGCAAAGCTCCATTGCTGCCTCCCCACTGATGTGGTGACAGGCACATACCTTTGTGCCCAGCTTTTTACGTGGATGCTGGGCGTCCCTGCACATGCACAGAAAGCATTTGTTTAAGTGAGACTGAGCCATGTCTCCATCCCAATGGAGGATTTTTTTCAGACTAGGAAAACTCTTGATGAAATAATAATGACAAGACACTGCCAGACAGTGGGGCTCCTGAGCAAATGCTGGAAGCATTTGTTCTGACATAAGCAATGACTTCGGTTGTGGTTGACTGCTGTGAATAATTGACAGGAGTTGGTAAGATAACCTAAGAGTCTTATTGTTTCATAATTAGAAGACGGAATCCAGGTGGGGTAGGTATGTGCTAGGTCATTGATAGAAAAGTTTCTACTTTCCTTCCAGTGGGAAAATTCAAATTAGATCAAATCCCACTGGGGGTTGGGATCCAAAGCGTTTGTGCCACCGGGGCAGGGGTGTAACTATGTGAGCAGCCAAGACATTGTCTAGGCTGTTCTGTGAAACATTGTGTTTCAGACTGCACTGTGCATATTAAAGAATTCTTGGTGTGTGTGTGTGTGTGTGTGTGTGTGTGTGTACATGCATATTTCCCGTCTTAACTGTAACCTGTAACCTCCCCACGATGATACTTGATACAGTCTGGGTGCACAGAGAAAACACTTCTTGATTTATTATACAATCCCTGCCTTTCTCAGCTACCTTCTACTGCTAGCAACCACACAAAGCAAAAGAACTAAGAGGACTCAACAGTCCATCTGATTTAAACGTTAGAGGCGTACATTATTTCTGTCCTTTGTGCATGGTGGGCTTTGATCTGTATGGATGACCATGTGCGGTGCCACGGCTTCCAGTCTTGGTCTTGCTCTTGACTTCCTGTGTACTGATTCCATGATTTCTTTTAATTTGAGGCCAGGGAAAGTTAAACAAGAAGGTACAGAAACCATTCTTGTTCAGCACAACCCTTAACAGACCCAGCTTCTCCTCCATCTCACTAACAGTGATGTCTCCAGCACTAGTGGTGGCCTCTATAAGGTTCTGTCCACCCTTGACTGAGCCTAGCTCTCTGCATGACCACTGACTTGTTTCCAGCTTGGAGGCTATTATGTCACTCCTTTCTGGCTGGGGCTTCATGATGGAAGCTCAGTGCTTATGTCACTAGAATTCTACTGGACTCTTCTTGTTCTTCCACCCCTCTGACTAGATAAAGTAGATTTTCTTTACATTTCTTCTAGGACATTCCCCTTCTGTCTCATTGAAGAAAACACCTAAGCCCACCAGAGATGGAGAAAGGTGTTATCTCTTTTGACTATTACAGATTCTAAGCAGGATATTTGAATGGCAATTAACAGAGTCTACCAGTATGCACAGCTTGAATTATGAGCCCGTCATCTTGCCAAAGAAAGCATGTGTTACTGCTTGACTGTGAAATGCCCCCAATAGGTATGGTCCCCAGCAGGGAACACTATTCTGCAAGGATCTAGAAATATTAGAAGGTGTGCTGTAGTGGAAGTTTTGTTTTCTTTAAAAACTCAGTTATGTTATGTAAGTATGTTTTTGTTTTAATCCCAAGTATGGGATAGGGGACTGCCTTAGTTTATCCAGTTATAACAGCCTTATGTGGCTCTGGAAGGGTCGTGGTCTATGCCAGCTGGTAATAGCCTTATGCAGCCAGAGAGGGATGGAGTTAGCTGGAGTTAATGGAATTCTGAGGACTCTGGGAGCATATAAATACCAGAGCCCAGAGAGAGGAAGGGGCTTTGAGGAGATGGACAGAAAAGGAAGAAGGCTGCTTGTTCGTCCTGCTGCGTTTGCCATTTGCTGTTGCTGGATTGCTAGATTTCTTGATGACTGAGATTGGTATTTTCCCAAAGAACCCGATGACCCCAAAACAGCCAGAACTAAGTCTAAAGAGGTCTATGTTCTCTTTCCCTTCTAACCTTTCTCTCCTACCTAGGGTTGGGGGGTTAAAAGGGAGGTAGAGGCTTAAGGAACCCCAAATAAAGTTTAAAAACTATCTCCTACAGGGTGGTCTAGCTGGTTGAAGTAGTTGACCACTGATGTATTATTTTTTTAATTTACTTATTTTTTTATTTATTACAATTTATTCACTTTGTATCCCAGCTGTAGCCCCTTCCATTATCCCCTCCCAACCTACCCTACTTTACCTCGCCTCCTCCCATGCCCCTCCCCAAGTCCACAGATAGGGGAGGTCCTCTTCCCCTTCCATCTGACCCTAGCCTGTCAGGTCTCATCAGGACTGACTGCATTGTCTTCCTCTGTGGCCTGATAGGCTGCTCCCCCATCAGGAGGAGGTGATCAAAAAGCCTACCACTGAGTTCATGTCAGAGACAGAGACTGATAATCCAACCAAGGACTATGCATGGAGATAACCTAGAACTCCTGCACAGCTATAGCCCACAGGTGTATTCTTAAGGGTTGTGTCTTGTGCCAAACTCCTCTCTCCTGCTATCAGTTTCCTGCCCACCATGAACTGACATGCTCCTAGGTCACAAGCTTCTGCCACCATGATGTTCTGCTTGAGTGCGTGGGGTCGCATGATCCTGGACTGAGCTCTCTGAAGCCACGAGCCAAAATCAATCTTCCATCTTTGAAAGTTGTTCTCCCAGGTATTTTGTCATAGCAACAAGAAAAGCAACTAATTCAGAAATAGCTCTCAGCCTCAAGCAACAAACCTCTCACCTCTACTTCCAGATTAAGAGTCTAAAACGAAAAGTAGCTTTGAGATTAATTGCCTTAGTTCTGTGCGTGTTAAGTGCTGTCTTTATGTAGCTAATTTATAGTCTTAAATTAAAAAACAGGACAAATCAACAAGTACTTGTACGATTCACAAAACTATGACAAGAGCAGAATTCCTCAGTTTTGAAATCAGGCGTTCAACCTATTTTTAATATTGACTGCATCTTTGACTGCGCCTGAGCATCTAGCAGGCTGGCTGTCACGTGTACACACATTTGTGTTTTCCATGCGTGGTCCTGTCTTCTCTTCTAACACAGACAACAAATTTATGTTACCCTCAAAATGGAAAGTAAGTGTTTGGATGCTGAGATGTAATGCCTCACACTCCAGGACAGAGAGAGACTTGCAGAGCCCTGAGTCAGCAGTCCAGGGGCTTGCATTTCCTTCTTCTGACAGCTGTTTATTTCTCTCAGTATAATTTCAGAGAAAAATATCCAGAAGGGATTTGGTGCCCTAGATCTATCAGAAAACATGTGTAAGATAGTCTGTCATTTTACAGCATGAAAAATCTAACTCTAAATAATCACATCATCAATGTTTAGAACCTCAGTAATAATTTATCTGAAATCGGGTTAAAAGGCGGCGTCAGGGAGCCAGGGTCATTTTTTTTTAGCACACAGCTGATAACTGGTAGGAATGTAAAGACCTGAAGTCTGGCAGTGGTGTAGGATGAGAGTGTTTTCCACCATTTTAAGCCAACCAGAGGATAATAGAATTTGAAAGACTCTTTCAAATATATCAGATTCAGTCCCTGCTTTCTGAATTAAAAAAGCAGCTTGCTGGCTGGCCTCTGGCACACGAGTGGGGCTGCTCTAACAGTCGGAAGCTTTGAGGTCATGTTTGATGAGGCATGAAGGAGCCCAGATCCAAAGGTGTGAACCCTTTAGGCTCAGCCTGGAGCCTGGGCTACCAGCCAGGGTAGAATCTAGATGGTCTCCAGACAGAAGCAGCCCCAGAAACAAAACAAAACAAACATGAGGGCAATTTGGTTTTGTTGAAGCTAGTAGTTCCAGAAGAAGGAGAACAGATAGCATCCACATAGTTAGTAAATATCAGACAGATAGTATCCACACAGAAACAGGAGACCAGTGGGTCTCCTGGTGCCAGCTTTGTCTTTCTAGCTGCATCAGATTTAAAACATCAATTAAGACAAAAATAGTCCAAATAGTCAAAACATTAATAAAAGAACTAAAGTGGTACACTGGGAAGTATTTACTTAGAAAAGAAGGCAATAAAGGAGGAACATTTACAACACTAGTGAAACAAATAAAATCATGTCATGACCAAAGTATATAGAAATTAGTAAAGTCACAGAAAAAAAAGCCAGGGTTGCTAGCATATTCGCACAGTCCCAGCGCTTAGAAGACTAACAGAAGGACTGGGGGTTTCAAGGCCAACCTGCGTTATGTTATGAGACCTAGCCTGCAACGCAAAGCAAAACAGAACTAACAGGTACACCTTTGGCCATGTCAAGAATAACATTAAATATGCACGAACCAAGCGTTCCAACCAAAAGGCAGTGGTTGTCAGGTTAGATTTAAAAGGAAACAGCCAACTCCATGTTGTGTTCAAAAGACAATTTAGATTCAACAAGTTTGGAAGAGAATAAAGGTAAATTGTACAAATAGTAATTTTGTGAATGGTTGTGATGAAACAAAATAAACTTTCAGACAAAAAAAAGTAGTTGAAAATGCAAAGGGGGCCTTCAGTTTAAAGCATAGGCACATGGTTTGCATGAAGGAATTAGCCTTTATGTTAAAGAACACTGTGTATTTGTGCCGATAGATGGCATGGTGTCCTATACCTACCATTATAGTGCTACATAAAATAGTTCACCACTTGTGTTCCATCTGTTCATTTCCCTTCAGTCCACCTGCTAAGCTCCTGACAACCAATGGTGTTTTTCACAATCTGATTTTAATTTTCCAGAGACTATTATATAGTACTTAGTGTGTTGCCTTTTCAGACTGTTTTTAGGTAGTCTTTTAGTTATTTTCTTATAACCATGACCAAATGCCCAAAGATAAATGGTATAAGGGGGGGAATGATTTCTTTTGGCTCAGTTTCACAACAAGAAAGTCATCTGTAGCTGTGACATGGTTTGTTACATCTCTTCAGATCCGGAAGCCGAGAGGTCTGTCTGTATATAACCTCTAGCCCTGCTCCCACAAACCTTCTGTTAGCTGGGCATAAGGTTTCACAACCTCCCAAAACACTGTCACCTGCTGTTGAAAAACACAGTCAATGGGTGACATTTCACATGGAAAACTTCACACTTTAGCAATATGCATCTAAGGCTCTTCCACACAATCTTATTTACCACTGAGCAACGTTCAAACGTATAGCTGTACCAACCACAGTTCGCCTACAAATTCACCTACCGAGTAATGTTTAGCTATTTCCAAGTTTTGACAATTCAAAGGAAAGCTGGTATGAACCTTCCTAGGCAGGTTCATGTGTGGAGTCTTGATTTCAGTTTATTTCGATAAATACGAAAAGGTGTGATCAGCAGATCGTTTGGCAAGCCTCTGTTTAATTTTGTAAGAGACTGCCAAGCTGTCTTCCAAAATGACTGAGTCATTTTATATTTCCATGAGTGATAAAGCGGAGTTCCAATTGCCCCACATCTTCTCTGACACTTGCCATTAAGGTTTTCATTTGCGCCATCTTAATAGGTATGTGATAATAGCACACACCTGTTTTCATTTGCAATTCTTAACAGTGAATGTTGAGTCCTCCGTTGCTGTCTATCTATCTTCTTCCATGAGATGTCTGCTAAGATCTACTTCCCATTTTAAAGTAGGAAATTGGAGTTTGTTTTATTGGTGAGTTTTGAGTTCTTTGTATATTTTGGAGGACAGTCCCCTATCAGGTAAGTCTTTTGCAAGTATTTCTACCAGTCTCAGGCTTAATGTTTTCCCCATACCCTTCTTTATTTTTGGGGACAAGGTCTCAATGTAGCCCTGGTTAGGTTGGAACTCTATATATAGACCAGGTTGACCTTGAACTCACAGAGATCTGCCTGCATCTACCTCCTGAGGGCTGGGACTAACAGTGTGTGCTACCTACCATGCCTGGAAAGCCCTCGTTCTCTTGACAGTGTCTTTTGATGAGCCTACATTTTTAATTTCAACGAAGCTCGTTTTATCCATTGTTCCACCACATGTGTTTCATTAGCTGTGTCTTTATTGTTACTTTAAAAAGACGTCACCACTGAAGGTTTTCTAAAATTTCCCCATGTAACCCAATTTTGCATCTTATAGTTGGATCTGTGCTCCATTTTGAGTTACTTTTATGAAAGGGTTACATTCTGTGTCTAGCTTCATTTTCTCCCGTGTTTGCCCAGATCCCCCAGCCGCATTTGCTGAAGGCTCTCTTCTGTTGTATTGATCTGAACCCTTTGTCAGAGATCATTTAACTGAACTGTGTGGTTCTAATTCTGTTTACCATATATTATTTTACCAGAATTACCATGTCTTGATTCTTGTAGCATTATAGCAAGTCTTGAAGAGTACTATTGTCAATCCTCCAACTTTTTTCTCTTTTAGTATTGTGCCGGCTAATTTTGGGGTGTTTTGGATCTCCAAATAGCTTTCAAAACAACTTCCTGGAATTTTGGTTGGGACTGCATTGAATCTAGAGATTAAGTGAGAAAGACCTGACATTGAACAATATGAAGTCTGCCTATCCATTGACATGGAACATTTTCAATATTTTGGTTCTTTAATTGTTCATCAGTGTTTTATAGTTTTATAATATAAAAATTGCAAATATTTTGTTATAGCACAGTATTTTATTTTGGGGTAGCAATGTTGACATTGTGTTTCTAATTTTTAGTTTTAATTGTTAATTGCTGTTAGTGGAAAGAAATTGACTGTTTTTTTAATTCATTTTTTATATTAATTACAGTTTATTCACTTTGTATCCCAGCTGTAGCCACCTCCCTCATTCCCTCCCTCAGAAATTGACTGTTGTATAAACTGAGTTCCTCATTGTACAATATCCCATGTAAACAACCATGTCATGTATAAAGTAGTATATTTATAATTCCCTTGTGTCATTTATTAGACAAGTAAAGAGTTTTTTGGAAAAAAAAAGGTTTTTTTTTGTTGTTGTTTTGTTTTTTTCTGGGAACTGAATCAACTAGAACCTAAATGTTTGACTTTCTAGTCTCCAGAATATTAGAAATTTTAATTTCTGAGCTTTTTAAAGACTTTTTTTCTACACTAACAAGATATTTACTTATAGAATCATGTTGACGATTTATGTAAGTAAGTGTAAGAAGGTAGGTGTAAGCAGCTACTTGTAAAAATCTACCTTCTCTTTTAAATGCCTGGCAAAAATTTAAAACTATGCTAAATATTTTCTAAAATTTGCATGACAATGCATCAAATTTTATACTTAGTATAGTTCACTAGATTTTATTGTAAAGGCCTTGAATTTTTAAAACGTGTCTTGAAAACTGATGGTATTGTAATACTGGTAGATGTTACATATTCCGGTTTCATGTATGAATGAGTAGAATTCAAAATGGCTTTTCTGGTGAATTGCCCTGTCACTGTCCTTCTAAAGCCCATCTGAATTTTCTGTAGGCCAAGAAGTGGAATTGATTCCTGGATGAAATGGCCTAAGGTATTTTATGGCAGCCGGAGACAACTTCTCCGGCACACTTGATAACGATTTCTAGTCTTTAAATTTTGCTGTTTTGTAGCCAAAGATGTGGTCTGCTTTGGTGAATGCCCCTTTTGTATATTCTGCTGTTGGTTGAAGTAATGTGTGGAGGGCTGTTAGATCATGGATGGCACCACTCGGTTCAATTGAATCCTTTCTTCCTGTTAGACCTTTCAACAGCAGACTGTGGTGTTGAAGACCTAGTTATAGCTGTGAAGTTATCTGTCTTCTCTTGTGGTCCTGTTAGCTTTTCCCTCATGTGTTTTTTTTCACGTGTGTGTGTGATGTGTTTGCATGTATGTGTATGTTCATGTACATGGATGCGTGTGTATTTAGGCACACATGCACATGTGTGGGAGCAAATGTGGAGGCTTGAGGTTGACCTCAAGCATCTTCCTTGATTGCTCTCCACTTGATATTTTGGGGTTCTCTATCTGAACCTGGAGCCCGCCGATCATTTACAGCTAGTCTAGCTACACAGCTTACCCCGAGTGTACTCTGTCTGTGCTGTTCAAGTCCTGGGACTATAGGCAGATGCCTGCACACACAACTTTTACTTGGTTGTCTAACTCTGGTCCTCACACTTGTGCAGCGAGCACTCAGCACACAGAGCCATCTCCACAGCCCTCCTGCCTCATACATTTTGATACTCTTTAATGATGCACATTCACAGGAAGGGTTTTGATATCTTCCTTGAGAACTGACTACAACACCTGACATGGGCTGTATCTTTTAATTAGCTTACTTAAGCAAGCCACGTTACAGTGATTATTGATAAATCTATATTAATGCTTCTTTTATAAGCAACCATTTTATTATCTCTTTCTTTCTTTGGACGCAGTCTTGCTCTGTGTCCAGACTGGCCTAGAGCTTGCTATATAGCTCAGACTGGTTCTGCGCGCACAGTCCCCCTGCCTCCGTTGCCCAAGTACGAAGGTCACAGGCATTCACCATCACAACTTTCGAATTACCTTTATGCTTTTTCCTGTTGATTTCTGCTCACTGATTTCTGCCTTCTCTAGTTTTAATTATTTCATAAGGCTCTCTCTTAACATATCTATGATGATCGTTAAGAGGTGTGTGTGTGTGTGTGTGTGTGTGTGTGTGTGTGTGTGTGTATGTGAACTACCTCACAAATAACATCACGTTGACCCTTAGGTAACATGTACTTTTGCTTTTCTTTCTTTTCCTCCCCCCCCCACACTTTTTTTTTTTTTTTTTTTTTTTTTTTTGGTCAGTGTTTCATAGGCCACTCTGGTCTGGAATTCACTATGTAGCCAGGGCTAGCCTTTAACCTGTGCTTCTCCTGTCCTTACCTCCTGAGTGTCAGGATTAAGGGTGTATGCTTCTACACTTGGCAACCCAGTTCCATCTTACAGACTCTAATTCCAGTCCCCCTCCCGTCACTCACAGCATTAGTCACTTTACTTATCCATAAGACATTACTACCTAGATTTGTTTATTTTAAACAACATTTGTTTATTTTAAAGAAATCTCTCAGCTACACAAATTAAAGATGAGAAAAATAAAATATTTTTGAGACAACGTCTCATATGTCCCAGGCTGGCCTCAAACTCTCTGTGCAGCTGAGAATGACTGTGATTCTCTTGTGGGTTTCTTTACCACATTCTGATGACAGATAAACACTTTTCTCCCACTTTATACGGTCACAGAGGCTGAATCCAGGGCTCCATACAAGCAGCCTACCAACAAAACTGCATTTCAAGACCTTCATTATTTTAAAATTTATTTTTTTTGCTTTTGAAACAAGGTCTCTCTATGTAGCCCATGGCTTGGCTGGAACTCTCTATGTATCCCAGGTTGGCTTCAGACTCACAGAAATCCACCTGCCTCTGTCTTTTCAGTGCAGGAGTTAAAGGTATGTGCCACCACACCTAGTTCTCTTTGGTGAGTTTTTTTTTTAACCAACAATAATATAGCACATGATTTAGAAATTACAAAGAATATTCATAATGTACAGAAAAAATTCTCCTGTCCATCCTTGAGTCCCACGAGGTAGTATATTTCCTAATATCTTTTCTGCACATAAATAATGTATATTTGTACTATTTCATATTGTTTTTCTTTTTTTACAGACTGTAAAACCTCCTGTTTTCATCCATACTTATCAATGCTGCATAACCTTCCCAAAAGAGCACTGCATCACTCCTTTCATGCACATGTCCCAGAGACGTGGACTCCACCTTCAGAGCTGGAAGTGGGTGGTCAGAGGGCCGCCCATTCTTTGGCTAGACATAGTTGAAAAGTGGGCAGGAGGTCCAGTTCAGGACATGGAGCCAGCGGAGCTGTTTTCTGGGTCTCTATGAGAGTCTTTTTCCTCGGATAGAGCTGTGTGGGAGCCTCAGACCATCTCTAAACATGGTTGTGTGGCACAGTAAAGATGAAGCAGATAGGAGAAACTGAAGGGCTTGGATTAAACCAACCTCAAGACCTGAGTTAGTGTCGTTTTTGAAAGCATGAGAGGCGAGGGACACTCCCTTTCAATAGCCTGGGGTGAGGTCAAGAGGCACCGAAGTGGGAACTGCTGCACCTGATGTGCATGTACTACGCCTGGACAGGCATTTCCTCCACATCACAAGCCAAGCCAGTGTATCAGCTCTCTGCTACATGGCCGTTCACAGTTTGAAACGCTCTCCCGCGTTTATTTGAGAAGAACTTGTAAGATGGGGCACAGGGCCACCCCCACACAAATTTGGAAAGGAAGGTGTGGACAGGAAGGTGCGTGTGGTATGAGGACAGAGGAAAGCCTTTTGTGGTATGAGAACAGCTGTACCCGTTATACGTGAGAGGAACGACTGGGCCCTCATTCCACATCAAGATTACCTTCCTTAGCTGGGCATGGTGGCAGACACCCCCAACCTCAGCATAGCCAGACCACATCTCAGACACAGAAATAAAACGAAGCATCACTCACATTTTTTTACTGCTACCCAATAGTGCCTGGCAGATGCTCCTTAAAGGAGAAGAGGTTTATTTTGGCTCACAGTTTCATCCCATCATGACATCCCATCATGGCATGGTGGCCACAGAAGCACAAAGCAGCAATTCCTCACACCTTGGCAGATGGAACAGCGGAGAGCCTGGGCCAGAAGCAGACAGAACCTTCAAGGCCCGCCCCTAGTGACACATCTCAGCCAGCCACGCCTCCCCTCCCAGAGGTTCTAACAGCTGCTCAACACAGCAACACCAGCTGGGACAAGTGTTCAGACATGTGGAATTTGGGGGACATTTCACATCCCAACTTTCCCCTAAATCCTAGGACACGTGGGTTGGGACTTTTGCACCCACAAACACCATTTGGCACCAGACTAGCCTTTAGGAACAGCAGGGCTGGATAGTTCTGAAAATTCTGGGACATGGGGAGGTGGGGAACGCCCCAAAAGGACCCACTGTGGTTGCCAAGGCGTTGGCAGCGCCCATGATGCAGCCTCCAACCATGGGTCATTACGCCCTCAAGCTTTAGTAGTCCAGGTGTCAGTGGGCCAGCCCCTGATGCAGATTGTGCTGAGGGAGGATACGGTCCCTGTTACTCAATAGTAGAGTTGTCATGTGTCTTTGTTTTGATGCTGTACTGAATGCCATAGGCAGGGGTACCTCTAAGATTCTTTTTATAGCTCAGGAGATGGAGAAGACAAGAGCATAGCAGCAGCATCTGCTAGGAGCTTGCTGGGGGTCTTTCTGCTGCATTGTGACATAGCGGAGGGTGTCACATGGTGAAAGAGCAGGCATGTAGCACAGTATGTCTTCTTCCTGGCTTTCAAGGCACAAACAAGTCTCTGGGGTGCTCTATTCATGTCCTCAACTGAATGCTAGTCACCTCCCAGGGGCCTCACTACTAAGTACATCAACACGCGATTTGGGGAGGTTGTGTTTTTAACACACAAACTTCCAGAGAATGCACTCAAACCATTGCCAAGTGCTGGGCTGCACCCCGCCTCTCAGCCTCCACCACCAACCTTCCCACAGCCTCCGGGGTGGGGGTGGGGGGGTGCCCTCTCCAGGGAGGCAGGTTGGTAAAAACTGTGCCTACCCTTCAGCCACCTTTTCTTGCTGAGTATGTTTTCTTCCTGCTGTTTCTTTTAATGCTTCAATTTATCTAAAAAGAGTTCAATCCAAAAGGTGAGACTAGAGTCGCCGATAGGGTCTGGAAGCTGATCTCAATCTACAGTGGAGAAAAACAACAACAATAACAACAACGTGTGAACAATAACAATCTTGGTTTAAAAACGGACCTGCCGAGCCTCAGCTGGGTTTACTGTACGTGTGTCGTTTGGATGTGAGGTGGTCATACGCTGTACACACCCCTTTTGTGTCTACATCAGACTGGGCGAACCACAGTGGCATGGCTGCCTTTTGTTTTTTTAAACTCTGGGTTCATTTTTAGATCCTAAAGCACAAACTGGAATCCAGGAAGTGTGAATTTGCTTGAACTAACCTGAAAAAGGGTTTTCTCAGCCTCTTCCAAACGAAGCTGCAGAATTCACAACAGTTTTAATTATAACACACTAAATAAATACACTAAGCACACTTTGCTCTGAGGTCGTGGTCTCTATTTTTGTCTCCAATGTTCTGAGTGGGTTATTGGGTGGCTGAACATTAACAGCTTCCGTGTCACTGCACTGCATTGTCTCTGCCAAAAAAAAAAAAAAAAAAAAACCATTTGGACAGGCAGGAAAATGGGGCAAAAATGTTTTAAAAGTTCTTTTCGAAGAAATTGTTTCTCCAAGCCAACCGTGGTGGTTCACACTTGTAATCCCAGCACTCAGGAAGCAGAGGCAGGAGGATCACAAGTGTAAGGTCAGCCTGAGCTACATACTAAGACATTGTCTCAAACAACAAAACAGAAAAACCATTACTATTATCTCAATGACAACGAAAACATGGTCCTTAAATAAACCTAAGTTATTGTTTTGCTGAATTTCAAAAGGAAATTTGAAATTTTGGAGAAGGAGAATATCCCCTTTTTACTCAATGTTTTCCAGGGCCTGGAAGTTTAAGCCATGAAGATAAAGGTCACCACACTTGTTGCCACAACTGTTTGTGGTGTGTGAGCAGAAAACCCCCACTGTAGTTAGCTAGAGGATGAGGACAGGCCTTTTTGCTGCCCTGTGTTGCCTGCTGTTGACCTCACTTCTCTGCAACCCTCCAGGAAGGTTCTGTCAGAGCACTTTGTGTCTCTTCCTGTGCACACTGTAGAAACAGTTTTTCAGGATGAGCCTAAGAGAGGGTGGAGACAGGGGTGGAAAATCTGATGCCGGGACAAGAGAACAGGCATTGACGGGTCTGCTCATTTAATTTTCAAAGCGCTCCATACTACAGATGAGGAAACTGGGATTTATGGCAGTGAAGAGCTGAAGCCCACCCTTGAGTGAGTAGACAGAGGTCATTGAATTTCCGTCCTGTTTATGTCAACGCTATAATTTATATCATGATCAAGTCTAAATCAAAGAACTGTTCCTTGCGGTTCATTCAAAAACAGGTCTAAAACTACAGTCAGGTGCAGCTTAACAGTGCTCATGATGCACCAATAAGATCATCTCACCAAGGGCAGAGGTGATGGCTCAGTGAATAAAATGATTGCTTTAAAAGCATGATGACCTGAGTTCAGGCCCAACAAATAGTCCATACTAAACAAAGTAACACAGCAAACAAAGGAACAAACAAAAACCCAAGTGCTGTGGAACATATATTCCCGGCACAAGTGAGGCAGAGAGAGGTGGGTCCTTGGGCTTACTATCCAGCCTCACCTAATTGGTGAGCTCTAGGCAAGTGAGAAACCTTGTCTGAGAAATAAAAATGAATCACACCCGAGGAGCAACAGCTAAGGCTGACCTCTGGCCTTCACGCACAGGTGCACATCTGTGCGCAGGCACACACACGAACACACATATTCCAGGGCGCGTACACAAAATAGTAAGAGATTCCATCACGTGGTGGTATTGCAGTCATGTGGTTCCTGTATGTACACTCTGTGTTCTTACACGATGAGGAAATCACCCAGCAGCCCATTTCTCGTGACTGCACCTCAAGCACCCTGACTGAAAAGGTTTGCTATTGCTCCCCTTCCCCTCACCACCCTCCGACCGAATCTTCTCCTTGTGGATATTTTCTGTGCTGCAGCTACCCCTGCCACCCCTAGGCATGCTTCCCTGAACCCTGCCTGCCGTCCTGTCCCCAACCCCAGCCAAGATGTCAGAGGATCTAGCAAAACAGTCGGCTAGCTACAAAGCTCAACTCCAGCAAGTAAAAGCTGCTCTGTCTGGAAATGGGGTAGATGAAGATCTGCTGAAACTGAAGAAGGATTTGCAAGAAGTTATAGGATTGACCAAAGACCTTCTGTCAACTCAACCTTCAGAAACTCTTGCAAGTTCAGATAGCCTTGCTTGTGCTCAGCCCACTCATTCATGGAAAGTAGGGGACAGGTGCATGGCAATCTGGAGTGAAGAGGGACAGTGCTGTGAAGCAGAGATTGAGGAGCTAGATGAAGAAAACGGCACTGCTGCAGTCGCCTTTGCTGGTTGTGGCAATGCCGAAGTGGACATCAAGCCTGTAGAGGAAGGAAGGAAGGCAAGAGAGGACAGTGACTACAATCCCAGGTCGAAAAAGAAAGGATTGCCCAGCAGCTTTTTTCCCTTGAATCGTTTCCTGGGCCTATTCGGTCATCTCTAAAACTGGCTCACGTTGTGCTTTTTGTCATTGAATTTGAATTTTATATACTAAAAAAATGGATAAACCATGATTAGGATGAGCTCCCCTTCTCTGGTGTTTTGTTTCGTATTTTTTCCTTTCTTGATTTTTCACTTGTGATAGTGGTACTATATTTGGGATGTGAAGAGTTTACATGGGAAGACAAAAAGCTGATGGATAGCCCTGTATACAACATAGATACAATTTTTGTTTTTTAAAAAAGGCTAAATTAATGAACAAGAGTAGTGAATGTTTCATGATTAGATTTTTTCCTATCTTTCTTGTGCATTAATCTGACCATAATTTCCTGTATATAATGTTTATGTAGCTGAGTTTGTGATTTTTATTAACTAGATCAAGTTACCACCACAGTTATCCCAAGTTGAGTTTATACAAAAACACAGATAGAAAGACAAGGGTCTTCCTGTTACTGCAAAAAGACAACTTTTAGGGTGCGCATTAATTTCAGTTTTTATATGTTTAACTTTAATAAATAAAGTGTTTTTAAAATCTCAAAAAAAGGAAAAGGTTTGTTATTGACTGTACAAGGTGTTTTGTGCAAATATAGTCTTCATTTTGAGTGCTCAGAGTGGACTGGGCTGTGCTTAATGTCCTCTTACACGTTTTAAATTGTAAAACACACCTACAATAACTGAGGCACCTGGACATTCTCCGCCGCCCCGTTCAGTGCTGTTAGCATATTTAGGTCCAGCTTTCTCATCTTGAAAAAGTGAATTCTGTATCCATGTATAACACCTCTCATTTCCCGTCTCTCCTGTCCCTGGCCACAGACATTCTGCTTTCCGCTTCTAGGCGTTTAAGCACTGTAAGTGAGCACACCTGTGTGTTATTTATATGTTGCTGTTCCCAGGCTCACCCGTGTTGGAGCATGTGCTAGGATGTCCTAATGTTGAAGACTGTTTCACTGTATGGGTGGGCAAGTGGTCTTTATGGTACAATGAAAAAGGCAAATGAGAGACCCGCAAGGGGCATGCCAGTAGGCAGCATTCCTTCACGGTCTCTTCCTCAGCTCCTGCCTCGAGGAAGCTTTGAGTTCCTGCCCTGGCTTCCATTCATGACGCTGCAAACCGCAACAGACCTTTCTTTCCGAAGTTGCTTTTGGTGCTAGTGTTTCTTACAGATAGAAAGAGCAAATTAGGACACAAGCCATCTCCCCAGAGTTGATATTTTAAGGGCGAAATACAAAATAGAAGGAATTTCACAGCTAATCAAACCTGAAATCCAGAATCAAATCCTCGCACAGTTTCTCGACTGCTTCCAGCTGTGAGTAGAGACCCCTTTGTGGGGACGTGTCTCATGTCACATATCCTGCATATCAGATATTTACATTAAAATTCACAACAGTAGCAAAATTATGGTTATGAAGTAGCAACAAAAATAATTTTATGGTTGGGGGTCACCACAACATGAGGAATGGTTCTAAAGGGTTGCAGCATTAGGAAGGCTGAGAACCGGTGATCTAAGCTGTTTTTCTTTGCAGGGTTCTGTCTTGGACCTGGAGCTGCCCGCCCAGTTAGGCTAGGAACGCCTTGGCAAAGATACAGGATCTTTCATAGAATGATCAAAAACAACAACACAGACAAAACAAAACAAACAAACAAACCAAACAAGGCATGCTCCCACAACTGCCTGCACCTAGCCATCAGTTCATCAACCCAGGAGAAATATTGTTAACTAAAAGTTACATGGAACCATTATTTTGAACTAACACGCCAAGCTAAAAATAAAGATGGAGTCACACAAAAATTCCCTGTTCTCAAGCTCAGGGTAAGCTCTTTATCTGGCCTTCTAAGAAATCAGGATTAGAGGGAAAGGCAAAATTTCACAAATAGGCCAATTCAATTGCCATGACGATGAAGTTTTTCTGCCTCCATCCTTACACTGAAAATGTAACTGAAAACAACCTGTTATTTATCAGCTACTTTTCTATTATTCTTTTTAAAAGTAACTTCAAAGTGACCAATCCGCTTTTTTTTTTTAATTTTACTTGTTTCTGTTTGTGTTAGCCCTGTTTTCCCATAAAACTAACCTCTAATGCTTAGTTAATTGGGATATTTATCCTTTTTATGTGCTTTAAATTAATTAATCGCCCACTTAACTGTCTAATTAATTGGGGTATGGAAAGTCACACTCAAGACCGTGCTCACAGTCAGCGAGCGCTCCACCACCTAAGTCCACCGCCCTTCTACTTTGTTTATTTTTATCAGCTGAAATGTTTGATCCAGAATGAGAATAACCGCAGTTAATATCTCCAGACTCTCTGCTTGTAATATTGTCTCTTGACATTATACGCACCTCTGGGTTCCGGAGATGGATTCTAAAGATCAATGCCATCTATGATCTGAATGCCTTGGGAGCTCCCCTGGCTCTTGTTTTTGATGCTACAGTGATTAGGAGTTGATGACTATGGCTATTACGATCTGCTGCGATTGCTATGTTGACATAGCCACGGTCCTGAATTCTACTGCAAATTCTTGGCTGTAAGTCTGCTTTTACCTTTCCATTTACTCCTTCAGACTGAGCTTGCCCTTTTATTTCTTGAGGTGTGAACTCTGTATGTAGGAGCCAATAGCGTCCCTTCTTTGCCCAGGCCAGGGTCCCAAGCCTCTCTACCATGACAGTCAATAACTTGTGCTCTCATTTTTCAGAAAGCTCTGATGCCTGTTCTCCTTGGGGGCTGTATTACATGGAATAATGGGATAACCCATACATAGGCTCTTTTTTATTTTTAGTGTCTCAGAGCATTTTTTTTCTGAGCAAAGCAGTATTTGTTAGTCACACGCCTGTGTTGCTCAGTGACATAAACAAATGGCCTCATGATGGATCTTGCCCCTTCCAGCAGAATGGAGGACCAAACTCTCCCACCCTCCCATGGAGAGGCCCTTGTTGGCTGTCACTAATTCCCTTCCTCTGGACCTCTCTATCTAAATTATATGTGTCTGGGGGCAGTGACAAGAGGAACGTGAAATATAGTCTCCCTTTCATTCAGTAACAAATAACCATTTCTTCCATTTTCTTTTTGACTAAAAGATCCGCTGGCTTTGCAGGGGGTCATATTTTCTTCTTGGTTATCTAAAAATCACAAAAGAATATAATATACCTTAGGAAAGGTAGCTTCTTTTCTGGCTTCAGAGATGGCTGAGTGGCTAAGGGCACCAGCTGCTCTTCCATAGGACCTGGGTTTGATTTCCAGCACCTCCATAGCAGCTCACAGCTGTCTATAACTCCAGTCCCATAGGATCTGATGCCCTTTTCTAGTATTGCACACACATGTGGTACACAGACATACATATAGACAAAACATCCATACACATAAAAATAAATTTAAAACATTAATTTTAAAAGGGGAGCTGAGAAGATTTCCAAGTCCTTCACTGTGTTTGAAGTATTTGGGGTTTCTGTTGATATTTCCTGCTTTATAATAAACTTGAATGCATAGTGGACCACAAAGAAAGACCCATTTTACACTCATCTTTGACAAAGAAGCCAAAACCATACAATGGAAAAAAGAGAGCATCTTTAACAAATGGTGCTGGTCTAACTGGATGTCTACATGTAGACAATACTAATAGATCCATACTTATCGCCCTGCACAAAACTAAAGTCCAAGTGGATCAAAGACCTCAACATAAAACCAGACACACTAAATCTGTTAGAAGAAAAAGTGGGGAAGAGCCTAGAACTCATCATTGGCACAGGAGACAACTTCCTGAACAGAGCACCAACATCACAGTCTCTAAGAGCAACCATCAATAAATGGGACCTCATGAAACTGAAAAGCTTCAGTAAAGCAAAGGACACTGTTGTCAGAACAAAATGACAGCCTACAGACTGGGAAAGGATCTTCACCAACCCTACATCTGACAGAGGGCTGATATCCGAAATATATAAAGAACTAAAGAAGTTAAAAGGCAACAAATCAAGTAATCCAATTAAAAAATGGGGTATGGACCTAAACATTCTCTGTGGAGGAATACCAAATGGCAGAGAAACACTTAAAGAGCCGTTTCTTCTCTGAGCGGGCACCACCCTGTGGGCTGGGGCTTATAGCTGGAAACAGAGGAAAAGCGAATGTGTCTCTCCCGGTGCTGTGAGGCACGCCTCTAGTCCTCATGGACATCAGAAGTCCAGGATCTCTGGCAATTCAGCTGAACTTTGGTCTTCACACTGATCACTTCACCATCCACTTCTTTGGTTCTGGGGCCACTGGATCTGGATTCGGTTATGGCTCATGCGTCCTAAAGTTTGTAGCTGCACAAAGCCTGTCGTGGAACCTCCCAGTCTCCATAGTCACATGAGGTGATTCCCACAAATCTCCCTCTGTATCTTAGCGACTTCTATCTGCCCGGAGAACAGGCGGGTTACAGAAATGTATGCACAGCAGAAACTAGGAACGGAATAGAAGGTGAGAATTAAGATGAGAATAGAAGGTGAGAATTAAGGCGTTCAAATGACGGCTGTCCAGGCAGCTCAGTGCGTAAACGTGCTTGTTGTCAACCAGATGACATAGCTGGATGTCTGGGACACACGGGGGTGGGAAGAGAGAACCGACTCCCACGAGTCCTCCTCCGACTTCCATGCAAATTATGACGTGCACACATATATGTACACACATGCGCGCACACATATACATGCATACGCACACGCACTCACGTGCACACACACAAGCCAATAAATAAATGTAATAGTAAAATTTAAAAGAAGGTGAAGTAATGTCCCTCTTTTCATAGTTTGACTTTTTATTTTTCTTACTGAATTCCGGAAGCTCCTCAGTAGTCCTGTGTGGTTCTGTGTCTATGATACCTTGATCACTAGTTCTGTGTGGTTATTAAAGTTAAATATACCAAGCAATTAGCTCCTTGGTTTCAGGAGCCCCACGAGGCTGGTGGCCAGCATAGACCTAGCACACTGCCATCCTGACAGGCAGTTCTCAGGGACGTCATAGACTTTTTTTTTTTTTTTTTTTTTTTTTTCAAATAGGCAACTCCCTTGAGACACCTCCTCCATCCAAGCACATCTTCTAGAATGTTCTTTATACTAACTTCGACCAACATGATTTTGTTGAGCTGAGATATTCTTTTATCATCTGTCAGCTTGCTCTGTGATGTGTGTATTTGGGGCTTCATCTAAGGTGACTCTTCCCTGCCAACGAAAGAGGAGGCTGTGGGGCAGAAGCTCATACACACACGCACACACACCCATACACACTCACACGCACCCCACAGTCAGGTTGATCGCATGGTTGATAAAGTGCTTGCTTGCTGAGTTTGGTCCCCAGAAGCCATGTGAAAGAAAACATAGGTTATCCCTGTGCAGGAGCGTGGGTGGATCCCTGTGACCTACAGCCAGCCAGCCTAGCTTACCTGGCCAGTTCTAGCCCTGTGAGAGACCCTGTCTCAGAAAACAAGGCGAATGCTCCATGAATGTGTGTGTGTGTGTGTGTGTGTGTGTGTGTGTGTGTGTGTTGAATATTCTCCTCTCGTTAAGGCACAGTACAGGCATGGTGGTATATACCTGTAATTCTGACACTCGGGAGGCTAATGCATGAGGGTCACCATATGTTTAAGGCCAGCACTGTGTACATAGGGGGGAGACATAGGGCAGCATAAATGTACAAGATATGTGAATGTGGGAATGAGATTCCAGGTGCCAGGGGTGAGTTCAAATCCACCCCGTGTAGCTGTTCAACCACAGCAATGCTCAGCAAAGCTTCTTCTCTAAAGTGCTTTGACTCTGAAGCCTACTAATGAATGCAGGATGTTGCCATGGTAATGGTTACTTTTAGTACTTTTTATAGATTAAAGTGTTACACCCTGGAATCTATTCACGTAAAAGCCTGAGTTTCAAGACACCTCAGTATTTCCTTTAATGTAGCTATTTCATGGAATCACATTGGACCTAATTGATCGGCATTTGTGTTTAGTACAGACATGCACTGTGACCAAAAACTTAGAATTTTCATTAAGCAGTATTCATAAAGTACAAGTTAAGCTTACTTACCCATTTAAATGTATAATACTTGAGGATACAACACAAATATAAATGTCTTTCAAGAGTGTGCGTGTATCTCTTTGTTTTCTAGCCAGGACCAAATTTCCGGTTCTTGTGAAGACTCAAAAGATTTGGAGAACACAGGGCCTCCAGATCAGAACAGGAGAGGTCAGTGCTTGGACTGGAGTATTAGCTTTAACCTTTATCAGCTGTGGAGCCTTGAGCTGTAGTGTTCCCAACTGTCGACTGGGGATTATTGTATCAACTTTGCATGCAGCTATAGAGACTGAGTTTATCTTCATGACATGCCCTCGGTAGTGCAAAAGGACTTAACGACCTCAACTCAATACTTAAGATGGAAAGAATGGGATAGGATATATCAAGTTCCCAAATGCTAAGGAGAGATAATAGTTAGGGATTGGTGGGTGTGAGGTCTCTGCGATGGACAGAGAAGGACAAAGGAGAAGGGTTCATCTCGGGAAGTGGCTCTAGAACAAGGCGCCATGGAGTAGAGGAGTGAGGACTGGTCGTGGGGAAGAATGACAGCCGCTGGGGTGAGAGGTCAAAGGGCAAGTATTCTCTACACCACAGAGAATGACCTGTGATGAGTGTTACAGAAGGAAGCCTAAAAGCCGTGTGGAGACAAACATGACGACCAAATGTGTGATGGGCTGAGAGCAGGACATGAACCCGGGCAAGGAGGAGGAGCAGAAGAGGAAGATGTGAATTTCTGGGTCACAAAGAGGAACCCTCCTCACGGAGTGTGCGGATTGGCTATAGTGGAAGTTGAAGACATGGAAGGAGCCAGAACTGTCTGGGAGACCCAGGTCTCCTGATGAGCAATCATTTGAAACAACAGCAGAGGTAATGATAATATGTAGTCTGGTTATGTAACAGTTGTCCCTTTTCTTTTGTTTTTGTTTTTCTTAGGTGAAGTCTTACGCTCTCGCCCAAGCTGGCTTTGAACTGATAGCACCCTCCCTATTCAGCTCCTCAGGTGCTCGGATTATAGGTGTGAGCCACTATACCTGGCTTTTAAGAAAAAATTTTCAAAATATATTCAGGAATATTAACCCATTTTTACACTTTCCACTTTGTTGAAAACAGAAAGAGATTATACCTAGGAAACTAATAGGTTTCCGACTTTATCTTATAAAAAAATAATAAGTGGTTCCCTTCTCCCATGTGCTCCCACTCTGTAATCAAGGGCAGTTTTTGTCAGTCAGTTCTTTTGACACCATAAGAAAATTTTTTTTTCTAGAAAATGGACATCAGCTGGAGGGGTTCGTTAAAGTTCTCAAGAAAGGCCTGATGGTCCTGGTGGTGGACTCTTTTATGATACAGATGTGCAACGAAATTAAATGAATAGGCCTTGCCTATGGCCAGGACAGAATGCTTCCTAACTCATGTCTCCAGCTTGCTCTCTTCCTGGAGAATTCCTGTGTCTCCGATGGCCATGAGTTGTGGTTCTGGAAGCCACGTTCTTACCCCAAACTTACCTACATCTGAACCCGTCATTGGAGTCCTAAATAATCTCATCCTGATGTTGTCTTTTGGCCCAAGACATTTCTACTTCCCACATCACCTAGCAGAGCAGCCAGCTTCTAATGTGATCCCCAACTCCTGATATTTATGCCATGGATAGAGCCCCCTCTTTGTATGTGTGAGATGAATCCAATGACTGGATTTCAATCAATACAATCCAGCAATGGTGATGGGTATCAATTCTGAGACTAGTCTATGAAAGAATGTTTTTTTCCATCTTCTTCATATATTCTTTTTCTGACTCTTCTCACATGCTTGTGATAAAGCAAGCTGGAGAAACCCACTTGGCAAGAAGCTGAGGGCAGCCTCCAGCCACCGCTAATGGAGCAAGACCCTTAGCCTAGAGTCTCACAGAACTGAATGCCTCCAGCAAGCACGTGGTTGAGCTTAGAGGCAGATCCTCCTCCAGCTGAACCTTCCGCTGACATCACAGCCTGTCTGATTGTCTGACACTGACTGTAGCCTTCCAAGAAACCTGGAGTTGGATACACAAGTAAGCCATGTCCAGGTACGCTGCCCACAGACACTGTGACTTGTTTCTGGTGTCACTGTTTGTATTACGAGTTTGCTATGAATCAGCAGATGACAGATACATCATCCCACACTTACATCCTAACCACCTACTAGCCATTGTCTCCTGTGCTTCCTGGTAGCACCTGGATTTACACCCTTCTGGAATCTGAGGGAGGGTAGTGGGCTGCTTGGGGAGAAGCCCATTGTTCATGCCTCCAGAAGGCCTTTCCTCTGCAAGACAACTGCTTCCCTAGTCTGATCTTGATCCCGAGTTCTTCTGGCAGTGAACACTCCTCTCAGTCTTCTGCCTTGCATTTCTGGTGCTCCCAAACTCGGCTTAGGGCCACATGGTCCTCTGTGTGCCTGACCTGGATCCCTGTGCCAGAGCCCAATTGCTGCATTTCTCAGCCAACCTGGTCAGCAGAGCTGTGAGGTTTGTTTGTTTTTGGATGTTGTTGCTTTTGTTTTTCCTTTCTAATTACAGCTGTATTCCATGGCTGAGCTACATGTTTGACTTTGCATTGTACCCACACAAATTACAATAGTTTTGGCAACCCATCCCTGCACGATGGTCAGATTCCATCCACCAGCAGTGTAAGGCCTGGAGAGTTAACAAAGCAATGCTGACTCCTAGCATCAGCTCTGGTCCATGGCTCCTTGATTGCACCCCTTGATCTTTCACTTCAGTTCTGCCACCTCAAGGGGTCAGAAACCATTTCAAATGCATGTGTCAAGTTCTGAGCTCATCTTCCTATCTTTCCAGGGGGCCTGGGATGGAACTTGGCAGATGTGCTTGGTCCTCGGAGGGAGATGTGAATATATCAGCTCTGGGCAGGATTGCCAACTGGCACCACCACTCAGTAGCACAGCGGTGACTCGTGAGAACAGCAAGAAGTAGGATGTGGGGCTGAGAATTTGTTCCCAGGCTCTCGCCAGCAATTAGGAAGCAGGCCATTGACGTGGGGCCAAGAAAATAGAGCAAAACTCCCGTTTCCTGGCTCCCGAGGGCTTCCACACACACTCACGCCAACCTGCTTGCTCAGTGAGTCCCTTGCCTCCATCCCTCTGCTCCCATGATTGCTTTCTGTGGACACTAATGTGAGGTGATGGCTAGGCACGGTTATTTCAGCTTCAGAACAAGGCTTACTGCCCAAGGCCAGGTTGGACTTAGACAAACAGAGCTGCTGTAGCCTCTGGGCAGGATCGTTACCTCCTCCAAAAGACTGAACCATAACAAGCCCAACTGCAGTTATTTCAGGCTCTGAAACACTGTCTGCCTGAACATCTGTGCATGAGAGCCCAACTCCCTGGGATGCCTCCGCCTGGACTGCTTCGGTGCTCCTGCCTGTGTGGCTGCGCCACAGCGCACTGTTGGAGGTTAGTCTGATGCGTGTTATTAGCCCTCAAGATCTGAGTACGTCTATACGTCTAGCCTTGTTGTGTAAACTTACCTGATTGGCTAATTAAATGACCTACCTGGGTAGGGTAGAATTCGGTTGGTGGGCTAAAGTTCCTGGGCTTTTGGGTTCAAGAGAGAATCACGGAAAAGAGACAGACACTGATGGGGAAGAGAGGAAGGAGGATACCGCGATGGTTTAGCCTGGAGAAGAAACCTCATGGGACCGGGAGGAAGGACTCCAATTATGGTGTAAAGAGGCCCAGATGAAAAACAAAAGCGAGTATTTATAAGATTATGGATGGAAGATAGGATGGTTAAGGAGGATGGCATTGGATGGGGGCTGGGAGATGGATGGTGAGGTGATTCAGACACCTGGGTAGGAATATCTGCCCAGCCCAAGGTAAATAAGGCAATTATAAAATCTAACAGGTGTCTGTGTCTTATTATTTGTGATAGTAGGTTAGATAATACCACCGCAATAATTTTAGGACTAACAGTAAACTTTATATAGTCCGACACTCTGTTTTTCATGACAGCAGTGCACTGATGAACTCTATTCTGACTTTGTGTCTTGGTAAATCCTTTGATATCCCACATCTCTGGCCTGTCACCACTACTTCCTGACACAACTTTTTGGGGCCCATATGTGGACTTCTCTTCTGCATGTGCTCCCCTCCTACTAGTGATCTTTGGTCAGTCATCCTGTGGGCAACTAAAAGTCCCTAGCTGGGGCTGCTCCCCAGACACATGTAAAGGCCTCCATACTGTCCAAAGGCCTCCAAGTTGTGACCCTGGACCACCATTATCCGTCAGGATTTTTTTGGCATTTTGTGGAAAACCTTATTACCTATTCATAACTAGCAGACCCTGGCCAAGGCTACACTCTTGGAGGATGGGAAAGCAGTGGAAAAGGTAGACAACCTTTACAGCCCATAATGCTTGTAGGGGGTACTCTGGCAATGGCATGGCTGGCAGCAGCTCATCCAAGATGAGCTCACATGTCTTTCAAAGACCCCTCTCTCCTTCCCCCTTCAGGAGATTTGCTGCCATGGCACCTTAGAATAGAATGGCATGTGTGTCTTCTATTCCCTCTTCCATCCAGACTTCCATACTATTATTTATGTGAACTCACTCCCAACAGTGGCAGCTGACCTAGGGATGACCTTCCCTTGCTTTCTCAAACCTTGCTTTTCTGTCTCATCTCTCAGTTGCTATTTTGGAGCAAGCCCTCTGTTCCTGACATCTCTGCTGGGGAACCCACCCTCCATGGAGTCAGTGAGCCTCTCCTTCCCTCACATAAATTCATACTAAACCCTTGGATAATTTGACCTTGCGCTGATAGGTAGTTATGGCCCTGTAGACGATTTGGCTTTGTGCTAATATCCTTGCACTTGGAGAAGCTCTTTCTCCTTATGAAGGGTGCCTCCAGATCCTTATGTATAGTAAGAGTGGTTCACCACTTACCAAGGGACATCTGTGGGAAGGTTCTTCAGTAGTCTTGTTGTGGGACTGACATCCTCTTTCCCTTCTGACTTCTTTAACAAGTTCAAGCCACAGTTATTTAATTGTCCTGTGTGACGTCACCAGGCTATAACTTGAAGAGCAATAGCAGATTTGGCCCCTCCACGGCACACCGAGTCTGCAGTTTTCCCTTGTCTGTTACAACCTCAGTTAAGTCCTCTAAAGTCCCTTGTGTTCAGGTCTTCATGGCACTGTCCCCAGATTCTGCCTTGCATGAGAGATGCTGCATGTGCCTTGCCACACTTGGAAGATCAGTGTCCAATCTAGGTGTCCTTGATAACCCTCCTGGGGTTTCTTTTTCTCTTGCCCTGAAGCCAGGGCTCCTGTTCCCAGGGACAGCCCCAACCATTTCAGTCCCTCTACCTTACCTCCAACATGCACGCACGCGCACGTGCACACGCACACACACCATGCACATACACACAATACAGAGGGGGTGGGAGGGAGGAAGGAGGAAGAGGGGAGAGAGAGAAAGAGAGAAAGAGGAAGCGCTTATTAGGGACAGCCCAAACTAAACCTCAAATATCTCTTTCACCTTCATTAAATGGCCACTTGGGAAACTTGAACCATCAGGGTACATGAACCACTTCCTATGTCTGACCTGTCACAGACTGAGACAAAATTGGGCTCTTGGTCTCTTCCATTTCATTAGGTTAATCTCCCTTGACCTTACCTGGCAGGAGAGTTTGTGTTTTTTGTTGTTGTTTTTTTACTTTTTAAATTTTTATTTATATTTTTATAAATAACAGTTTATTCACTTTATATCCCCACTGAAGCCCCCTCCCTCATCCCCTCCC
Organism: Meriones unguiculatus; assembly: GCF_030254825.1. Lineage (NCBI taxonomy): Eukaryota > Metazoa > Chordata > Mammalia > Rodentia > Muridae > Meriones > Meriones unguiculatus. The sequence goes on from NC_083361.1 coordinate 54,181,067, forward strand.
AAACTCACCCTCCCTTCCTTATTTCCTCCCAAATCCCTCCCCAAGTGTACTGATAGGGGAGATCCTCCTCCCCTTCTCTGTGACCTATCAGGTCTCATCAGGACTGGCTGCATTGTCCTCCTCTGTGGCCTGATAAGGCTGCTCCTCCATCAGAGGGAGGTGATAAAAAAGCCAGCCACTGAGTCCATGTCAGAGACAGTTTCTGTTCCCATTACTAGGGAACCCACTTGGAGACTGAGCTACCAAGGGCTATATCTGTGTAGGGGTTCTAGGTTATTTCCATGAATGGTCCTTGGTTGAAGTATCAGTCTCAGAAAAGACCCCTTTCTCAGACAATTAGGAATTGTCTACCTCAAAATCCAGCTATCCCACTCCTAGGCATATATCCAAACCATGCTTAAGTATACAAGGACATTTGTTCAACCATGTTTGTAGCAGCTTTATTTGTTATAACCAGAAGCTGGAAACAACCCAGATGTCCCTCATTTGAGGAATAGATACAGAAATTGTGATTCATTTACATAATCAAATACTACTCAGCAATTAAAAACAAGGAAATCATGAAATTTGCAGGCAAATGGTGGAACTAGAAAAGATCATCCTGAGTGAGGTATCCCAGAAGCAGAAAGACACACATGGTATATACTCAGTTGTAAGTGGATATTAGACATATAAGATAGGATAAATATACTAAAATCTGTACACCTAAAGAAGCTAAGCAAGGAGGAGGACCTGGGTAAGATGATCAATCCTCACTCAGAAAGGCAAAGGGGATGAACATCGGAAGAGGGAGAAAACAGGAAACAGGACAGGAGCCTACCACAGAGGGCCTCTAAGAGACTCTACCCAGCAGGGTAGCAAAGCAGATGTTGAGGGTCATAACCAAACTTTGGGCAGAGTGCATGGAATCTTATGAAAGAAGGGGGAGATAGGAAGACCTGGAGGGGACAGGAGCTCCACAAGGAGAGCAACAGATTTTGTGTTATTTTAACTATCAGCTATATATTGGAGGGATAATCTTACATAGGGGCATTGGCACAAAGAAGGGCCAATGAAGCCTATGCCTATGACCCAGAAAGGCCGGTTGTGGTGCTGATGCAGCCTGGATGGGAAACTAAGAGGTCATATCAGATGCTAAATGCTGCTGATAAGGGCTACCATGGCCACACGACTACTTGCCTAATAGAGGGAATGAGAAAGGCCATCGTCAAGCCTGCTGTCTTTCAGTCCAGGCTGACTGAAGTCATACATAAATATAACCTGGTCCCCAAGAGCCAACAGGGCTCTTAGCTATTTGTTACACTAACCAGGCCTTTCTCAACATCAGGCAAAACATAAAAAATTTAGAAAAAGGGCTCCAAACTCTGTTTGCTATCTTTAGACACAACTCCCATGGTCTGTAATAGAGAAGGAGTCAGGACCACCAGAGGGGCCAAGCAGCCAGCAGCCAGCAGCCAGCAGTCAGCAGCAGCATGATGAAGACAAACGATGTATCCCCTACACAGTGGTTACTGTTATTTCATTCCACCCATCCCGGGACCACCCAGACCCTCATCCACACAGCTCAAAACAGCCTCCTTCTTCAGAGAGGCCACCTTTCAACCCGTTTATGCAGTGGCAATTGGGGACACATGACTTGCCATTACCCACTGCCAGCACATGCCCCAACTGAAAGTGGAACTGTCTGTCTCCCTGGTGAGAGACTGAACGGTCTGTTCCCAGGGGTCCCATGCGATGAAACTCACTAAGGACCTGACTCTGTTCATAGACCATTAAGAGTCCATCAGAGAAGATCCATCCCTTGAGGGCTGATGGGCCCCAGGGCTTGGCAGGTGACATACTTCCTATATTTTTAAATAAGCCTCTGTTGACTTTAGGTTTGGAACACCTCAAAGTGCTCTTTCTAGTTAACACGGCTGCCAGCTAGTCTTCCTTGATAGATTTTCCAGTTCCAAACTCTCAGTCCCTAAGTCTTCTCACTAAGATTGATGGCAGACCAAAATCTGGCTGGTTAATCTTTTCTGAGGATATGCGGGAGGAAACAACATTTTTTTTTTCACTTCTTTCCCTGTCTGGCCAAATTGCCCAATTTCTCTACTAGAGAGAGATGTCATGTCAAAATTACAGGTTAACTTACTTCTGCACAACCCTCCAATATTTTGACATCTCTCCTACTTCCCCAGACCTTCCACAACCCTCAGGTAGAGACCATTCCATCAGCCGCATATACATCGATAGAACTTACAGGATGATCCAGAAACTAAGAGTCATGAACAAGATGGAAGTTCCAGTTCACCCAATGGTTCTAATCCCTCTACCCCCTGAAATGACAGCTCCTTCTTTTCCCATATCTCTCACCTCTGATGTTCTATGAAATTGTGTTTTCTACTCGATACTGGCTTACACGCCCTGATTGCCTTATACACTTTCTCCTGGACTGACCCTACTTCAGGCTTTTCCTGTCTATACCTGGACAGAAATGATTATTTTTCTAAAGACATGATCGCACTCCAACCCCACAGGGTCCCAATCTTTGAAACTACTATAACCTTCTCTATCCTGCTAGTCCTTTTTCCAACTCCCCACAGCTGTCTACACTTCACACCTTCTCCAAAAGTCCCATGATCTCCTCTGAAAACACAACTTAACTCTTGCCTACCTTTAAATCTGAGTTGGTCTGGCGGCCCTTATTCAGCCACTTCATTCAGATTGACCCAATTACTAATTCCTCTTCCTACACATTTCAAGCAGAGCCCTATCACCCCTTCCAACATTCTCCTGGCCAAATATAAAAACAAATTACTATTTCCATAAATCTCTTTGCTTGCCCCTTGATGGTGTGGTGTAGCCTTGCTAGGCATTAGGCTCTCAAGCCAGGGTCCCACTGGTATTCAGGCCACTGACCATAGGGAAAGATCCATTCCTTTCACTATCAACTTGTCTTAAGGTTACTATTGTTGTAATGAAACACCAAGACCGAAAGCAACTTCTCGAGGGAAGGATTTATTTTGTTTACACTTCCACATCAAAGTTCATCACTGGAGGAAGTTGGGGCAAAAACTAAAACAGCAGAATCCTGGGAGGCAGGAGCTGATGCAGAGGCCATGAAGGGATGCTGCTTACTGGGTTGCTCCTTGTGGCTTGCTCAGCCTGCTTTCTTACAGAACCCAGGACCACCAGCCCAGGGATGGTACCACTCACAATGGGCTGGGCCCTCCCTCACCAATCTCTAATTAAGAAAATGCCCTTCAGGCTTGCCAACAGCCAGATCTTATGGAGGCAAATTCTCATTTGAGATTCCCTCCTACAGATGACTATGGCTTGGGTCAAGTTGACATAAAACTAGCCAGCACACAACTTTACTGTTTTATTAGACAAAACAAAAACAATCTCTCTCTCTCTCTCTCTCTCTCTCTCTCTCTCTCTCTCTCTCTCTCTCTTTCACACACACACACACGCACACACACCTCCAACTCTTAGACAACATACAGGTCTCACAGACATTTCAGGTCAGTCAGCACAGCTAGTGGGACTCTAGATAAGAATCTCAATTCAGCCAAGCTTGACCTTCCCCTTGCCATGCTCCAACTCCTTAACAAGGTATGACCTCCTCTAATAAAGCTTTGAAATTTCCTCTCTTTCCAATAATCAACAGCACTGCAACACCAAGTCTCTCAGTTTCAACCCTTCCTTGGAATGGTCTTAGTTTCCTTTTTTCTTTAGTGTCTCAACTTCCTCTTTTCCTTGAACTACTAACCATTACTTTTCTGCATACATATTGCCAGATGCCTTAATGCTTCAGGGGCCTTCTCCAGTGTGTAGTTAATACCCATTACTGTCTTATGGCTAATTGAACCACTACCTTCATCAATCCTGACATCAAAATTCTCCCTAATATGTCCTATTTCTATCCTTTTTGAATATCTCTTTGCCTGAAAGAGCTGTCATGTTAGTGGTAATTTAAAAAATGTGTTGTACTTTTTCTTTTAACTTGGCTTGCACTCAAGTAACTGAGACTGGACTATTATTATATTTACTTAACAAGTTTTATGACACAAGAACTGAGCAGTATTAATCTACTTTGACTCTCTAAACTAATCTGGCTTCTTTCCAGTGTAAATCCCCAAGATACTTGCATTTTATGGCTTTCTCTGCTGCAGCTGCTCTTTTATGGAAGAGCACGAAACCTCCTGAACCTCTGCACATAGCAGAATATCCACTTCCTTTTTTTTTCTCCTCCTCCCCCGGCTGGCAGCAAGTCCAGCCCTATTCTCTCCCCCGCTCAGTCATTGGCTGTTAAGCTTCTTTATTGACGTATCAGGGAACAACTGGGGAGCAAATTAAAACAGGAGATTCTCAGAACAAGGATTGCAACCAGATATGGAGGCACAGAAACCAGCATTTGACTCTTTACACAGTGCACAATAACATTATGCCTACACTGTTTGGCTGATGCCCCTCCTAGTGAGACTGGTTATTACCCTGGATGTAGGCACTGGAGTAGGTGGGCTTGAATTGGTCTCTTACGCTTATCCAACTTGTTTGCTGAATTAGCTATGATACTAGAGCACCCCTCAGCACCCTTCAAGGCTCTTATGAACAAACTGATTCTCTTGCCACAGCAGCAATTCAAATTCACCATGCTCTCAACATGCTTACTGTGTGGCCCAAGGGGTCCTTCCTGGTCCTTAAAAAAAAAAAATGATGTGTCTGCACCAATTGGTTAGGATACTTAGAGGTTTGACTGATACACTAAGGGAACAGCATTTTATTAAAAACAAAAAGCCTGTGAGGGATGGCTACTATGGTGGTGCACATGGTGTTGGCTTTCCTGGTTCCTATTACTCTTGAGTACAGTTACACACATGGAAGCTCTCCTTCTTTCTGGTCTTTACAGTTTAACCTCTCTGATGAATTGTTTCTTCCAGACCCAGCGGGTTCACTTGAAGGTAGTCCTCTGACAAGGGCTCCAGTTCCTTCCTTGTGAACCAATACACTTTAGTTCCCTGGGATGGGTCACCTAACGTTTCTAGCCTCCTGGCTTTTCTCTTCCCTTCCCAAAATAATGTCAAATCAATAATAGTAGACAGGGCCAACACATGCCAGCTCTAAAAATGAGAGTTTCATCCAAATGTCATATTTTACAGTGTTGTTCTGTCTGGAGGGAACATGGATTCTGGAATGGATGACTACAGAGATATTTTAGCCTGACATCAAGGCTAATACTGTCTCAGAAATGATGGGCTCAGAGAAAGAATGCTGTTGCCTCTGAGAAAGACCGCTCTCCTGTTAGAAAGTGTTAACTCTAAGACGCTCCAGCTTCTGTTACTCCAGGGCACTGTGAAATGGAGACAGTGACTGATGGCCTGTGTAGATCCCATTCTCAGAAAAGCAGATCTGGGAATGCCTCTTAACAGACAGTGTATTGCTGTCTGGACCTCTGTATTCATGGGTGTGAGGTCATGCTCTGGTGAGTGGTTGACCTACCAGGGGCCACACCATTAAAACCAAACAAACCCAACTGTTCCTCCTAAAGAAGCCATCGACTGTCAATAGCTCCTCAGCTGGGAGTAAAAACCCTTGAGCCCCTCCCACTCTGTGCTGGAGTGCTGATTGGCTTGACCTTCTGCAGGTCTTCTGCAGCCAACCACAGCTCCTTTGAGTCCATGAATGCAGCCGTCCTGTTCTGTCCAGAAGATTCTGCTTTGGTCCACTCCTCTTGAACTCTGTCATTTTCTATGACGGAGGAACCATTTTATACTTTCTATTCCACAGACTTGGCAACAGTACTCAGTAAATAGGCAACCAGAATTTTTATTTAGAAATCAATAGTTTTGTTTTAATATAGATTATAAGTTGGTTGTGCTTTTACTGGAATACGTATATTTTTATTGATGTGTAAAATATATAGGGGCAGGGACGTTCAGACTGGACAGCAGTAACTGCCTCTAAAGAGAATTATTACAACTCTGGCTGGGGTTTTGCACTCAGAGGCATCTAGGCAGACTACAGACTGTGAAAAAAGCTGTGGAATCTCACATTAGTACAGTTTGGATTCATCACAAATTTATCAGATCACGAATCACAGATGCAGTGTTTCAGTCTAGACCTGAAGATCATGAAAAATATGGAGGCGACCTCCAGAACCCTCATAAACTGCACATTGTTATGAGAATAAGAAGTACAAAAAGGGCATCCATACTGGGAGAAAGATGCAATCGACATGCTCGGACGATGGAAGGCACACCGCTCTCAGATTGACAAGAACACCCGTTCAGTGAACACAAAGTTAAAAGTGGCTAAACGCTTGATATGAATCCATCCCCTGAAGCTGTCACAGAAGAGATCATGTCGAACACGGGCCTTAAGAGCACTGAGGAACTGGTCATGTGGTGGAATCTGATGGCTGTAGAGAAGAAAGCAAAGCCCTGAGGCTACATCTTCAGACAGCAAAATGTGGGTGATGGGAAAACCGTTCTCATTATAGTCTAAGTTGATCCAGTATATATGTATATTGGGTTTTTTTGAGGTACTGAGCTAAATGTTTGGGGGATGCATTCTTTTGTCAAGGAAGTAAGAATAGATGTCTAAACAGAAAGCTATTTTTCAGGTATTTAATTTTATGATTTACTCATTCAGTGTGCTCCTTATTGAAGAGATCCTTATCTACATAATCAGGCCTCTGTATTCCTGGGTTCTGCACCCACTTGTGTAAACAACTGTGGACTAAAAATGTTAAAGGAAACGGATGCATCTGTCCTGAATGTGTATAGACTTTTATTGTCAATTACTCCCCCAAACAATATAGCATAAAACCATTTACACCATGTCCAGCACTGTAACTGGTCTCGAGGTGATTTAGAATATATAGAAGATGCTCATTAGTCACATACAAGTGCTATGCCATTGTTTATGAGACTTGAGCACTGACAGATTTTGCTATCTGTAAAAGGTCCTGGACCTTTGACGCGATGCACAGAATTCAAACGCCAGGCTGCCTGGGGGAGAAGCTTCTGTTCTGAAGGAGTTATTAAGAGCTGAACTGAGTCAGGACCTGGAGAACCATCTCTCTGACTCATTCATCAAAAATGAGCAAGGGACTTCATCTATGCATTACACACTGGAATAAAAACGACCTCATGTAAATAGTATGGAATTTTTTTTTCCAATGAAAAATGATCCAATTTAGAGGTGCAGAGTGAACTTAGCTCCCAATGCTGTCTGGACTGAGAGGATTGTTTTCCTGGGTGACCGAGCCCTGTACCAGTGCCTGTCAGAAGAGCCGCTGGGAACTGTGGTGCTTTGATTAAACAGGGTATTAGCCACAAGCTAGTTGCTTGAATCCTGCTGATAAGGACAACATTCACCACATTTACCAAAAGCATTCTTTCCATGCAAGATTTAGCAATGAAAACAAACAAAAGCCTATACCATCAACCATGTGTACCATGAAGAATGGCCAACTTCCGTTTTTTGTTGTTGTTGTTGTTGTTGTTTTGGTTTTTTTTTTTTTTATACCATCTCTCCTTTCTTTGAAATTTTCTAGGTGGCTATGAAAACTATTATTTTAAATTCTTGCAATATTGTTTATCTCAAAGGCAATTATGAAAGAAAACAGAGAATTGGTGGCTCTTCCCCAAAGCCCACATTCTATTTAAGCCAAAGAGCATAACCAATGAGACTTTACTGTGAATCAAAGGCTGTCATCTCTTCAACACAGGGTTACTTAGCAGACCCAAGTCAGGAGATGAGTGGAGGATGAGTGGAAGGGCAAGAATGTAGCAAAAGTAATTTCTTCTTTGTGAAAAAGGAGGGAAAAAGTCATTGCTAATGTCAAGCTTGAACAATGCGGGATTTAATAGTACCATCTAGTGGCGATGTACCTCCATCCTTGTGTTAAGTGTTGATTCATTTTAGCCTCAAACTTAAGAATCCAGTCAATAGCTTAGCACACACACTGACTGTAAACTCAGAAGGGTGAAGGCTGAAGGCTATCTTTTATTTGAATTCTGCTTAAGGAGATGAAGTGAGTTAATATAAAGAACATACAGGAGACATCTGTAACTCATAAGATACAATATTAAATTTTAAATGCTTCCAGGGCTCAGGCATATTCCATATGGGTTCTCAATAAACTGCATTTTTTAATATTGAATAAGTACTATAGCAATTGGTTCTGGATTCAGCCATGAAATTCTGAGTATTTTTTTTCTTGTTATAAAGAATTGTACATTATGTGTTTCTTCCAATAAATGTAAACTGAAAAATAAACTTTTGGTACGATGTGTATTGCTGGAAAGCAATTATCTTTAGTGGGTATGGAGGGTGGACAGGGGCCTTTATGGGGAGGGTCTGAGCTGGGGATGAAACCCAGAACTTCACAGTGGAGGTGGGGCAAGTGCTTGGCTCCCCTCCTAGCCCAAGAATGTTTTTAAAGGAACAATTAATTGCTCGAAAGACAGCTTGAGAGCATAGTTAAAAGGGTTAGAGGTATTTGTATCAAATTCAGATAGACAAAGGCATTTTGTTGCCGATATTTGTAATTATAAGGACATTTTCAGGGTTATAGGCATAACTTGCCTAGATATAAATGGGACCCCCAGGTCCGGGAGAATGGCTTGGTCAGTGAAGTCCTTGTTGCAGAAGCAGGAGAAGCTGAGCTCTCAGGATCCTTAGAAAGAGAGCCAGAGTGGCAGCCCAAACCTACAATCCAGTGCTGGGGCAGTACAGACAGGAGGACTCCTGAGGCTTGCCGGCCAAGCTGCCTACAATTGCCAAGGGCTAGCTTCAGTGAGGAAACTTTTCTCCAAAAGTAAGGTGGAGTGATGGCAGAAAGCTACTCTATCTAGCTTCTGTCCTACACCACACACACACACACACACACACACACACACAGAAAGAAGGCATACCCACACAAAATAAGATTCAATATTAATTTATAATTTTATCTTTATTCAAGTGTTTTTTTTAAATATAAGTGATGCTGACTTTTTTGGAGTGTATGAATCTACAATTTAATCTAGTAGACATCACTACAAGGATAAAAGTTCTGAAAAGAAAATGTATTTACTGTGTATGTGTGCACACTTATAAGTGGAAAGCAAAGGCTGGTGTCAGTACCTCCCTCGCTCTGCACTTCATCAGCTGAGGGAAGGTCATTGGCTGAAGTGATCAGATTCTGCTAGTTTAGGCAGCCAGCTTGCCCTGGGGATCTCCATCTCTCCAGCACTGAGGTGACAGGAAGGACTCCAGGCTCTCCCAGATTTTCTGGGACTCAGAGCACCTGTCCTCAAGACTGCCTACCAGCCCGTTATCTGCTCCACCATCTCCCCAGCCCATTGCATTTATTTCTTTAGGATCAATTCTCGCATTATAATTTCCTTAAGAAGGAAGAAAATGTCATTGTTTAAATATTTCTATAAAAGAGCAGCGAGTGACATCAAGATAGTACAGTTTTCCTTTCTGAAATAGCCCCGCTTGTAAGCCTCACTACTTGCAAGGAAATTAGCTAAAATACATGGCCCTTTGAGGAGCTTAAGGTCTCACAACAGAAGTAGTGTGGCTGCTAATGGCACACACCATTTCCCTAACAGAACTGAGAATTCCTTCAGGGCAAGCTTTCTTTTTCTCTATGTTGATTGTTATGCGTTGTGCCTCGGGGATGCATTTGTGACCAGTGGAAGAACATTAGCCAACTGCTTGAGTAGAAGAAAAGCTGTTAGCCCAGAGAGGGCAGAGCAGACCCAGAGCTGGACACAGGCTGCTCCTTCCCTGTCACACGGCCCGGATTCTGCCCTTTGGGCTTGGCTACGACCCTTTCTGCTGCTTCCTTCTTCGTAAATCTTTTTCCGCAAACGCCCACCCAGCTGCATCAGGTCTGCACTGTTTAGTCCCAGCTGCCACGCCAAGAATCCGTTCTTCAGTAGCGGAGCCATTTTTGACACAGGCTTGGGTGGAGCTCTTCCTTTTCCTCATCTCACGATTTCCTCTGCTTTGGTTTATCTCTCCTTTGGCAGGGCACCGCCTTCTATCATTGATAGAAGATGCCTTACATAAAATATGTTTTGAAAGTTTCTATCACCAGACTGTTTCTCCAGCTTACTCTCTTGCCATGTTAATAGTTTCACTGATTTGAGAATGACTTCCAGTGTTTTTTGGGTGTGCCCTGTCTTTTCTTGGACATAAAAAGGAGCTGTCCCTTCAGACTCTTTGCAATCAGATGGTCTTGGTTTAGTCAATAAAACAATGGGGGAAAAAAGTATATTGTCTCCAGATCAAGGGTGTTAATACCTAAGTTTCCTCCAGGATCACTTCCCTCGTCTTAGGACCTTTAGGCTCCATATTTAAAAGGAAGATGTCAAAATGGGAGGAGCCTGGAAACTGGAGCCACAGGATGGAGGAAGGCCAGGTGCTCACCTACCTTTGTGTGCACAAGAAGTGAGTGTTGTGCTAATCTGCAAAGGTGTCTGGATTCTTTTTTTTTTTTTTTCAGTTGCAACATACTGTGTTAGTGAAGTTTTCACCACTGTGACACCATATGTGAGAAACACCTTCAAGTAGGTAGGTTTTACACTGGCTATGGTTTCAGAAGGTTCACTCCAACATTTTCCCCCTCCATTAATTTGGGTCAGAAATGAGACAGGAGCATCCTGGGAGTGGAGGTAGGTAGAGAAAGGGGCTTTTCACATGATAACCAGGAAACAAAAGGAAAGAGGAAAGGACCATCCTTCAAAGACACACTGCAGGTGACCTGCTCCCCGAAGTCAGGCCCAACCATCCACAGTTCTTCTACCTCCCAAAAATCTATTCGGGGGGGCTGGTGAGATGGCTCAGTGGTTAAGAGCACTGTCTGCTCTTCCAAAGGTCATGAGTTCAATTCCCAGCAACCACATGGTGGCTTACAACCATCTATAATGTGAACTGATTCCCTCTTCTAGCAGGTGTAAATGCAGATAGAACACTCATATAAAATAAATAACTTTTTAAAAAAAATCTATTCAGATTTTGAATCCATGACTGGATTAATCTATGGATAAAGACAGAGCCCTCTCGACCTCAGAACACTGCCTGCACTGGGACCAAGCCTTCAGCTAATGAGCCTTTTAGGTGAACAGTTCCCATCCAAACTGTAATGCACGCCTCAATAGAATAAATACTCTTCAGGTGCAAATCTGTAGGAAGAAAAATTCAGAGCACTCCTGAGGGACACAAAGAAAACCACATGAGCAGCTACACTTTCAGAAACACTGTCAGAAGCGAGTGTTGAATGGAGGGATAATGGCGGGCAGGAGAGGTCGCTCAGCAGCTAAGAGCACTGGCTGCTGTTCCAGAGGATCTGGTTTCATTCCCAGCACCCACACGACAGCTCGCAACTCTCTGTAGCTCCAGTTCCATGGTATCTGATGCTCTCTTCTGGCCTCAGCAGGCACCAGGCATGTACATGGTACACATACATACATGTACACAAACCACTCACACACATAAAGTAAAACTAAGTAAAGCCCCTTATGAGTGCTTAAGGGTGATGCAATCCAGGCAAGTATATCAATTAAAGCCTCTGTCTTTTTTATATAAAAAGATTTTGATTCTAAAGTCAAAATAGGAAGGAAAATAGTTACTTTCATATCTCACTTGTCCTGGAACCAGGACAAGTGTGATTGACCACACAGTTAAACGTAAAAGGTAGTACCACAAAGTAGAGGCCTTCTTAGAGTAAATAATAATAATCGTTTGGAATAACGTACTTGCCAGGTATGGTGACACAAACCTTCAATCACAGCCTTGGGAGGCAGAGGCAGGCAGATCTCTCAGGCTCAGTGCCAGACTGATTGTAAGTAAGACCATGTCTCAAAAAAAATTAGAATCATATTCATGGAAACTCTTATTAAACATGACATAAAACCTAGGATTATTAGAATTAAGAGTTGATTTCTTAAAAACACAAAGGAGACGTCCACATGCCAAAACTTTACCTAGGCAAAGTCAAAAGACAAGTGACAAAGCTCAAGTTACGTCCAAAGAATAATTTCATGGCTGTACGTCCATGTATGAAGCTATAAGAGCATACCTGGGGCTGGATATTTTATAACAAATAAGAACTCACAGCTCTGGAGCCTGGAAGACTGAGGCCCTCTCGTCTGGTGAAAAAAAAAAAAACAAAAAAACTTCATCCTTGTGCCATGGAGTGATTGATGGAAGGCATAAGTGACAAAACATACCCTTTTAGAACAACTCCAAGCTGTTCCTACTCAGGAGGGAAAATTGTGCAGGGCTAATCACATCATAATGGGCCCATTTCTTTTTGATAACATTTAAAAAAATCTTACAAGTCTGTGTGTGCATGCTTGCGTGTGTTTGTGTGTGTGTGTGTGTGTGTGTGTGTGTGTGTGTGTGTGTGTGTGTAGGTACGCATGGAGATCAGAAGACAGTGTCAGTCCCCTGGAGTGGGGGAGAGTTATAGGTGATTGTAAGCCCCCTGACTCCAGTCCTTCATTACAAAAGCAATTAGGTGTTTCGGGAGATAAAAATTCAAGTCATAACCACTATTCAACATGCTATTGAAGATATGTCGGGGGGAAAAGGTCAGGGCATGGCTACACTTAGGTTTCTGCTGCTGTGGTAAATATCATGACCAAAAGCAACTAAGAGAGGAAACGGGTCCATTTTGCTTACTCTTCCAAGTAACAGTCCATCACTGAGAGAAGTATGGGCAGGAACTCAAGCAGGGCAGGAACCTGGGGGCAGAGGCTGATGCAGAGGCCAGGGAGGAGTGCTGCCTGCTGGCTTGCTCCTCACGGTTTGCTCAGCCTCCTTTCCTGAACATACCAGGGCCACCTGCCCAGGGGAGGCATTGTCCACAGTGGCCTGGGCCCTCCCACATGCATAATTAGTTAAGAAAATGACCCCATAGAATTGCCCACAGGCCAGTCTGATAGAATTCCTCAACGGAGGCTCCTCTTTCTAGTTAGTTTGTGTCAAATTGACGAAAACTAACAGGTGACTCAACAGTTAGGAACACATACTGCTCCAGATCTCAGTTCCCAGCACCCACGCCAGGCTGCTCACAGCTCCCTGTAACTCCAGTTCCAGAAAATCCAGCACCTTTTAGCAGATACATGAATCCTCAGAGAGGAAGTCTTGTTCGGTCTCATTCTAAATGAGAACTTTCACACTGGAACTACAAACGGCTCATTTCTCCCCACAGAGGAGCAAAGATTCTCAACTGTGACAGCTGTGTTACTAGGACACTGGGAAATAAAGCAGAGTCACATTGCTGGAGGAATATACAGCACATTGCTTTCCGGCGCACAATTAGCTAATATCCATAAAAGTTATGTGTGCAAATGCTCCCTGAAGGCAATTCCTCTTTTACAAATGTATTCATATAAAACGCATATTTGTGAGTCTCCTCATGACAGCAAAGACAAGAGAGGAGCCAGGCTTCAGCCACTAGGTGATGGTTTAAACAGTGTTGCTGCAACCAGACAGTGTAATTTTCTGTAACTGATAAAACTAAAAACAGAAGAGAGGTAATCCATGCATCTTTACTGTACACTGCTGAACATGAGCACAATTCTTTTCATATTTAGTATTTTTGATAGGCTTACAAAGTAGCAGGGTTTTTATGGCGTTTCATACCCACTTTGTTCCGATGGCCTTAACTACCCACACGATTTTCCCTTCTCCCTCCACCTTCTTTCCTCATTGTGCCTTCCTTTGCCTTATTCCCCCTTCCACCTTCATGTTCCATGTATTCTATTTCCTTCCCCACTCTCCTTTTCCCCATATCTGGGACCACTTTCTAGTTTTCTGGACTTTACTCTTGCCTAAATATACATACATTTAGAAGCAAGAATCTGGAGATCTGAGAGAGAAAATGCTGTATTTGTCTTTCTGAGCCTGAGCAGTCTTGCTTAATACAATGTTTTCCTGTTCCACCCATTTCCCTGAAATCTGTTTTCTTCTTTATAACTGAAGAAGATTCCATTGCACATAAGTACCCCACCTCTATTACCCCTTTGCCATCTCCTGGCTATTGTGACTAGTGCAGCAATGACAGGATGTGCCCCAATCTTTACTGTTTCTTGATGTTGGCTTCATTTGGATTTGGCTTCTTGTTTTTCTACAGTTCTGAGCTGCATCATTAGGTTATTTGCTTTAGTCCCCTCTGATTTTTGAGTGTGAGCACTTAGGGCTATGAATTTTTTCGAGTAGGACTACCTTGGCTGTATCCCAGAGGTTGTACTCTTGTTTTCCACTTGAGCTATGTATATCTTCTCTATTTCTGGGGCTAGTTTTCTTTAAGAAACAAATTACATATACAGAAAATATTTTTGTAATGAATAAAAAAGTAATTGTAGCTGTTCACAGGAGGAGAACTAAATAAAGGAAGAGATGAAAGGAAGAATAACCACTGCTCACCTTTCTATTCCCTAAAATTTCAAGTCAAATAATATATTGTTTATCTAAAAAGACAGTTAAAGTCACCTGATCCACTGAAATGCAGACAGGCAATCAGCTTTAAAAACTTAAACATAAGTTTCTTAAATAATAGAGACAAGTGTGTGTGTTTCTTAGAGAATGGGCCTAAGATCTACTCAGAGACCTGAAAGAATGCATAATGAAGTGCTTCCAGAGTGCACCGCAGAGCAAGGTGTAGGGATAACCCTCAGCATCGTAAAGACTGTGACTCGTGGCTTCCAAAGTGCTTGGGTTCAAATCCTGCCTGATTTCTAATCTTGGGTAGGGCACAAAAGTACTCATTGTTTCTTCAGCTTTGACTCGGAACAAGCCGAGGGATTCCCTCCTAGGACAGGTTGGAGTATCATGGGAGATAATGGATAGACTGCTCAGGGGAATGGCTAAGGCACAGGATTCAGTGCTGCTGAGCTGTTTGTTTTTTTGTTTGTTTTGTTTTTGTTTTTCCTATTACTATGGCTAACAGGCCAGCCTGCACTGCATAAGGCCCTGTCTTTAAAGAAAGAACAACAGACAAAAGCCAAAGGGAAAACAATAAAATTTGAAAAAAAAGCCCCAAATCAAGTTCTTTATAAATAACTAAGAAAACTGGCAAACCATTGGTCATCCAATTAGGGCAGAAACAAAAACAAACAAAAAACCCCAAAACTATAACTATAAAGAAAAAAGAAATTTTCAAATTGTAGCATAACGGAGTGTTGGTAGGAAATGTCAATTATCCAGAGCATAAAGACTGAATTGATAATCTCTCTGCTGAAGAAACTGAAAAGCACCCCAAGGCCCACCCTAAAACAGGACCCAGGTTCATGGCTGTGATGGGGACTCCTGAACTTTCAGGGTTCTGGTGATCTGATGTGCAAACTGTCAGGGCTCATGGGAGATGGGATGTTTCCTTCTCATCTCCAAGTCTAGCAAAACCCTGATGCCCAAAGTCATTTGAATGAGGAGTATCCGGGGTGAGGCATACATATGCTAATTAGCCCGATCCAACAATTCCACAGAACACGTATTTCTAAAACATTGTGTTATACAGTGTCTATATGCGAGTCTTGCCAAGGAGATGCTTGTACACAGTGAACCATCCAAAAGGCTCACTTAGGACTGGACAGGCAGCCTGCCCTCAAACACATGAAAATCAAACCCAAACCACATTTCAGCACAACTTGACCATTTTTTTTATAAGTATGTTAGTGGCTTAACTATATTATATATTTTTAATTTTACTTTTTATATTAATTACAGTTTATTCATTTTATATCCCAACTGTACCCCTTCCTTCATTGCCTCCCAATCCTGCCCTCCTTCCCTCTTCTCCTCCCATACCCCACTCCAAGTCCACTGACAGAGGAGGTCCTTCTCCCTTCCATCAGACCCTAGCCTATCAAGTCTCATCAGGACTGGCTGCATTGTCTTCCTCTGTGGTCTGGTAAGACTGCTCCCCCCTTAGGAAGAGGTGATCAAAGAGCCAGCCACTGAGTTCATGTTAGAGACAGCCCCTGTTCCATTTACTAGGGAACCCACTTGGATGCTGAGCTGCCATGGGCTACATCTGTCCAGGAGTTCTAGGTTATCTCCCTGAATGGTCCTTGGTTGGAGTATCAGTCTCAGAAAAGACCTCTGGGACCAGATTTTTTGGTTCGGTTGGTCTCCTTTTGGAGCTCCTGTCCCCTCCAGTTCTTTCTATCTCTCCCTTCTTTTATAAGATTCCCTGCACTCTGCCCAAAGTTTGGTTATGACCCTCAGCATCTGCTTTGATACCCTGCTGGGTAGAGTCTTTCAGAGTCCCTCTGTGGTAGGCTCCTGTCCTATTTCCTGTTTTCTCCCTCTTCCAATGTCCATCCCATTTGCCCTTCTGAGTGAAGATTGCTCATCTTAGTCAGGGTCCTCCTTTTTGTTTAGCTTCTTTAAGTGTACAGATTTTAGTATGTTTATCCTATATTATATGTCTAATATCCACTTATAAGTGAGCATATACTGTGTTTTTTGATAAGTATGTTACTGGCTTAATTATATTATATATTTTTCAAAAAAATCTTTAATGTCTTCTGAGTCCTGGCAACATTCCAGTTTTTTCAATTATAATAATTTTTTTTCCTGAAAGACTTTTTTTCATTCAGTATAGTTCATAATTTTTAAGGCAATCTGTATTTTATCTGTTAGTACTTTTTAAAACCAAAGATGGGGACTACATTAGTAGTTGATAATTTCTTTTTCTGTGGGGCCAGAGACTGTGGGTGTTCAATCTCCGTCCTGCTATTCAACCTTGGTGGCTAGCCTGAAAGCCACCACGGAATTGTAAGGAAACAGATTATGTTCAGATAAATGTAAAACAGGCTGTACATTGAATTTGGTTCACTTCTAGACTCTATCAGTGAAGAATTCAGTACTTTGATATAGTTCATTAAAGCTCCACCTGTTCAGTCTTTTAAACAAATGTTTAACATGTCTCCCGTGTTCTAAGCACAGCTCCACACACCAGGGCTGTGCCAATTAAAATAACCAGCTGTCCTTAGGGAGGTGCCATTCCCATAAGAGAAAACACTGAGCACACACAAGATACATGCATGTGAGTCAGCCCGTGAAGGAAACAAAGCAAGATGAAGGCTGGATAGGGCTGGATAGGACTGGTTCAGGCTTAGAGGAGCAGTGCCTTCCGTGTCTGCTCACTGCCTAGAAACCAGGGGGCGCCATCCCAGGCCCTGTGGGCTCTAGAATTACGAGGCAGCTCTTGTCTCCTTTTAGGTGTGTGCAGGGAGGAGGTATTGGTTAAAGAAAACAGTTGGGGAGGAGGTGGGGGAGGAGAGAAGCAAGACAGAAATGAGTTGTATGTCTCCCGAGAAGCCCCAGATAGAGAATGAGGAAACGGAGAGTCTTATGCTATTTAAAATGTTATGTATTTACTATTGTGTGTGTATAATATGTGTGTGCATGCTGACACACGAGCCACACTGAACATGTGAGAACAAATTTGAAGGTGGTTTCTCTCCTTCCACTGTGGGTTTCCTGGGATTGATTGCAGTCAATCTATTTTTTGTTTGTTTGTTTGTTTTTTGTTTGGTTGGTTGGTTTGGGGTTTTTCAAGACAGGGTTTCTCTGTGTAGCCCTGACTGTCCTGGAACTCTGTAGACCAGACTCAGAAACCTGCCTGCTTCTGCCTCCTTAGCTGGGATTAAAGGCATGCACAATCAGTGGTTGTGCATTCATTGGCCCAACTTAAAAAAAAAAAGTTTGTTTTTTTGTTTTTGTTTTGTTTTGTTTGTTTTATCACAAGTTCTTGGTCTAGCTGAGCTCATCCTCAAAAAAAATAAAGGGGGGGGTGGGATTGGAAAAAGTAATGGGCAGTTCACAGCCTTCTTTGAAACTAGAATGAGTGTCTGATAAGTGACACGTAAGAGGAGAATGAGTCCCCTGCAAAGTTCCCCCTTCCTATTCCATACACTGCACTTTAAACTGGTCCTCCTCCTGGCCTGCCCAAGAGCAACACTCGCCTGCTCGTCTTCCAGGTGCCCCAAGAGAAAGAATTCATCTCACCCTAAAGAGCCTACAACTGAAACCGGATTGGTCTGGTATCTCAGTCACATGCCCAATTCTATCACCATATGGTTTTTTTCCACTCTAAAAGAACTCCGATCACTTCTACTCATTGATGAATGCCTTCTTCCCAAGGCTCCTTGCCCAGACATTCACTCACCCCCCGCCCCCGCCCATTCATCAACCTTTCTTCAGGTCCTGGGATGTATAATTGGCCTCTAATTTAAGAACTGCCATCTCCTGCACCCGCACCTCCTCGGGCTCATCCAGTCAAGCTCTGATTGGGATGACAACTCAGCCCAGCCCTGCCTTGCTCTTCCCAGCAGGGAATACTCCAGAACACACAGTTAACAAGCTCCCAGATAGGCTACAGTCGGGCTGGTTTTGAAATACGACTCCCAGGGAGTTAATCAGCTAAGGAGCCTAGATCCCAGGCATATGCTGAACATATGTTGTTCCCATGGTGACTGTGCTTCAGTTTGAGGAGCCAAGTTGGCTGTGGTTTGGCTGTTCTCTACCCACAGCACAGTTTCTGGTAGACAGGGGTGGGAAATAGGTCTAACTGTTCATCCGTAGGCTTAAGAGACAGTGCCCCATGCTGAAATACACCAGTTTTTGGAGACCATGGGGCTCTGGAAAGAACGAAGAACACAGAACCTGGAAGAGGTCACCTGTCTTTGAGCCGCTCCTAAAGCTGGGACATCTGGACAACCTTACACAGGGAGATGAGAATAACATGTCGGAAGGTCCTTGTGGATCAAGCAGGCTTGTATCAGTGATAAGCGTCTCGGGAATCTCATGAAATTATCTAGCACAGTGCAACCTTCCTGATGCTACAGTTCCTCATGTTGTGGTGACCACCAACCATAAAATTTTTTTTCTAACTGTAATTTTGCTGCTGTTATGAACGGTAATGAAATCATGGTGTTTCCTGATGGTCATAGGTGACCCCTGTGACACAGTCATTCAGTCTTCAAAGGGTCATGTCTCACAGGTTGATCTAGACTCTCCCTGAATTATCAAGTCACCAAAGGGACATAGTCCTTGAGTTATAATTGTATACCTTAATGTATGACCAGCACGTGTCTCGATGCTTTTCTTTCCAATGTATTAAGGGTTCCCAGGGCTTGGCTTGGTTTTGAATGTTGCTGTCTTGACTAGCTGTGGCCTCTCACTGGCTTCTCATTGGTGGATCCTGGGTCCTGGATACCGTTGCCTTGGTGAAGTCATAGAGATGTGTGTGGGCAGGGACAGGCTTCTTTGGTTTATTCTCTGCTTCTAAAAATTGAGGTTATCCCTGCAGACAATCCCCTTGGGGACATGCCTCATCCTCTACCTTATTTTCTCCCCTGTATGCTTCTGTAGGCAGGAGAGGCTGCCATTGTTTTGGTGACTGAATGAGAAGGGAAAAGAGGAAAGCCAGCACCTGCCTTGTCCCAGTTAACTCCATTCTTTCTAGCCCTTCAGTGATAGGAGAAAAATCACAAAGCCATGATAACTTTTCTGAAGTCAAGTGTGTGTCAGCTGAGCAGGGATGAGGTCCACTTTGAAGAAGGACCCCCTTCTGGCCTGCCTCTTGGGATGTGTGCTGCAGTGGTGGTCAGCTCCTGCTCCTCAGCCTTCCAATGGTGAGCTCCCCGGAAGCAGGGAGAGTATGCGGCCTCACACAGAGAGCATGGAGGGTGACTTGCACAATGACAGCAATGTGTGAGTGGTTGAATTGTCCTCCAACATATCAAGGGCATTAAATTTCAGCTTGATGTTAATGCGGTAAAAACCCGTTCAGGAAAGTAATTCAAAACTTCCTTATAAAATAAGGTATATGCGTAATATGCCTGTTAGTTCTTAATCTAAATAGGATGGCATGTGCGCGAGTCTGTGTATGTGTGTGGAACTTACTTGAATTTCTGTTTTTCTCATGAGGTGTTCTTAAGAGATGATGATCTAGAAACTTCATACTATACTCTCACTATTTGTGTAATAACCTGAAGAGGTGGAAGTCAAAGTTTAAGAACACTAAATTCAGAGAGAGAACTAGCTCTGGGACTCCAGCCAGAGAGAGCCCAGGCAGCAAATGTCTCTAAATTCTCCCAGTGCTTTATGTAGCCCACAGGCACCTGTATGAATTCAGAAGACTAGAAAAATGCTGGTGGCAGATGTGGAGCTTAGGAATAAGAAAACAGGGGAGCATAGTCCTCCCCCAGAAATCAGAAAGGAAGCCAACATCAAGGCTGCTTTGGAGCTCAGGCTTCTAAGTCCTTGGGGTCCAAAACAGGTACTGAACACTGTTTGTATTTCTGCTTATGTATAGAAACAGAACCAGGAAAGGGGGAAATAGGAGGAGGAGGAAAGGAGAAGATCAAATGCAGGTTTGACAGCAGAACTTCTTGTTTTTAAAGGAAAGCCAGTCTTCTGTTCATTCCAGCCCTCAGCTTATCTGGGGAGATCCAACCACATCTTATATCTTATATCTTATTCAAAATTCGACAGCGTAAATGTTCCAAAGCACAGTTGTCGGAAACATTCAGAATAATGTTTGATTAAGTACCTGGGCACTGAGGCACTGGGCACTGGGTGACACAGAATTACTCTATCCTTACTTTATCCTGAGGTAGGGGCCCCCAAAAGAAAGAGGGATCTAGAACCCAGGGAGAGATAAGCTATGTTAAGAAGTAAAATACATGCTCCTTCCACCTGAGACAAGAAGTCAGAATCTAGAAAGTTCTGCTGCATATGACACACACACAAAATTTAAGTGGGTTGCCCAAGGCTGGACGATACATCTGATGCTTAATTTTAGGTCATGCTGACTGCGCCATAGTGCCCCTCCGATTGATTACTCAAACAGCAATCTAGAAGTTTCCCTGAACATATTTTCAGACATGATTAACATTTAACTCAACAGACTTGGGGTGGCATATGCTGCCCTCTGACCTGTGGATGGACCTCATCTCATCAGAGAAGGTGCAAGGGCAGAGGCTGAGGTTTCCTCAAAGCTGCCCTGAGGAAACCCATCTCCAGATTCTGGGGAATCTGATTCCAGATGGCAGCTCCAACTCTCGCCTACATTCCCAGGGAGCAGCACTTTTGGGACCTGCCAGCCCCCGAAGTCATGTGAACCAGTTCCCTAAAAACCATACATGTGGTGTCTCTGTGTTACATCCACATGTAAATATGGCTGGCCCTTTCTGTTTACTGAAAGCAAGGTAGTGGAAAAGAACTACAAGTCCTCGCCGTCACAGATGGAGTCCAGGACCTTAGACATGAAGGGATGGGAACGTGGGGCCATGCCTGATCTCTTGGACAGGGCCAGCAGGGTGTATTGCTCTGTATGGATGGGCCCTCCTGAGCCAACCAGCAAGACAGTTCCAGCCTGAGGAAGTCTTCTGGCCCTTCAGGGAGCCCAAGGTCAGGTTCAGGGACCACTGCCAGCTTGGCGACAAGCTGCAGGGTTGCCTCCCAAGGCAGAAAACAGGATATGCTTTAAAGGGAGCAGACTGTGCCTCCCTATTGGAGGCAACAGGGCATATATATGTATATACGTATATACGTATGTATGTATATATATATATATATATGTATGTATGTATTAAGTTTGACAGTTTAAGCGTAGTCAACACTGGCTTGTGCATTTTCTAGACTACTTACCGATCACATCTTAGGTGCATAGGAGATATAAGCAAATTAAAAAGAAAAAAACTGATGGCTAATATACCACCTGGATCTCATTTTATGCTTTCAGAAGCTCAAGAAACACAGAGGGCCATCTTAATGTCTGCTTTGAATTCTGACTTTACAAAAACGCTTTCTCCCAGGAAGCTTGTACCCGCAGGAAGTAAATGCGAAGTCTAACCACCACTCAGCTTTTAGTCTCATCCATAACACAGGCAGTTTATAAACACACACACACACACAAAAATGGCAGATGAAATCTGTATATGTTGAACGATTCCAAAATAATGTTCTACAAGCACTTAAGGGTATCTGGGTTTTTTTTTTTTTTTCCTTCTTCTTCTTCAAAAGAAGCATCAGCATGCTTTTTAGATTTGATTTTAGAATTACATTTTTGACATGTATAGTTATTTGGGGTGCTGTGGGTGAGCCAGGCCAGTCACCTGCCTACAATCAGATACCAACCTTCCAGTACTATTATTCTTCTGTTATACTATGTAACAACCAAGAAGTCATAAGCCGGCCTTGGCACATCCTACAAAACAGGATTCTCAACAGAACTCTTTGTAGCCAGCTGAAGGGCATAGTGACACGAGGAGGAGGAGCAGGAGCAGGAGGAAGAGGAGGAGGGAAAATGAGAAGTAGGAAGGTAGGACTTGTTAAAGGTTGCAGACAGCACTGAGACTGGTAACGTACTTGTTGAATAATCGAGCCCTTTGTTCTTGGTCTTCCATGTCAGAGATATTGCTGAAGTCCTGCTGAGCTCCAGTCGCCGCTGCCTCTTCTGCCTGGAGCACGTCTTGTAGGATCCTTTGGGTTTGTTCTGCATTATAACACAGGTGATGGTCACATTTCTGTCGCTGGTGTAAGCCCATCCACGGGTACTACCCCTCCTTCCTTCTCTAGAGTTGTAATGACATATTACCTGTAGATTTGGCCATCTCAGATTGTACATAAGTGGACAAATGGGACTCAGTTCACATTTTTTTTGGAAGACACATTATGTTAAATCACTTAAAAATGATCCAGGCGTCAGGGCGCATGCTGTAATCACAGCACTTGAGCCGCAGAGCCTCCTATTTCCAGCTCTGGTGAATGGTAATCTGCTTTTATCCTTATGGATGTACCTATTTGAGATTCCTTTTTTTCCATGCCGGGGATTGAAGTGGGGCCCAGTGCATGCCTGGCAGGTGCTCCAGCACACAGGTACAGCCCCAGCCCTGCTCTGGACACTATATGAATATAATTACTTTCACGGCATTCTGTGAGTAGCTTCTTTCTTTTCCAGAACATTTTGAAGGCCATCTGTGTTGTAGCATGCGCAAAATCCCCAGCTCTTTTAATGGCAGAATAATAATCAATTGTATAGACAGACCACAATTCATTCACTCGTCAACTGATGAACATTTGGGATATTTCTGCTCTGGGGCTGCCATGAACAATCCTCCGGTGGACACTGTTATTCAGGCCTTTGTGTGGACACATCTTCTGGGTGCATGCCCAGGCCTGGAACTGCAGAGTCATACTATAACTGACGTTTCTAAAGAAGCGTGGTAATATTTGTGCCCGTTGTGAACCAATGTTTAGCCCAGCTTTCTTAACACATTAGCACTTTATGGCTTGCTCTTGAAAATCACCATGGAAGCAAGAAAGACAGAAGTCTTTCAGATACTTAGAAACCCCCCAGGCTTTGTCAGGAGTGGTACATGATTTTCTTTTTTATCACAGCATTTATTTCTACATTGTTAAGATTTTTTTTTTTTTTTTTTTTTTTTTTTTTTAGCAGTCTGGGCATTTTGAGTAACCTATAAATCCATGCCATATTGAGACTCGTTATTCTGCAGTGTGACCGGGGCTATTACAGGTGTCTGGACCATCACTGTCACATTTACTACCTGAGGGCGAATGGTGCGCTTACCTTGGTAATAGAGGAAAAGGGAGGTGAGCAGGTAAGGACTGAACTCCTCCAGATGAGAGCAGAAGGCACAGAAAGCCGCTGGACCTTTGGAGAAGAGCTTCAGGAAAAAGCACTCCACCCTTTCCGGGTAGCAACGCTGAGAGAGGATCTCTCTGTACTCTCTCAGGGAGAACACTCCGTCATACACCAGGTAGGGAAGCACCCGGGCCAGGTGGAAGCCCTTCAGCAGCTGCTCCTCGTTCCTCTGCAGTGTTTCTGAGAGCCACCGATCCCTCTTCTCCCTCTCTCTCTGTGTCCTGGCCTCACAGGAGTAAAACCAAGTGCTAGCCCCTCGCTCCAGCATGCTGGACCATAGCACTGGGGACAGGTCTCCCTCCTGGTGGCTGTGGCTCTGAGGCCCTGACGGCAGGATCTATACACTCAGACACCTGGAAGCAAAGACATCCCGTTGTCGGCAGTTATTATAGATCTTCAGGGAGAAGGCAGGCATGGGATTAGCCCAGGGAGATTTCAGTGAGGACAGTCTTGGCCCAAGAGGATTGTGCCACATTCTCTAACCCTCGAAAGGTAAACAGGAGGCAGCCTAGCTGAAGTCCACTCAATTGACATTCTTCCTTTCACCCCCAAATAATCATTTTCCTAGCATTTCATTCCCCAAATGATTCTCTTCGACATAAGGGATCTGCCATGCTCACAGCTGACCTTAAATCATAGTATTGGTAGTTGTATCAGGAACTACACTGCTACCCCAATGTGGTGGGTGCCCATCCCACCACGCATGTTGGTGCTGGTAACCTTGCAGTCCAGCTGTAAGCAGCACAGGCAAGGAGTCAAGGCCAGCTATTGCTAACCATCTCTCTCTTTTATGAAGCTGTCTCCTGCATGATGTTTCTTAAGAGCATAGTCCTTTTGTTTAATTAAAAAAAAAAAGAAGTTTAAAACCTTCAAAGTGATCCTTTGATTAAGTAGCACAGTCCTGTACAGTCCCCCTCTCCCCTGATCCAAGCCTAGTGTCAGTTTAATGAAACCAGATTAGAAGAAGGGATTATTGCTGGCTCAGGGCACACCGCTGCCACAAACAATGAGTCACTCAAGACTGTGAGGCTATTGTACCCAGTTGTGCCCGGCTAGCCTTCATGTTTACACCCACCTGGAAACTCTCTGTCCCCGGGGTCACCTCAGGGCAACACCCTGGCTGGCTGCTTCTGTCATGCGGATCCTTGTCTGGATTCCCTGCACGCATGTAGGCCAGTGAGTCACTGAAGCAGGGTCCTTCCTCCCTTCTCAGCCCTCATGCGACCATGAGCCTGTCATGAGGAGTGAGGTGAAGCTCCAGTGTTGCAGGCTTTTTCTGAGGCAGGGGACAAAGTCTATTGCCAAAGTCTATAATACTCTTGCTGGTTTGGGTCACAGAAGAAATTAGATCTTTCTCTATGGCATGTGGGTGGAAGATTTCCTGGGCGGTAAATCAGAACTCATCTGAGTGATCTGAAGGTTTGGCCTCGTGTGTGACCTTGGGTTCTCGTGCTATGATAAGTTGACCTGCTGACCCTGGAGAGGCTGTCCCTCCTAGATTAGTCAAATCCAAGAGATAGCAAAATAACTTGCAGGGAAGTTAGCTTTTCACGAGCAAACCAACCAATCCAGAGCACACCTCCGATCGCCCTTTACCAGGCTGTTAGACCTCACTGTCCACCTGCCCTCATCACCTTAGAATCAGGTACCAGACACGAGGAACAACCTCTATACTTATTCTAGAGCCCTAAAATTATTCAGTCCTGCCCATCCTAAACTGAATAGCTTGCTTCCATCGTTGCCATAGAAACCACAGCAAAGGCTCTGGCTTCCTCTTCATCCTGCTGCCTCCTTGTCTCTAGCCAGGATGCCCCTTCTCTGGAGGACTGTAATTAGCCATCTTCTTAATAAGGTTTTCTGCTGATCTCTTGGCTTTACCTTATCGGAGTAATAATAAAACCCACACTTGATAAAGATCCATTGAAAGTACAAAGAGGGGCTGGGCTGCGGCAATATGGCCTGTGAGCTTCAGAGCCAAGGGGAGAGAGCCAGAATCCCAGCTCCGTTGTCAGCACCAGCAACTTCTTTCTATTAACTGGAGTCCTCATTGAAACTTCTGAAAGAAATGGTGCCACCTTGTGGCGCTTTGTGGCCTAGGTCTCAGGTTTGCTGTTGACTTTTTTTTTTTAATTTTTATTTTTATTTTTATTTCAGGAACCTTGAACAATCCTCGGACCCCGGGGAAAGCCAGCCCCCACAGCTTAAATAGCCTCTGGGTAGCCAACCCAGGCGTGCCACGGGGGCAATGCAGATAGGTCCACATAGTCAATGATTTGGTAGCTCTTTTGTATTCCCATCAACGTTAAGCAACGGAGTACAGACTCTCCACATCCCTCCCAGCACGCGCCCTCACTTGCTGTCCGCATCCCTGCCCACAAGCGGCCTCACACGTTGGCAGCATCTCCCAGCAAGCGTGCCTTGTTCCAGTGATATCACTACCCAGGGCCCTGGCACAGCCAGGTTCGCCCTGTATTGTGCGGGTCCATGTGTTTGGAGGAATGAAGGACAACGACTGTCCGGCATTGTGCTGTCATAAAGAACTGCTTCTCTGTCCTAGACAACTCTGCTCTCCATCCACACCCCACCCCCAGGCCCCGGCACACATCTTTTGTTGCAGGCCAATTTTACTCAAAGGCTTTGCTTAGCAACCCACACTATGTGTGTTAGATGCATGATAGAGAATGATGATGAATAAGATAGTCAAACTCCCAACTGCAAGGAGGAGGTACAGGTAGGGTCAGGTAAAAGCAAGAAGGTAAATGCATGGGCTAGTGATACCACCCAGCTGGGGAGATGCTGGTAAAGAATGTGGGCAGAGCTACCTCAAATAGAGTGGGAGGGAGGGGCACACCTAAGCTAAAGACTCCAAGATGAAAATCAACTAGATACTGGGCTGAGAGATGGCTCAGTGTGTAGGGATTTAATATCAATTGCCAACTTTCTGAGCGGTAGCATCGCACAGGAGATCTGTGGGTGCGCCTGTGAGGGATTATTTTATTAGGTTCATTGGTATCGGAGAAACCTGCACTCTGTGGGTGGCATTATCATTTTCTGTCCTCATATCCTAGGCTGTATGAAAATGGAGCTGAGCATAGGCATTCATTACACTCTGCCTCTATGCTGTGGATGCCGTTTGACCAGCTGCCTTCAGCTCCTGCTACCAGGATGTCACCACAATGGGCTACACCTTTGAACCTTGAGCCAAAAAGAGCGCTTTCCCCTTAAGGTGCTTTCTTCAGTCTATGTTTTTGAAAGCAACACCAAAAGGATTAACATGCTTCGTTGACAGTGGTAAGCTCAAGAATACTTTACCCACATAAGTAACATAGTCAGAAAGATGTTTTTAAAGGTGGGCTGGATAGTTTTATGTCAACTTGACTCACACTGAAGTCATTGGAGGAGAGGGAGCCTCAGTTGAGAAAATGCCTCCATGAGATTGGACCATAGGCAGGCCTATAGATCATCTGCTTAATTAGTGATTGATGGGGAGGTTCCAGCCCATTGTGGGTGGTCCCATCCCTAGGCTGGTGGTCCTGGGTTCTATAAAAAAAGCAGGCTGAGCAAGCCGTGATGAACAAGCCAGTAAGCAGCACCTGTCCATGACCTCTGCATTAGCTCCTGCCTCCATGTTCCTGTCCTCTTTGAGTTTCTGTCCTGAAATCCTTCAAGGATGAACAGTGAGATGGAAGTGTAAGCCAAATAACCATTCCCTCCACTTGCTTTTGGTCGTGGTCTTTATCACAGCAACAATAAGCCTGACTTAGACAAGAAACCTATATTTGACGCTACTGTTTTGCCTTCCCTATACCCATTTGTTCACTCTCCTAAAGCTTCCTTTCTTGAGCCATTTGGACATACGTTACATCACAACTAGATAGAGCTGCTCAGCCTGTTTTTACAAGGACTAAGAGAGTGTTTTTTCTACCGGTCTTAGTTTGTGTTCTCTTGCTGTGATAGAATGCTCAGACCAAATGCAACTTAGAGGGGAAAGGGTTTCAGCTGTAACACCAGGGCAGGATCTCAAGACCGGAGCCTGGAGGCAGATATTGAAGCAGAAGCTACAGGGTAGTGTTGCTTATTGGCTTGCTCCTCCTGGCATGCTCAGCTTACTTTTTATACAACCTGAGACCACCTGGCAAGGGATGGTGCAGCACCCCCCACAGTTTTTACTCCATCCAGGGTTCAGTTTAGGGTTAGATGTTGCATTTGGTAGTCATGACAACAGTTCTCTTTAATTTGAAACATTTCCATGGGCTTAAGTCTTTTATGATATTAAATATTTTTTAATTTTAAAATGTTTATTTTTATTAATAAGTTGTCTGTTTTGCTTGATGATTTTCCATTTAGCCCTTGACATTGGTCTGTGAGCTAAGCTCTGCTTCTCTTTTGATTTCAAATGGTTATTTGCATAAATTTGTGAATGATCACATTTTCAGTAGCTTGTAATTCATTATGGCACTTAATTACTTTTATGTTCAAATGGCTCCAGTGTGGTTACTCAGAGCCCTTTGAGCTGGTCCCTGTCTCCTTGTGACATTTTGTTGTCATTTAGTGAGGAGTCCTCCCTTAATCTCCACAGGAAGACAGGCTCCTCCAGTCTCATCTTGAGCACACATGCCCCCACCTTGACATGGCCCTTTCTCTCAGGGGCTCTGGCTCCTCTACCATGGAGAGTCATGAGGGCTCAAACCTTGATGCCTGATGTCCACCATGTATCTATTTCTTCACTCATCTCCTTCCAGAATCTCTTCTACGGTGAGAACGCCGGATCCCGAGTCAGTGCAGTCTGGTCCCATTGAGCTCGTAAGCCCTAAAATGACGCCAGCATTTCTTCATAGTTCTTCCAGCCTTCCTTGGTCAGGAGTTTAAAGTCACCTGCTTTTTTTTATTTTTTTTTCTTCCTCTCTACTGTCTTCAGTTTGGATGACATCAATTTGAATTTAAGTTTGCTTCAGTTTTCTCTTAAATGTGTCTAGTGCGTTATCAGTTTTAAATACATAGACTGTTTGTTTATAGGCCCTCAAAAGCCAAAACTACAAAGGATGCAGCCAGAGAAACATGGTTTTCTGGTGTCCGTCCCAGTGCTTTCTCCTTTCCTGTACTCTGTAGATATCTCATTCATTGTTGATCATCTACATGTCAGTTTCTCTCTGTGCCGATAAGCAGATACAGACATGCTATGCTTCATTTTTTCTTCTTTTCTTGAACAACATGTAACATGTCATATACGCTCTTTTGAACTGAGCTTTTTTTTTTTTTTTTCACAAACCAGTACCTCCAGGAAATGACTCCATATCAATTTACAGAGATCTACCGAACGCCTTTTAAACAGCCACACAGTATTCTATTGGGTCTGTGTATTATAACTGGTGAAACTAATCTTTCATGCAATTTACAACCACACACACACACACAAAAAAAAAAAAAAAAAAAAAAAAAACCAAAAACAAAAACAAAAACAAAAAAAAAACCCTGAGTTAAATTTTTGTACAAATGCATTTTTGTGTTCCTAGAAAAGTGTCTTGGGAATAAATTCCCGGCAGTGAGCCTGCTTGGTTGGAAGAGACATGTAGAGTAGGCCCTCCATTTCTCCCTCCATTTCTATTCATTCTGCTCCTGCAGATTCAACAGACTGAAGACTCAGAGTATATGGAGAGAATCACAGACATACGGCAGGCACACTGGTCTCTTCTCATTCCTTCCTACACAGTGCTACAATTCACATAGCATCTGCGCTGTTTTAGGTGCTGTCTGTCACTAGAGATGACGTAAGGAATACAGGATCGTGTGCAAGTTAAATGCAAGGGCTGGACATGTTATGGAAAAGACTTAAGCATCTACGGGATGTCTTTGGGTAAAGGCTCTTCCCCATGAACCCATTATCCACGAATACCGGGGGACAGCAACACATGGTTTCATTTGATATTATCCTTGGCTCATCTTGCTGGCCCCTTTCTAGAGTTCTTAGTTGATAATTTTCATTCTTTTGTTGTTATCAACGTAGAGATTAGTTATATGTTCTCAGACCCATGCATACACTCCTTACATTTGCAGTATTTCATTATCCTCATTTAAAATTCTTCCCTCTTGCCACGTGTGTGTGTGTGTGTGTGTGTGTGTGTGTGTGTGTGTGTGTTTTCTTGGTATCTAAACTCAAGTCATGATGCCTCCACATGGAAGACACTGGCATCTCTGGCTGGGAATGGTCTGCGATTCTAACTAACTTAACTCCTCAGCTCCTTCCACACAATTCTCCAGAGTCTGTCCACCTTTCTGACTCCACCCAGCCTTCATTCCCCAGAGTAATTTCTCACCTTTGAACTCCCCCAGCCCCAGATAAACCCCGTTTCAGAACTCTTGTGGCATTTATTACCCATATCACATCACAAGACATGTTTGCCTAAATCTTACTGATTTCGAAAGTCACCAGGGAACCTGCTTAG
Source organism: Meriones unguiculatus (assembly GCF_030254825.1). Lineage (NCBI taxonomy): Eukaryota > Metazoa > Chordata > Mammalia > Rodentia > Muridae > Meriones > Meriones unguiculatus. The sequence goes on from NC_083361.1 coordinate 54,211,184, forward strand.
ACGTTGGTACCAGATGTCCAGGTTTGAAGCCAGCCCTGTACACAGTAGCTCCGCGACCTCGGCCAAGAGAATATATTCTTTGTGCCTTAATTTCTGCATTATACGTAGATATGAATGGTAGCATCTCTTGCGATGAAGATTTAAGGAGTGACTATTTGCAAATAGCTTCTAGCACGTTGGCACATTCCAGGAACTTGAGAACAGTGAAAGTCAACTTACGGTCTTGCCACAGGAAGCTTCTAGCTCATGGTTGTAAGTGATACAAAGTCATATGTGAAATTCTTATTGGCGTCCTTAGAGTCAAAACCTGGGTTCTGGAAGTCTCAGCGAAATAGGCTCTGCTACCCCGTTTAATTGCACTACGCCAATTAAACGGACAGTTAAGAGCGAAAAGCAGAGAAAGGAGGTGTAGTGGTTACAGTGGGAAGATGAGCAACTACAGGGGGCCAGTGACCCACCCCCAAGCCCACCTTTTGGGTGCTACTGTGAGGTGTAGGTTTAAGTAGAGGACTAGAGGGATGCATAAGTAAGTGGTGCTGGTGGAAATGTGGCCCCATCATTGGCTCAGTTCCAGTCTGCCCAGCAAGGTGGCCTGGTAAGTTTGTGAAGGCCCTGTGAACTCTCCCTTCCTGCTCCAGGATGAGACGCCTGGGGAAAACGTTGTTCTCGGCGGACCATTGTTTCTATAGTCTGATAGCACAAATGTTTCTACTTAAAAGAACCTTCTTTGCTGTCAGGATAGTTACAAACAGCATTTGCTCTAGACCCAAATAGTCGACCCAAATAGTCAGTAATATTGTGCTGGTCAGCCTGAAGTTTTTGTAGAGTTCTTTGTGTCCTTGCCAAGCGGTCGTTGTACTTGCATAGCCTCGGCATGAATGTCCGTTTTCAATGGCCGATTTTCAGTACCTGTTTGCACAGTGTGGTGATTGCAAGAATTAAAGAGGGGAATGAGAGAATATCCATCAGGTTTTGCTAACGGTTTAGACTATCTGGTCAAGAGAGGTACCTCCTCTATGCTTCAGTTTCTCCAACTCCAATTTCAACAGGCTGAGCACACTTTCCAGTAGCACCTCCGAACGCTAGAGATGCCCATCCAGTGGTCCCGCCCCTAATGCGTAGGTCCAGAGCGTAGTTCTCAGTCCTGCAGTGCACCCAGCGTTGGCCATGCCCCTGTCCGTGCTCCCCACCTCATTCTCCTTGTTTTATAAAGTATTTTTGCTCAGCCAACCCATCGTCCTCAGCAGTGATGCCATGCTCCAGACCTGTCTTTTCGCTTCGCCTCTGCAATGTTGCCCTGCCCTTGCCCCTCCCGTCGCCCCGCCCCTTCCTTGATGCCTAGCTTCGGCCCCGCCCCTCACCATCCTATAGCCCCGCCCCCACCGTCCCAGTGTCCAGGGCTTCGCCCCCTGCACAGTTGTGCTGACATGGCCCCGCCTCTTGTGGGCGCATCGCTCCGCCCCGTTCAGGGATACCCCATCCTTAGCCCCGCCCCGTTGCCTTCACCGCCCCGCCCCTTATAGTGATGCCCTTCCCACCCCACCCCTCCTCCCAAGGCCCTTCAGCTCCGCTCCGCCCCGTCTCCTTGTCACTCTGGTTGGGCCGGCTGTGGCAAGTGGCTTCGGGAGGCTGCCATGGCGGCGCAAGCCCTGGCGCTTCAGGCCGTGGCCTCGCGCCTGCAGCGGCAGGAGGAGGACATCCGCTGGCTGTGCGCGGAGGTGCAGCGCCTGAGGGACGAGCAGCTGTGCGGGCCGGAGCGGGGCCAAGCTGAGGGCCCCCGGCTGACACGCGAGGTGGCACAGCTCCGGGCGGAGAACCGCGAGCTGCACCAGCGCTTGTCTGGCCTGCGACTGCGCCTGGCAGAGCAGCGCGGGCGCGGGGCTCGGCAAGCGACAGCGCAGGAGGTAACAGGGCGGGCTTCGGGGGACGCAGCCCAGGCGCGCTCAGCGGTTTCCAACTCTGCACCCGCGCGCGCCGGCAAGGCTGCAGGGTGTGTCCCCGCCGCTGCCCTGCCCGCTGCCCACGGCCTGGGGATCCGCTAGGTTTCCACCAACCTCCTCACGAAGAGCTGGTGTAATTTCTCAGCTCTTCATTGGATAGGCCGAAAGTGTGGAGGCTGAGGCAGGAGGATGGCTGAGAGTTTGAGGCCAGCCTTGGGTAAATAGCTAGTACCAGGCCGGCCAGGGCTCTGTAATAAGACGCTGTTTCAAATAAAACTTTTTAAAAGGCCGCTGCTAAAGTGTTTAAGATTCAGTCTCCCTGGGGAAGAGGACTGACAGTTTCCTTTCCCTCTGCTGGCTTGTTCCCGTGCTATCTAAGACAGATTATTTTTACTGTCTTGTTTTGGCAGCATACTTTGGGGACCTATCTGTGTTTGCTATATTTAGCAGGAGTATTTGATTACAGTATTTTCATGGTTTAGAAGATTATTAAATAACGAAATATCTTACGAGAGGATTTTTCTACCTTCTGAAGGCTTTCTAAAACTGACATGTTTTTCAATTCTTTGCCAAAGTAGCGTGGTGCACTGGCTACATCTAATGAAATAGTGCAATGAAAGTCTGGTGGCAGGCACACATTTTCCAGTGACATTTTTTGTTTAAAGTTTAGGGGGAAGAGCTACATCCATAGCTCTTGATTTGAGGCATTTTAGTGTTAGTTAATTAGCTAGCTAGCTAGAGATAGTGCTTGGACAAAAAGGGCTGAACTCTAAAACTTGATCCCTGAGGGTTATAAGTAGGTCTTCATTCCCACAGCCCAGCAGAACTCTTTTAACTGTGGGACCCTGCTGTGAGCTGCCTGGGTCCCCTCCTTTCTTGGGTTTCTAATGTACTGCTCTTACCTGTCATTGATGTGCAGTTTATCTTCCAGCCTCCTACTCAAAACCAAGAAAAGGACACCAAGAAAAAGAGACTGAAGGAGAATGAGCCTGCCAGGGAGGTAAGTGGTTGCTATAGAAACGACATAAAATGTTCGCGTAATTTTAAACGTGGTTCTGTAGGACTTGGGGTAAGAACATAATTACTTATTTGGGCCACACCAGTAACCTCTTGACATAGAATCAAGCTAACCCCTGGCTAGAGAGCTCCCCAACCCTCTTGCAGTCTCTCTCCTGTCTTCTCTCCCTCTCTCTTCCCCCTGCTCCTTTTGGTTTCTGGAAACAGGGTTTCTCTATGTAGCCTTGGCTGTCCTGGAACTCACTCTGTAGACCAGGCTAGCCTCGAACTCACAGAGATCCACCTGCCTTTGCCTCCCAAGTGCTGGGATTAAAGGTGTGCATCACCACCACCATCACCAACACCATCACCATCACCATCACCACCACCATCAGGTTTCTCCACTCTTTTTAAGGTGAAATAACAGAGCTGTGATTTCATAATACCTTCTTCTTCTTCTTCTTCTTCTTCTTCTTCTTCTTCTTCTTCTTCTTCTTCTTCTTCTTCTTTTCTCGTTCTCTTTGTCTCCCCCTTCTCCTCCTTCTCTGTTAAGAACCAGCAAGAGTTTATGGAGACACAACACTTGTTAGACACAATGGAGGAATACCTAGGATCAAAGATACTAGGCTGGCTATGGAGGTCAGACAGACTCGACAAAAAACTAGAGGTAGAGTGAGATGTCACAGCCAGCCCAACATGTGCTCCCCATTTGTGGATTTCTAAACTTGAAGATACTTGGGGAAAAGTGCTTCTGCACTGACATTTTTGGTCATTATTCCCCAAGCAGTACAGTACAACAGCCATTTTCTGAGCACTGTATTTTGTTTCTTAGTAATCTAGAGATGACTTAAAGCATATGGAAGGATGTGTAGGATGTGCTAGTACTATATGTGACTTTATTAAGGACCTAGAGCATCCATGGTGCTCTAGGAATCCAATCCTGGGGATACTAAGAGCTGTCTACTAGGAAGCGCTACACTGTATAAGCTTGCATGGATATACTGTAAATAGTGGGAGAGGGAGATGGCCATGATGTGGTAGGTAAGAGGGGAGGGTCTGCTGCAGGGGGCGTGGAGAGAGGGTGAGCCCTGCTGAGAGATGAAGTGGGATTGGGCAGCTAGCTCGGTGGGCTGAGTCCTTAACCTTACTGTAAACTAATGACTTTCAGGTGGAACAGCCGGGTTTTATAAAAGAGAGATTGAAGCTTTTCGAAACACTGAAGGCAGATCATCAACTCTTGCCCGATACAAAGGAAAACAAGAACAAGAGCAGCGTGATTACAGTGAGGGTGGCTGGTGGGAAGACAGTGCAAGGAGAAGCCTGGAGAACAACTCCTTATCAAGTGGCAGCTGACATTAGGTAAGATGACCCCCCCACCAGGTACCCCAGAAACACCTGCATACATGCATTCTCGTGCATGTTTACACGCACACACACACACACACACACACACACACACACACTCCTTGTGCATCTATCTATTTCCCTTCCTACCTGTTATGTGTTTGGAATGGATATAATATAGTATTAAATAATTGTACCAGAGCCTACTGAAAGGTTTTCTTAGATAACACCAAAATATTTTTTTCTTATTCAGCTAACTAAATTAAATAAAATGACTATTTCCCTTTGACTCCTAAAAAGACCACATAAGTGAATATAGGGTCACCATCTCTTCCTCATTAAAAGGTCCAAATTTTAAAGTTCTAATAAAAATGTACTAGAGAAGAAAGAAACCTGAACCCTTAACAGTCTCTCCGTGCTGACTTTATTCATACATCAAGTAATTTTCGTGAAGTTTTACAATTTTTCAAATTGTAACTTAAAGATGTAAGTTGACATTGCTATCAGTTATGGAACAGTACTTGTCCTTTCTAGGAAATGGATATGTTAATGAAGCTGTGGGCCAGGGGCTCCAGTGCTCTTAGGAACATTTGGCGTTGTATGCCAATATAAACCACGAACAACGGCTTGTTCTTGACATCTTTACTTTGAATTTTTTTTTTTCCTGAGAAAGGAATTGGCTACAAAAGTACGTGTTCAAGAATGTTCATCACAGCAACAACAAAACAAAACCAATGAAAGTATAACCAAGGTGCTCAGTGAGTTTTGGTTCTCTTGTAATGACTGAATAATATGCTTTGGAAGTTCTACATATAGAGACTGTACTATAATTTATTGTTAGCTTTAAGAAGTGGGTTACGAAGAGACATACACAGACGGGCAGTATTAAAATGTTTATATTGGTGTATGTTTTAAAGATTGTGGAAGGGTATAGATTAAGCACTAACAGTCATTTTTGAGAGACGTGATTGTAAACACCCCCTACCTGTGCCCCAGGCTTCCCTAGCTTTCTTCTTAGAACTTCGTTTCTCAGTAGTTTTCAAACCATAAATGTTATTTTTGAAATATTGAAGGAATAAAGAAAGAAAGGGAGGGAAGGAGGGAGAGAAGAAGGGAGGAAAAACAGTCTCTATAGGTAATAATAGGTAAAGGAGACAGATAATTAAGTAAAATTAATCATTAAAGAAATCAAAATACCAGTGTTCGCTATCACACCGACAAATATTTGAAAACTCATCATAGGGTAAGTGTGTGCTGTTCTATATCAGAAATCTTGTGAAGGCACCTGTCCTCATCCTGCGATCCCATTTCTGTGAACTTACGAGGGCACAAGCAGGCACAGGCTGTGTGTGTCCACTGGGAAAGCAGAACCAAGGGAGACTAAAGAAGTGCAAAAGCCAGGGCTTTCTAAAACTGTAAATGGAACAGTTTTAGACTGCTTGGGGTGGCTGGCTAATAGCATAGTGATAAAAAAGTAGGCTATGAATTTATGTTCATAACTATTTTTTTAACATGGATGAGAATCTAGTATAGAAGAAGACTAGAGAGGAATGTACCAAAATGTTATAAACAGTTATTTCTAGGACCAAGGGCTAAGAGTTATATGTGATTTTAATTTTATTCTTTGTACTTTATTTTTCAATTTTTAAAATAGCAAATGTATCTGACTTTTGTACATAAAATAATTGTTACAAAATAAAAGATCTCTATCCTATTAGTCCACATTTGTACTTTCTAATATTTTTTTAAACCCTGAAGTTATTTTAAGCTTTTCTTGTAATGACTTATAATGATAAATGTTAACCTCCAGTGTTTTTTTTTTTGTTTTTTTTTGTTTTTCCTACTAGTAAAGAACTGGCTGAAAATACAGTAATTGCCAAAGTGAATGGTGTGTTATGGGACTTGGACCGTCCATTAGAAGGCAATTCCACTGTTGAGCTGCTGATGTTTGACAATGAGGAAGCTCAGGCTGTGAGTATTAAAAACCAACCAGCGAGAGCTGAGTCTTTATGATATAAGAATTATGGGAAGCTCCACCCATTGAAATCAAGGGTGATGAAACTTTTGGTCTTTCAACATTTAAAATTATAACATGGCATTTAATGCTAGCTAGTGAGTATTTGTAGCATGTATACTCGAATAAGTAGGCCATTTTTATTGTTTCTTAAAATAATTATTTTTAAATTAAACGTTTAGCTATTAAATCAGTGCCCATTCAAAATAAATTTCTAGTCAACTCTTAAATGTATTCATCTATAACTTAATATCTGTTGGAGAATTTGGGAAAAATTGTTTAAATATTGTAAATTCAGTATTTTATACAATAAGTGCCCCATTTTTATGTGTCTCCAATATGCACAGCACTTCAGCTTACAGCCTCATTCCAACTGGCTTTTTGCCTCTGTTAAAACCCAGCTATGGCTAGCTGAAGTTATATTGTTATGTTTTCTGGGTGGTAAGATATACATAATTTCTGATTAAAGTATGTCAAAGCTATTAATTGTTTTTTTGTTACTTTGTTAAAACACTATGACCAAAAGCAGTATATTGAAGAAAGACGTTATTTTGATTTAGGGATCCAGAGGGGTAGTCCATCATGCCTGTGAGGCATGGCAGCAGGTGGCTGGAGCAGGAAGCTGGCTGCTCACATTTCCATCCACATGCAGGAAGCCAAGGGAGCAAACCAGAAACTGGGCAAGGCTATAACCTCTCAAATCCTGCCCAGTGATGGGCTTCCTCCAGCGAGGCTGCACCTCCCAAAAGCCATATGAGCTGGGGACCAAGTGTTCAAATATTTGATCCTAGGAGGGACAGTTCTCATTCAAACCACGACACCAAGTATAACCATTAAGCAATGTAACATTAACAAAACTGTGCTTGAAAGTGATTCTGAAAATGCGCGTCTATGAACTGTCCACTCTCAGCAATCTCAGGTAGATGTGCTTCAGGGCTGTGTGTGTTACACCTAGGTGATGTCTCCATGTAGGTGTTATGCTAGAATTTCACCATGAGACTCTTGATTCTAACCAGCAGAATTACTCCTTTGCTGTTTTTCCATCCCAGCGTATCCCGCCACATACCCTGCTCTCTCAGAACAGACCTTGGCAGTTCTACATGCTTATTTCCCCTCATCAATTCTCATCTCAAAGTTATGGGAAAACGCATTAGTCTGTACTTTCCTAACGTATGTAGAACCTACATGTCTCTCTTCATCTCTTTGACCACTGGCCACAAGCACACACTAGGCCTATCACGTCATCACTGCCCAAGCTGCCTACTTAACGTTTGTTTGTTTGTTTGTTTTTTCTTTCTGAAATCCATTCTCACCCAGCTGTTTTAAAATGTGACTTCACTGGTTTCTGCACTAAAGTCATAAAACTCAAGCTCCGGCCAGGTCTGCCTGTCACTGGTTCTTTCCACGTACTTCTGCACAGACCTTCCTTCACTGTGAGCAGGCTTTGCTGTTTACTACTGAGCCGTGTTCATGTCACTCAGGTGTAACACACAAAGGACTGAGGTGTCCAGCAGAGCTACACTGAGCTAGATCTAAGTTCCCCAGGAGTGCTGAGGAGGATGCAGGGAACATCCCCTTCCAAGAAGGCACTGGTGACTCTGTTCTTGTTACTTATCTCCTCAACCTCTGCTAACTTGTTTACCCATGCTGTCTTAGTGCTGATGCCTCGTGACAGTTTTGGTAGCTCACGGCTTTCCCGTCCACATCTTGCAGGTGTACTGGCACTCCAGTGCTCACATCCTGGGAGAGGCCATGGAGCTCTACTATGGAGGCCACCTGTGCTACGGCCCACCCATCGAAAATGGATTTTACTATGACATGTTCATTGAAGACCGGTAAGGCCGCCGAACGACTGCACGTGCATATGCTGTTGTTTTATAATGACCACACATTAGCTCGGCCACTGTGCACTGTGTGGTTATCGAGCGGCTATCCATTTGTGAAAATTGGTTTTTCAAATGGGCTGAGATGGGACAGTAACTTTCGACATCGTCTTTCTTCTGCCTTGAAGGATAGTGTGTGCCGGTTACCTAACGTAGAACTTGCTGGAGCGTGGGACTAATTCAGACCAGAACCAGGGGCTCCATCCCAGAGAGCTGTCCACTTCTGCTCATGATGAGCGAGGTGCTGTCAACTCCACTGAATGTCTCACACGCTTGAGTGCCAGGAGTTCACAGGGGTGTCATCCTCAGTAGGTCTGTGCTTGCAGTCACAGCCCTCTGGCCCTGTCTCATCCACTCCTGCTCTGTATCCTAGAGACACCACCAGTGGCCAAACTGAATCCTTGGGTTCTTCTAATTCTTCAGTACTCCCTACTTACCTTCATCTAGTAGCCCAGTCCAGTCCTAAATTCCCCATACTCCTCACCACCCCAATAGCTGCCCTGTCTAGTGTGCCAGTTTTATCCTCTAAATGTGTCGGTCTTTTATCATTTGTGCTTTAACTTCGACTCACAGAATGTTTTTTGCTTTTGCCCATCACCGCCATGCTGCGTAATGACCTCCCTAACAGGGTAGCTGGCATTAGGTAGCTGAGGGGTTTGTTTTATTTTTAATTTGTTTGTTTGCTTGTTTATGAGACATGGTCTCACACTATCTCTCTAGCTGGCCTGGAACACACTATGCAGACCAGGCTGTTCTTGAACTCACAGAGGCTCCTACCTCTGCCTTTCACATGCTGGGATTAAAGATGTGTGCCACCACATCTGTCTTATGTCGATACTTCTTACATGCTTTCTGAGGTTGAGCTGTTTTTACGTATGAGTTTAGAGTATGTTTATTTATAATACCAACGACCAACAATGTGTGGAGATTTTGTTTATCTTTTCTTCCCCAAGCAACAACGGTTACTCCAGCCTTCTAACCAACTAAGCATTAACCCAGACCCGCAGCTCAAGTCTTGGTCCTATGAGGCTTCCACATTGCAGACGTCAGGCACAGTTGAGGCCTGCATGTCTGACCCACAACCCACTGCGTGGGTGCAGTGGTTGGTAGACTGGCTCATAGAACACTATTGATTTATTATAAAGGCTGTTCCAAAGGGTACAGATGAGCAGCCAGGAAGGGTGTGGTCCTTCCATGCTCCTTGGGCTGTGCCACTTGCTTGGTAGCTCTTGGAGCCTTGTTCAGTGGTTTCAACAGATGGGTTTTCGTTTGTTTGCTTCTTTGCTTTTTGTTTTTTATAATTTATTTTTTATTTTTATTTTATGTACATTGGCATTCTGCCTGTATGTGTGTCAGTGTGAGGGTGTCAGATCCCCTGGAACCAGAATTAAAGACAGTTGTGAGCTGCCACACGGTGCTGGGAATTGAACCTGGGCCCTGTGTGGAAGAATAGCCAGTACTCTTAACTGCTAAGCCAGCTCTCCAGACCTCAATGGATGTTTTGTAAGATGCACATATTTGATGAAATCATTGCCTATCGATGATGGACTCGCTCTCTATCCCCACTCCCTTTCTGGAGTAGGGCTTGGGGCTAAAGTTCCAACTCTTTATTAATGCCTTAGTCTCTGGAGGGCATTGTACAGTGAAGGCACCATTACTGACTGAGACACTCTCTGATCACAGTCCTGTATCTAGCACCCTTCCTTGTTACCACTCTCCCAGCTTCATGCAGACATGAGCTTTTTGACTGTTTACCTTATGTGCTGGCTCAGCTGTGAATAAGCCAGTCTGCCCTTATGGAGTTGATAGTGGGCTGGGGAAAGATGGACAACATACAAACAGTCAGCCACCCTTAGGTGGTTATGAGTGGGTGAAGGAAAAGACTCCAGGACTGTTGAGAGCAGAAGTCCTTGTGCCCACAGAAACTAGAAGTGTTAAGTATGCAGGACTGTCCCCTCAAAGGGAAGAATATATAACCTCTTTTTCTATCCAAAAGGCTGGGAATTGGAGGTGATCAGCAGCCTTGTAGTCTGTGTTATCTGTAGGGCCAGGCCTTAGCAAGCTCCCACAACCAAGACGGGAGGTGACTAGAAGTCTAAATGATCCTTATCTGTGTAGCCAGGCACTCCCCCAAGCTCCCACAACCAGGACCAGAGATGGCTAATAGCCCAGCTAACCTCTACACTGTCTATATAGCTGAGATAACACCAGATCCTTCCCTAGGCTCTTAAGCTAATACAGTTAGCTTTTCTCTAGAACCCATCTTCTTGGGAGAAATAACATGTACTTTGACTTGAGTTTCAGTGTAATTATGCCTCTTTGTGTACTGGGGATTGTATAACACTAGAAAAGTTTACCCCAAATTGTACTGTGTTTAAATATTCTGGCAGTAAATTGCTTGGCATCAGACTCTCAAAGTTAGATCCAGCCCAACTAAGTTGGGCTGAACTGAGTTTTCGTTCTCACCTCTTCAAGGATCATTTTGCTTCTGGCTGTGATACCTTTAGTCCACCCCCCACCCCCGCCCACACACACACAGAGGAGGGGACACGTTCTACAAGAGGCAGGTGCTTGAAAAAGCAGAGCAAGAGTCGCTGTGGCAGAGGACAGAATGGAGGAGGGAGTCAGACCTGAGGAAACTAGAAGAGAACATTCCAGTCCTTGCTAGGATTGTGTGTGGCTGTTTCAGGGGCAGCAAAGCAGCCAGTGTGGCAGGAGCAACTGAAAGATCAGGCTTTGTGACTGAGCATCTGTGACTGAAGCTTGCGCACACCTCCCTGTGAGGCTAGGTCCTGCAAACCACCAAGGGCGGGGTAGGGGGAGTCCATCACACAGCTCTCTGAGCAAAAGCATATTTTCCTGAAGCACCGGCTGGGTTTAGAAAGCGTGTCAACTACTAATGAAGGCTGCAGGCAGAAGAGAAAGGGGTAGATGGCGTCTAGAGGATTGTACTGAAGTGCAGGGTCTCTTCTTCGTTTCTTCAGAGTGGTGTCCAGCACTGAGTTGTCCGCCCTGGAGAACATATGTAATACTATCATCAAAGAAAAGCAACCGTTTGAAAGACTGGAAGCCAGTAAGGACGCCCTCCTGGAAATGTTTAAGGTAACTGGGAAACGTAGAATAAAAATCCTTTCACTAGGAATATTAAAAGTTATCACCAAAGACCAGTTTTTTTCTTCCCTCCATGCAAATTATTGGCTATGGTCCAGCAGCCAGTTGTACAGTCTGGAGAGCTCTTGTGAGGGTGTCCGGGGTCACTCACACAGTCTGGAGAGCTGTTGTGGGGGTGTCAGGGGTCACTTTCTTTGTTGTTTTTCTCATGTTTCCTGAGACATCTCGGGCAATCATAGGCAGGTAATTTTCCTGTGTGCTTCTAGGTCTGATTAATTTGAAATATGATTAAGATATGACTCCTGAGATTACTGATATATTTACACAATGAAGTGTTGCCTGATTTGAAAGCAGAAAGTATGGCTAATTAACAACCAAGCTAAAATTCTGAATCGTGTTTTCAACAATATATATTTATAATCCTACGCAGAATTCTCTAGTCTACATTCCCTCCCTCCCCTCTGAATTGTCTGTGTGTGTGGGTGTTTGCCTGTATGTGTGTCTGCGTGCTATGGCTGCAGAGGCAAGAAGAGGGCATCGGGTTCTCTAGAACCAGAGTTACAGGTGGTTGCTAGCCTTCATGTGGGGGTCGAACCAAGTCTTCCGCAAGAGCAGCTAGTGCTCTTAAGCCCTTCCTCCTCGGCCTGCGGCCTTCATTACTACTTCACATGCTTTCTAAACCCGGCTGGTGCTTCAGGAAAATATGCTTTTGCTCAGAGAGCTGTGTGCTAGGCTCCCCCTACCCCATCCTTGGTGGTTTGCAGGAGCTAGCCTCACAGGGAGGTGTGTGCTAGTTCAGTCACAGATGCTCACTCTGCACAAAGTCTGATCTTTCAGTTGCTCCTGGTTGGAGCTCATTCCCCTCCTGCCACACTGGCTGCTTTGCTGCCCCTGAAATAGCCACATACAATCCTAGCAGGGACTGGAATGTTCTCTTCTAGTTTCCTCAGGTCTGACTCCCTCCTCCATTCTGTCCACTACATTAGTGACACTTGCTCTGCTTTTTCAAGCACCTGCCTTTTGCAGCACATATACCTCCATTTCTGTGTGTGTGTGTGTGTGTGTGTGTGTTGCAAAATATAAAAATAACATTAACCATTTTAACTATTTTTAACCATTTATGAATACACTAGGTGGCACTAAGTGCCCATGAAAACATCAGCACCCTCAACCCACAGAATGGTTTCGTCTTCCAGAATGAACACTCTGTCATTGAGGACCGACTCCCCATTCCCTCCACTCCCGCCCTAGCATGCAGCCCTCTGCTTACTGTTCTATGACTGGAACAGGGACCTCCACACAGAGAAATAGTGTCTCACACACTATTTACCTTTGCAACTGGCTTGTCTCACTCATGTCGTGCCCTCAAGGGGCACTGTATGTCAGAATTTTCTTCTTTAAGAAAGGCTAAACAGTAACTCCTTCTCTGTGTGTATGTGTGTGTAAGAGAGAGAGAGACATTGTGTTTCTCAGTTCATTTGCTCATGAATACTATTGCTTATATTCTGACTATTGTGTATATATTAATATAAATGTGAACAGAGATTTTTGTTTGAAATGTTTATTTTACTTTGTTTGTATCTATTCTGATAGATAGATAGATAGATAGATAGATAGATAGATAGATAGATAGAGATAGAAAGAGATAGGGACAGGGACAGGGATAGGAACAGGGACAGGGACAGGGATAGATACCAGAAATGGAATTGCTGGATCTTGGGGAAGCTCTATTTTTTAAATTATCCAGACCTTCCATAGCATTTTTCATAGCAGTCTCACCATTTTGAGTCTGTACAGCTTTTTTACAGTCTCATACACACTTGTTTTCTGGATTTTGTTTGTTTTTATAACAGCCATCCACTGGGTGTAAAGTGGGGTACGCTTGTGTTTTGATTTGCATTTTTCCAAGGACCTGGTGATGCTGAGCCTCTTTGAGCACACTTATTGTCTATTTGTATATCTTCCTTGCAGAAATGTCTGCTCGTGTACTTTAGCAGGTTTTTAGAGAGAGTAGATTCTTTTGATTGGTTTGCATTATAACAAGTTCCTGTATGTTCTTGTTAGTCTCTGACTATCAGTCAGTTACAGATGTTTGCTTCCATTCTGCGGCTGTCTTTGCTTTTCACTTACTCTTAAGAACTGAACGTACCCACTTTTGTGAAGAAGAATGATTTGACTTGACCCTATTGGGGTGAAACAGTTATACTGAGCAGATACAGGCTTTTCTCTCCCTTAAGTTGCTATTTAATATAAAGCCCTTAATCCTGTGATTACTGCAATAAAAGCAGAGAAAAGGCTGAATTACCTTAGTTTGCTAACTGTAATGATACCATGGTTTTCTTTTCTTTTCTTTGTTTTTCAGCAAAAGTAATGATGGCACGTAAGCTTTGCTTTATAAAATAATGGTGATGTGCCCTGAGAACTGTATCGATTTTATGTAGTTAAAATGGGATCTTGTAGAAGAGCGCTGTCCAGTGGAGTCGGAGCCAAGTGTATAACCTTGAATCACATGACAGCTGCATTTTAAGAGTAAAACAAAGATGGAATTAATGTTGACCGCACAGCAAACATAAAAAATATGTGCATCCCACCTCTGTGGTCCTGTTTGTTTTTACTCATGGCATGGTCATAAGAGAGTTCACCAACCATGTGACTCTGGAGTCTTGTCTTGGACAGTGTGGCTCTTGAACAAGGCCTTGAACAGAGTACACAGCCCCTCAGAGATCCCTAAAGACAGTAGCTTTCCCTTCAAAACATTTTGTGATAATATGTAAACATCTTCTTTGCAGTACAATAAATTTAAGTGCCGGATTCTGAAGGAGAAAGTTGATACCCTGACGACCACTGTTTACAGGTTTGTGTGTGCCAGCACTAAGCTCAGTAGGGGCTTGCAGCTCAACAGCAGCTGCCCTGAATCCCGATGGGGGGGGGGGACAGAGATTCTGCTTTTATCACAGTGATGGGACAGTTTAAAAAAGGATGTCTCTTGCACAGAAGATCTTTTGTGGTATTTGAATTTGTATAAATGTGTGTGACCTGAGGCTAGGTGGGTTGCTTTTCCTATTGACCCTAAATTGAAGCTTGCCTCATACCCACAGAAAAGTGCGACCTTTCACTTAAAAATATGTGTCCTGGTCACTTTTCCGTTCTTGCTTTTGTGCAAAAGCAAGTTGGTGGAGGGAATGATTTATTGGGCCTACAAGAAAAAGAAAGAAGGACAGAAAGAAAGAAGAAGCCCTGCTTCCTGGCTTGCTCTCTGCTCGCTTCTTATACAGCCCACAAAGTGCTTCCCATGCTGGGCTGGGCCCTCCTGTGGTAATTAAGACAAGACAAACCCTCACAGACATGTCCACTGACCAACCAGATAAAGACAATTACTCAACCGAGATGCTGTCAGGCAATTCTAGGCTGTGCCAAATTGAAACTTAATGCTAATTGTAACAATATGATAATGTGGTTTATAGTGAACAGTCCAAAAAGTTGTAACTATGTCTTGGTCTGTCGTAAATATTTCATTATAGGTGTGGTCCATTAATTGACCTTTGTAAAGGCCCCCATGTAAGACACACTGGAAAAATTAAAGCCATAAAAATTTTCAAGGTAAGGATTTTTTTTTTTAATTTATAAATACAGCAAACAAGGGATACTAGATAAGGGATTTCACTCATATTTGTTATGTGTTCAGATCGGTAGTCTGAGCATGATGGAATTTAAAACACTTTATTCTTATTTCACTAAAATGACATGTTTTAGAATCTTGATAATTAAAACACTATATAGTTTTTGATTATTATTTAATCTATTCCAAATATGAGCATAACGTTTTATATGGCCATTTCCTAGAGATTTATCTTTATTTTGTATTTGTGTGTATGTGTGTGTGTCCCTAAAGAGGTCAGGAGTGTCAGATCCCCTGAAATTACCACCTGATGTGGGTTCTAGGAACAGAACTCAGGTTCTCTGCAAGGGCAGCAAATGCTCTGAACTCCTGAGCCATCTCTCTAATCCTTTATATAGTTTTTAAGTATAGTGTTCCTTCTTTAGCTGCTCCCCTGTGTTCATAAGTTTCACATACATGGATTTAATCAACTGAGAGATAAAAATATCTAAAAAACAAGTTGTGGCTATGCAGAGTATGCACAGACTTTGCACATGGGGGGTTGGATACTGTGGTGGGGATGGTGGTAGTGGTGTCATCATTTTCTAAACAGTACATTAGAACAAATACATATATAGCATCTACTTTGTATTAGGTACTGTAGAGTTGGCTTAAACTATGCAGGAGGTTTGTACAGATTATGTGCAAATACACCATTTTAAATAAGAGACTCAAGTGTCTGTGTATTTAGCTGTCTGTCAAAGAGCTAGAACTAACCCCCTGCAGACACCAATTTCTTGAATTTCCCAATGAGAATGAGAAATCTTTCTGCATGTAAGAATATGAACCGCAAGAAAAAGAAGAAAGCAGAAGGAGGATGAACACCTCTCTGGCCTTTCTGGACCTTCGTTTTCTCAAGGTCTTAGTTACACATCACCCACAGAAGCTCGTCATCACAGGTCATAGGTCAGAGAGGCTGGCACGCCCAAGAACCTCTTGCCTTTTCTGGCTTCAGCTTGGTGGTCACAGCTGCTCTTCAATCTTCCCTCCTTCCTGTTCCCTGCCACTTCACTCCTGGAATCTAGGGCAGACTATGTGATTTGGTGATTAGTGCTCTAATTTGGATGAAAAGTTTTTATTAGACTCATTTGAAGATTTTCCAAACACTACAAAGGAATCTATACCTGAGCATTGTGGCTATTTTACATACTAAAGAGCGGTATTACTGCTACAGGTTTTATTTTTTTTTAAGCCAATATCTTGTTGACATTTAGAATTCCTCAACATATTGGGAAGGCAATCCTGAGATGGAAACATTGCAGAGGATCTATGGGATATCCTTTCCTGACAGCAAAATGATGAAAGGCTGGGAGAAGTTCCAAGAGGAAGCCAAGAGCCGGGACCACAGGAAAATCGGGAAGGTACACCCACACCATCAGCACACAGACATGCCTTTGTTGCCCATGACTGCACCTCACAGAACAAAAGCTTAGAGTAATGTTTCTTCTCTCTTCTGTTCTATTCTGTTGACATTCATTACTGGCTGTTGAGTTCTATGCCCACACTCCAAATTAATGTCTTCTAACCAACTTCCTTCCTATATCTGCTGTTAGAGTTTTAAAAGTTTTTGTGAGTATTAAATTTTTTTTTCTTAAAATTGCTCATGCTTGATGATGTGCTGTGTATTTAGGAGGCAACATTATATGGACTTAGAGAATAAGATTTGAAAGTAACTGGACTTAGGGCTTTGTTCTCCATCTTGCCAGAATCAGGCTGTGCCACCGGCAGAGCATTCCTTTGTGAAGCTGTCACACCACTTGAAGCCCTTCATCTGCAATGGATTTTTCCTTCTCAGCTTGTCAGGCTGTCCCCACGTGATACCTATATTCTAAATATACGAAGAGCACTTAGTCAATTAGTTATGGATTTACACGAAGAAAAATTAGTAGGAAATAACACAAGATGGCAGAAAAGTCAAGTCTGAGGCTAAGTGATCATGAATATATAATAATTTATCTTACATGTGCCATCATATACAGATTATATATCTGGATGGATACTGAGGGACACTGGGATGCTTAGCAATAGATGACGGGAGGATAAAATGACATTTTATGGCTGTCACATCAGGTATGATAAACATTAAGAGATGAATTTTAAAATACAATTATTGTTTTAACCCAGGAACAAGAACTATTTTTTTTCCATGATCTCAGCCCTGGAAGCTGTTTCTTCCTCCCAAGAGGAGCCTTCATTTACAACACCCTTGTGGATTTCATACGAGTAAGTTAGTCCTTAAAAATATTTTGTTCTTATTCATCAACATTCTACATCTTACTGTCTTCTCTCGTAAAGAATTGTTTCCCTTAAATTTTAATAACATAAGAATTTTGCAACAAAAAACAAAATGGTAGATTCTTACCTAAAGACATGGAGTTGGTTTACTTTTTTTGAATTTCATAAAATACAGGCATAGCCCTCAGTCTCTAAGGACATGGCGTGTTAATGATCTGCTGAGCGTGGGTCTCTCGTGGCAGAGAATGCTGCTCTGAGGAGCACTGCTTCTCAGAGTGGTTAATGCCCCGCTGCATTCTGCTCACTGCCTGTAACCTCCAGGCAACCCAGCATCCCCAGGAGTGGAATGAGGTTGTGTCTGGCACCCCATGGTTGGAGGTATTTCATGTTGCAGGGTTAGGGCTTTGATGATACTGCGCAGAGGCGGGCCGTTTGGACTGCTGGAACTAACTTTGCAGTCTTGCCCTGTCTAGTCTTTCCTGTAACTGTTACAGCCTCGCAGTGTGTCGTGGTGCCTCAGTCAACAGCAGACCCGAAGTCTACGGTGATCCCTTATGTGTGTTCAGACTCTATCAGGCAGTCTTACCGTCTCATGGGATTTGCTTCTTGTTGCTCTCTGAGTCTCTGTGAGGATACTCTGATGTTCCCCTAATAAAACTGCCTCTCAGTGCATTTCTCAGAGCACACCCCTTAGGAAGTGAGGTTTGATGTGCCTGTTTTGCTGCCTGGTTTCCATGTGCTGATTGCCGATCACTCTCAGACTCCAAAGACTACTGTGCTCCCGCAGCTTATTGGCAGAGGTTCCAACTGGCTGAGTAAATCTTTTTCTTCCTTCGGTCCCCTTAATCCAGACTTAACCTTCGCGTTTATATTTTTGTGATCTCATGTCTTACTTATCACCATCTCCTCCTGGTTTCCTTCACCCTGGTTATTCTTTTCATGTCTCAGATTCTGATGTTCTTTTCTGAGCACCTTTTCCTTGTGCTCATTTTCTCCTCTCATTCAAGAGATTGATTTCTACAGGACTCTCTGAGAAAAGGTGCATCCATCAAATGTGCTGGGTTGTTCCTATGACTATACATACCTCTTTTCTTCCTTCCCTTCTTCTGCTGTGTGTCTGGGGACTTCTGTGGAGCTGCACCAGCCTGCATTCCTTCATGAAGGACAGTCACTGCCTGGCAGAACGACAGGGCAGGGGAGTGAGAAGCCTGAAGGGTCACTGAAGGTTCTGGTGGATGCCAATGACCACTCACTGGTGCTGCCTTGAACTCTTTGCTTGGACGTCAGCATAGCCCTGGTACACAGCACACTCAGGTTAGGTGTGGATAGTGGCAAGTAAACAGAAAGCCTCTATGGTGGCCTTAAAGGGCTTTCTTATCTTTTATAGATGCGAGACAGACACGGCCGATGATCAGGCCCAGGCCTGACTGTGTGGGTTGCTGCATTGGAAAGCATTTAAATATATAACCCCAGTGGTCTCTAATGCTAAGGTAAGGGCTGAGCCCCTTAAATTCCCAGATACCTTTGTTTGAAGTATGGTCTTATAATGTATAAAAGAATGTCCAGTGACTTCAGCTACTTTTTTATGTTTGTTTCGCCCTTGCTTTTTTTTTTTTTTTGGAAGGGGCTCATGTAGCCCAGGCTAAACTTGAACCTGCTGTGTATCCAAGGATGGCTGAATTTCTTTTTTAAAAAAAGATTTTATTTATTATGTATACAGTGTTCTATCTGCATGTACACCTGCACATTAGAAGAAGACACCAGATCTTATAGATGGTTGTGAGCCACTACATGGTTGCTGGGAATTGAACTCAGGACCTCTGGAAGAGCAGCCAGTGCTCTTAACCTCTGAGCCATCTCTTCAGCCCTGACGGCTGAAATTCTGATTTTCCTGTCTTACTGCCCAAGTGCTGAGGTTACAGCAAGTGCCACCATGCCCAGAAACCCTAGCTAGTTGTAATCCTAATTTTCAGTTGTGCCATTTTGATTCTTTCCTCCTCTAATATTTTTTTCAATTATGTGCCATATTTAATATATAGAATAACTATAGAGAATTATGCTGTCTTCCAGTGGGATGTTCACCCTCTGCCAAGATGGAAAGTGATTATTCAATGTCCTGATCTGTTTTTTGTCAACTTGACACAAGCTGAAGATGCAGGAAGAGGAAACCTCAGCAGAGGAAATGCTTCCATCAGATTGGCCTGTGGGCATTTTCTTGATTGCTCATTGATGTGGGAGGGCCCAGCTCACTGTGGGTGGAGCCATCCCTTGGCTGGTGCTCCTGAGTTCTGTAAGAAAGCAGGTTGAGCAAAGCCACACCTTCATGGCCTCTACTTCAGTTCCTACCTCCAGGTTCCTGCCCTGACTTCCCTTGTGATGGAATATGACCTGAGAGTTATAAGATGAAATTAACTCTTTCCTCCCCAAGCTGCCTTTGGTTGTGATATAATGATATCAGTGTAGTTTGCTTTCATCCTATTGGGAGGACATGGTCCTCTGTGTCTTCCCTTGACAAGCTGATGGGTCTGTGTCTCTTGTCAGCTCCAAACAACAGGAAGAAAGTCATCTCCACCCCTCTCCTGCGATCTGCTACTAGGGAGCAAACTATTCCAAGTCTCATCTGGTTGGGACACCACTGAGTGCCCAGTAAGATCTGGTGAAGTGAGGATGAGGTTCCTTCATATCAAGGCCATTCCTTCTATCTTCAGACTGTGAGCGGAAGATACAAGCCACCTCCTGGCCACCTCCATCTTTCCCCACATTATGAAAAGATGTAGGGAAAGGATACAGTAGACAGTTCCTTTCATAGTGGGCTGGTGAGGGTAGAAGGTACTTGATGGCGACCAGGCTGTGGAAATTCTGATGTCTTCCTCTATGGCTCTGCCTCACCTGGTTTTCCCTATGCTGATATCAACACAGATTAGCTTTGCCTGGCCTGAAACTTTTTGCAAGTGGGATCACACAGCACTAGTTTTACTTTGCTTTTTTTTGTTTTTCAACTTTGTCTCTGAGATTCATCCAAGCTGTGGTGTTATAACAGGGGTTGGGGGCATTATTTCAGGTACTCCATTTTGTGGAGCCAATACATAATAATCTATTCTCCTGTAGTCCACCATGAACTTGCTGCTGATTCTTCTTCTTCTTCTTCTTCTTCTTCTTCTTCTTCTTCTTCTTCTTCTTCTTCTTCTTCTTCTTCGGACTAAGTCTCTTTACTAGACTAAGTCAACATGAAGTCAGCCATGCTAAAGTTCATCACTAAACTGAGGGCCTACTGTTACTTCACCTTCAGAGAGCCTGGGGTCAGAGAATAGCCAAATTCTCTAAACAGGCTATTTTCTGTTAGCATAATAGTGACATTTCCTTCTATGTTCATTCTTAAATTAAGTACTGTAAAATAGCCAAGATTGCCTCATCAGTTGTTTTCTTGTTTTCTGTCTCCTATGCCCTCCTGGTGTGGAAAATAGCTTTGAGATGAGCAGTTCACTTTTGGCTTTTGTTTTTGTCTTTAGTCTTTTTCTGTTCTTGAAGCCAGATGCCTTTGCTTGAGCTGTGAGGGCCCTCGCCTTTCTTTAGGGAATGAAGTATGGATCAGTTCTGGAGTAGAGAGTAAAACCATTTGAGATGACTAAATTATTGTAATTTTGTCCTTTGATGTTCTCTAAAAATAGAATTGCTAGGTGGTGGGTATTTTTATTTACTGTAAATTGATTTTGGGTCACAGTCTTACTACATCCACATTAGCCTCAGATTTGGAATCCTCCTACCTCAGTTTAACATTTCTGAATATTAAAGATACATACCACCATACCCAGCTGAAACTTATTTTTTTCCATATTTTTCTCTTTTGTGTGCCTTGGGTGGGTCATAAAATTGATGGAGTACTTAATTTTATTTTAAGACAAGGTCCATTTATGTTGACCTTGAATTTGTAATAGAAAGATCTCCCATGTTCACGTATTGGTAGAGTTGATATTGTAAAAATGACCATCCTACCAAAAGTAATTTATGCATTCAGTTCAATCCCAATTAAAATCTTCAAAGAAATAGAAAAACAATTTTTAATTCTTTATTAATTACACTTTATTCACTTTGTATCCCCCCCTGTAGTTCCCTTTCTCCTCCCCTCCCAAATCCCTCCCTTCCTCCCCCTTCTGCATGCATGCGCCTCCCCAAGTCCACTGATAGGGGAGGACTTCTTTCCTTCCTTCTGATCCTAGTCTGTTAGGTCTCATCAGGACATTGTCTTCCTCTGTGGCCTGGTAAGGCTGCTCCCCCCTCAGGGGGAGGTGATTAAAGAGCAGCTCAATCAGTTCATGTCAGAGACAGTCCCTGTTCCTATTACAATGGAACCCACTTGGACACTGAACTGCCATGGGCTACATCTGTACAGGGACGGGTCCTAGGTTATCTCCATGCATGGCCCTTGGTTGGAGTATGAGTCTCAGGAAAAACCCCTGTGCTCAGATTTTTTGGTTTTGTTGCTCTCCTTGTGGAGTTCCCGTCCTCTCCAGATCCTGCTATTTCTCACTTCTTTCATAAAATTCCCTGAACTCTGAAAAATAATTTTAGAATTCACATGGAAGCAAAAAGACAGCAGCTTATCCAGAGTAATCCTGAGCCAGAAGAATAATGATGCGAAAGCATGCCTGACTTCAATGTATACTACAAAGCCACAGTAACAATAATAACAAAAACATGATGGCTAGGCATAATGGCACAGGCTACTTGGAAGGCAGATGCAGGCATCCTTGTGAATTTGAAGTCAGCCTGGTCTACATAGTGGGACTTTGCCCCAAAGAAACAAACAAAAACCATAGCATGGTACTGGCACACACACAAAAATAGAAACATAAACCCAATAGACTAAAACAATCCCCATCGCCCAGATTTAAGTTCATGCAAAGATGCCACAAATATACAGTGGAGAAAAGATAAGATCTTCAACAAAGACAGGTAAAACTGAATGTCTGCGTGTAGAAAAATAAAAGTCGACCCCTGTCTCTCACCCTGCACAAAGCTCAACTCCAAATGGACCACATATCTCAACATAAAACCTGAAACGGAAACGTCTAGAAGAGAGGCTAGGGTATGTGCTTCAGGATACATGGAAGCAAAAGCAAAGAGTTCCCAAATAGTACCCCAGTCACTCAGAAAATAGAGCCAGCAGCTGACAAATGGGGCCTCATGAAACTGAAAAGCTTCTGTATGGTGATGAAAATAGTCAAGTAAAGAGGCATCTGACAGAGAGAGAAGATCTCTGCAGGCTACAGTCTTAGTTAGGGTTCCCATTGCTGTGAAGAGACACCGTGCCCACAGCAACTCTTATAAACGAAAATATTTAGTTGGGGCTGACTTACAGTTTCAGAGGTTCAGTCTTTTATCATCACGGCAGGAAGCATGGCAGAACACAGGCAGACATGGTGCCGGAGAAGGAGCTGACAGTTCTACATCTTGATTCGCAGGCATCAAAGAGGAGACTGTGTGCCACACTGGGCGTAGCTTGAGTGCAGGTGTCATCCATTGTTGGTTGGCTCTGCTCTTTGAGGGCTGTGCAGGGATGGTAGAAGGGCTTGAAGGAGCAAAGTTACTCAGCTCCTGACAGCCAGGAACAGAAGAACGAGAGATGCAGGGAACCAGATCCAGAAGACGCAGATGCCGAAGAGACATCCCAGGGAGCTTCTTCCTCCAAATGGGCTCCACCTCTGAAAGTTTCCAGACCTCCCCACAGTGCCATCAAATTAGGAAGCCAACAGGATTAATCCACTGCTGAGGCCAGAGCTCTCATGGCCCAGTCATCTCTCAGTGCCTGAGTCCTCCAGCTGTGGACCAAACCAAACACAAGAGCCTTATAGGGGATGCTTCAATCCAGAGCGTAATCCTGTGCTGTGCTGTAAAATAGACCGGTGAGAAGTTTCCTGTGAATATGCAACCTCTATGTTCAAAAGCCGCAGAAAACTGCCACTCTTAAACCTGTCACCTGAACCCGAGGAAGCAGGAACCAATAGAAGACATTAAGTTTCAAAATAGTTGCTCATGTTATTACCCTGCTTGGAGTTGTTCTTAACTTGGCAGATTTTAACATCCACCATGTTTGTCTTCAAGGAGGAATATCACAAGCGTAACTTCCTGGAAGTGCTCTCTCCTAACGTGTACAACAGCAAACTCTGGGAAACCTCAGGCCATTGGCAGCATTACAGTAACAACATGTTCACCTTTGACATTGAGAAGGACACCTTTGCCCTCAAGCCCATGAACTGTCCCGGGCACTGGTGAGTATCGAGCATGAAGGGGACCCAGCATGTGTACACAGCACTCCATCGGAGTTAGCTCTTTGTGTTGTTACTTTGCCCTTTTTTTTAAGGTGTGTGTGTGTGTGTGTGTGTGTTTTCATGTAATAGAAAGAATGGAAGCTGTTAATCCTCTCACCATGTTATTAAATTCTAGAGAATATTACCACATTACTTAATTCTAGAGAATAGAGTTCCTCTTTAAAATGTGCCTGGTCTTCGGCAGGCATGGAATGTTAGCTGGGAACTCTCTCATTTTCTGTGCTTCTCACAGGGTGATAGTGTGTGTTGATTTTATAGATTATATTTATCTTTCTAATTATACTTCAAATACACATGTTCATAAGCTATTTAGTTCTTATATACTGTTTGGATAATTATAATAAGATCCACAAAGTCCTGATCAATGGATGATTCCTAGAAGTACCATTTCCTCCACACTTCAATGTCTCTGAACTGGTATACACCTTAGAATTGGTGGTATGTGAATATTGTACCACAATATAAGTCAAAATTTATTGTCTAGGGCTGGGGAGAGGGCTGGTGGGTAAAATGCAGGCCTAAGAACCTAAGCTTGCATCCCTAGTATCAACATAAAAAACTGGCATAGTGACACAGGCCTGAAATAATCTCAGGGAGGGGGCAGTTGTGGGCAGCCCATTGGGGCTAATCAGTGAGATACAGTCCCCTTGAGATCTCTGTTCTCAAAAACTAAATAAATAATAAATAAGGTGGAGTGTGAGAAAAAAGAACCCAAAAAGTTACCAACCTCTGGCCTCCACATATATCTAATGGTCATACACACATACACACAAACACACAGTCACGTGTGTATACATGCCACACATACACACAATGTTGTGCTCTTCCTTAGTGACACACTAAAATAAATGTATGTCCTACAATCAGTGCTGTTTTGGATTCTATAAGAGATTGTAATTATCATAAAGTCGGTGTGTAAATTCAACCTGCTAAGGAAAGTGGATTTTTACCTCTACACACACATTCCCAAGCTTACAGTTTTTTCTTAGCAACATACATAGTTTCTAGTAAATTGACACTAGAAGGCAGCTATTAAAACAAATCTCTTGACTTCAAGGAAGCCTTCTGCCTTCAAAGGAAAGATGAAAAGATTAGAATTTAAGGTAGAATTACATTTTAAAAATGTGTTTGCAACCCTAGTATTGTGGAAATGGCCTGTAGATAATCTCCATCCTCTTCAGACAACATGGGCTCATCTAGTGCCCACATTCTCAGAAGCATTACTAACTTCTCGGGTCCCCTTTCCAGTAAGTACCGTTTCAAGCTCTAGTCTGTGCTTTCAACTCCAAGGAAGGCTGTGTGAAAAAAAGAGAACGCGGTTTTGTATCTTCCCGCTTCAGGAAGAGCAGCCGGGAACACAGTGGCTCGGTGGAAGAAATAAGGGAGTGAGGGGTGTTTTCTCTGGAAGATGAATCTCTCCTGCATTCCGCTGAGACCCTGAGCTGAGCATTTTTCATGCCTGGTGCTAGAAGTCATCAGGACACAGCCTGTTTCCTCTGAAAGCTCAGAGGAGACCAAGAACAGATAGGTGATCATTTATAACAACACAACTAGACCAGCACCGTATATTATGCTCGAGGTATTGCTGGAGCCAGAGGAGAAATTGGTCAGCCCTGCCAGGGGTAGTACCCTTTCAGGAACAGACAGACAGTAGATCAGAGTGCTGCAGTGATGGCAACTCAGGATTTGTATTTCACAGAAGAAGGCTGTCGGTTGGTTATATGGCACATCCTTACTGTTCTCAAAAACTAAATAAATAATAAATAAGGTGGAGTGTGAGAAAAGAAGAACCAAAAAGTTATCAACCTCTGGCCTCCACATATAACTAATGGGCATACACACACACACACACACACACACACACACACACACACACAAACGCACGCTCAAAGGGGTCAGCCCCCGGTCCCCAAAAGATAACTAAAAAATAATCATAGGGAAAAACATGCCTGTTGATCCGAGACCCAGAATGAGACGTTTGTACATCTTGAAACTTAGTTTTTTAGTGTTTGGATATCAGTTTTCTCTCTGTCATGTTTATTGTTTGTTCCCACGTCTTTTCTAGTTTAATGTTTGCACATCGCCCGAGATCCTGGAGGGAAATGCCTGTTAGATTTGCTGATTTTGGAGTTCTGCACAGAAATGAACTGTCAGGAACTTTAAGCGGCTTAACCCGAGTCAGGCGCTTCCAGCAGGATGACGCTCACATCTTCTGCATGGTGGAGCAGGTAGGCAAGGACACTGGGGGAGGCTGGCTCTGCAGATTCATAGCTCAGTCTCTTCCAGTGACTGTGAAGGCAGCTGTGTGCCCTGGTCTCTGCACATTTGATGATCGGAACCTCTGCTCCTTCTCTCGTTTAGGGTTAAAAAGCTGATCATTTCCTGGGGGGAAGTTTATTGTTTTCTTTTGGTTTCCTTCACTTACTTTATTAATTCAAGTTATACCAGTGGGATTTTTTAAGGGAACTTGGGGTATTTGTTTTCAATGTATTGCTTGGAACTTACAGCTTCATCTTTTCAGTACAAATTAAAATTTGTAAAGGTAACTGTCAGATACTGCCGGACTGTTAGACTTGATTGCTGCAATAGAACAACAGCACATGAATGATGCTGCACAGGAAATTTAAAGGTTTTGAACAGATAGACTGCTTCCTGACTACTGAAATTACTGTGGAAACCAATATCAAAAATCCATTTGGAAACTGAACAACACACTTCTAAATGACCCATAGATCAGAGGACAAATGCAAAATAAAATTAGAAGACGGTTGTGGTGGCACATGCTTGTAATCCTAGCATGGCAGAGGCAGAGGCAGAGGCAGAGGGGCAGAGGGGCAGAGGGGCAGAGGGGCAGAGGGGCAGAGGGGCAGAGAGGCAGAGGAGAGGCAGAGAGGCAGAGGAGAGGCAGAGAGGAGAGGCAGAGGCAGAGAGGAGAGGCAGAGGAGAGGCAGAAGCAGAGAAGAGGCAGAGGCAGAAGAGAGGCAAAGGGGCAGAGAGGCAGAGGGGCAGAGGGGCAGAGGCACAGAGGCGCAGAGGCAGAGGCAGCGGCAGCGGCAGAGAGGCAGATGGATCTCTGTAAGGCCAGCCTGGCCTACAAAGTGAGTCCAGGACAGCCAAGGCATACAGAGAAACCCTGTCTCAAAAAACAAATAACATAACATTAGAAAATATGGTCTTTACAATACAAATGAAAACACATGTTCCACAAATTACGTAATGCCATTGAAATGATGTCTACATGGATGTTTACAGCACCCCAACTTCTACTTAAGAAACTAGAAAAATAAAAAGATCCAATTTTATCCAGTGTAAGCCACGGGAAAATAAAGTGTTGATGAGTATGCCAGCTACTTTTTTATGTCATCTTAACTCAAGCCAGAGTTGGTGTGAATGAGGGAACCTCAGTTGAGAAAAGTCCCTTACCAGACTGGCCTGCGGGTAAGCCTGTGCTACATTTTCTTAATTGAGGATTGATATGGGAGGTCCCACTTCACTGTGGACAGAGCTATCTTTAGGATAATGGTCCTGAGTGCTCTAAGAAAGCAGGCTAGGCAAGCCACGAGGAGCAAGCCAGCAAGCAGTATCCATCTGTGTCCTCCGCTTTAACTCCTGCCTTGAGGTTTCTGCCCTGTCTGGGTTTCTGTTCTGACTTCCCTCTGACTGTGATGTGGAAGTGTAAGCAAAATAAACCTTTTTCTCCTGAAGTTGCTTTGGTCACAGTGTTTTATCACTAAGGCAATCAGCAAATAAAAGACTTATTATTTGGTTCTTAAATTCTTCCTCAAGTTTGTGGCTGAAGGCTTGGCCTCCAGCTGGGGAACGGTAGAAATCTTACGAAGTAGAGCCCTGTTGGAGAAAGTTAGGTCATAGGGTGTACCCTGGAGAGATCTGTTGAGTCCTAACCCCATTCAAAGGTTATGAGATGAAGCAGCCTTACCCTCCACAGGCTCCTTTCCAGGGTGCTCTGATTGACACAGTTCCAGAAGCAGCAGAGCCCACTGATTAGAATCTGCAACGATAAACAAAGAAGACAGAATTAACATGGAAACCATTAGACAAAAGCCACCAAAACAGAAAAATAAAAAAGAGTGACGACAAAACCTAAGCTGGCTCTCTGAGAGAGGATCAACCAAATGGGTAATCTTTTCATCAAACTGAAGGGTTTCCAGCATTAGGAATGAGAGGTGTTGTTGGTACAGATTTTGAAGATACTCAGTGAATAAGGCATTTGTTTTTATTATTACAAAAGACTTTATAAAGCAGCAGGAGTCCAAAGTCACATACTTCAGACACATTTAGTGAATAATCTTATGCCAATAAATTTCTCAACTCAGATAAAGTAGACAAATCTTAGAAAAAATGCAAACTACCAGCCTTTATTCAAGAAGTCAATGAGGGGCCTTATGGCCATCACAGAAGTTACACTGACAACTAGAAACCTCCAGACAAAGAAAGTACCAGTCCATGTTGGTTCCACTGATGGATTCTCTGAACGCTGAAGGAAATTCTAGACAGAGTCTTAAAGAAAACTGAAGGGGAAGAAGTTGTTACTGACTCATCCTAGGGGGCTTCCAGTGCTCTGAAACAAAACAAGACAAGACAGCTCTAGAAAAGGCTGATCTGAGTGTATCACGCAAAGGACAGTGCATCTTAACCAAGTAAGCTCCGTTCCACAAATGGAAGATATGTAATATTAGACACAGGTTTAATATTATAAAATGAACCACTGTAATTTACCATGTTGTCCAACTGTAAAGGAAAACTTTTAGTTTTGGTGCTGAAGAGATGGCTCAGTGGTCAAGAGCACTTGCTGTTCTTGTTCAAGCTGAGAACTCAGGTTTAGTCCCCAGCCCCCATATGGTGCCTCACAGTCATCCACTATTCCAGTTCCAGGGGACATGACACTTTCTATGGCTTCCGTAGACACTGTATGCTCATAATGTACAGACATTCATGTGGGCAAAGCACTCATACACATAAAAACAAATTCCTTTTTAAAAAAGAAGGCACGTCTCAATAATCACTGTATCGGCAGATGCTTGAAAAGTGTTAGTAAAAACCCAGTGTTCGTTTCTCATTGAAAACTCTAGGTAAGAAGGAAGAGAATTTCCTCAGCCTAATAACAGGCACTTCTGAAAAACCTAAAGAGGAGCAATATAAGGATGTTGCTTCTTGTTGCTTCAATTGGTGATTATACTGGAAAATCTTTTGATAAAATAAGCAAGGGAGAAATAAGAAAATGTCCAGATTAGAAAAAAAAAAAAAGGAGAAAAGAAAGAAAGAAAGAAAATATTTTGCTTGCACATGGTATGACCTTGCCCAGTGTTGTTGAGGGCATGCACTCTCTGGTGGTAAAGGCCATGAGAAGTGTCAGAGGTGCTAAGCCACTGAGCGGCAAAAATGAGTCCATTCATCCTGCAGGTCCTGAAGAAGAAATTCCATTCCCACCAGGGAGCAGTCAGCCTGGAGCAGCCAAAGAAATTTTCTGATCCAGAATCTTATCCTAAATGACTCAGAAACTATAAACCATTCATTGTTCCAACAATTGGGAGAATCTCATCTTGAATGAAAAAGGACAACCCTTGAGCTGCAACACTGAAATGACCACCCTGTTAGCATTATCTGACAAAAGTTTATAAGATTTATTCTTATTCTGGTGTATGCACGTGTGTGTGTGTGTGTGTGTGTGTGTTCAGGTGCTCACAGAGGCCAGCAGAATGTGTCTACAGAATTACAGGCTTCCTGATGTGGATGCTGGGAATACTTTGAGCTGTCTCTCCAGCTCCATGACAAAGATGTTCAGCTGTCATGAGAATGCGTTCAGGAACAGCTACAAAACCACTGCAAACTAACAGAAACCATTCCAAGACTCAGAAAAAGGGAACATTTCAAGGAAGAAATAAAGGTCATAGTGAAGAACTAGGGACAAGTGAAGAGCCTATGGCTGAGATGGAAACTGAATTAATTAAAAAAATCAAAATAAAAGCTTAGTAGATTAGATTCATGAACAGAACAAAGGAGAAAGGAAGAATCTATAGATAGAAATAGAGATAAAATCTGAAAGGCAGGAAATGAAATGGGGAAGGGACGGGTCATGATTGACCCCCACTGACTTCCAGGTCATCATCCTCTGCAGGGATCTGGGAAGGGATGTTAACTCATGGCTGAGAACTTGTCAGATCCATTAAAAGACACCAACCGCCAGTCAGGAAGCCAAGCAAGCTGCAAACAAGACATACCCAAAGAAATCTATGCTAAGCTGTGAGTTAAATGTGGAAAAAAAAAAAAAAGACAGAAACTGGAAGGCAGAGAAAAGGAAATGAAGAATTATCTTAGAGGAGAAAAAAATCCTAACTTGAATAACAGCTTCACACACAGAGGTCAGCAGTGGTCCAGCCTTTTTCAAGGGCTGAAAGAAAGCACCCACCGTCAACCCAGAATTCGCAGGCTAAAGAAAACCTTTTACAGGAGTGATGGAGAAGTTGAGACATCAGCCATTCCTCAGAAGGATGGCTGGGGGATGGCAGTGGCGGGCTGAGTCTCAGAACACGAGGGACTTTAAAATTGTGAAAATAAAAATAATGTTCAGTTTCCTTCTGAATTTTCTAAGTTATGTTTAATGAAGTAAAAATATGCCTTTGCCTGATGTGGTCCTAAATATGTAAACAGAAAATGCTTAAGCAAATGATGCTGGCAGTGGAGAAGGGTAAAAAGAAGTGGAGATTCTACTACACACATTTGAACTTGTAATCTGTAGGTTACAATGTTGTATAGCACCTGAAGAAACTACTAAAAGTGTATCTTACCCTAATATGCCTACGTGTAAGTCTGAAAGAAATTATAATAAATGTTAGCAATAGAAGGTACTATCTGCAGTGTGTTAAAGTCAGGTTTTATGGGGCTGGAGAGATGGCTCATTGCTTAAGAACACTGCTGTTCTTGCAAAGAACTCAGGTTCAGTTCCCAGCACCTACATCACCCCTCACAACTTCTGTCCATTTCTAAGGGGTCTGCCACCCTCTTCTTGCCTCTGCAGACATCAGCTGCGTATGTGGTATACATACATACAGGCAAACACTCATATTCACATAAAATTAAAAAAAAACTTTTAAAATCAGTTTTAATAACCGATTTGACAAAATTATTTACTATTAAAAATACTATACTATAAATGAATTTAAATTGGTATTCCATTTGAATGTTTTATCTATTTAAATTTCAGATTGAAGAAGAAATAAAAGGGTGCTTGAACTTTTTACAGTCTGTTTACTCAACATTTGGCTTCTCCTTTCAATTAAACCTGTCAACAAGGCCTGAGCATTTCCTAGGGGAGATTGAGATGTGGGATGAAGCTGAGAGGGTAAGCATTGTGACAAAAGCCTGAGAAACTGCGCCTCCCTGGGGATTTAAACTGAGGAGTCAGGGAGTGAGGGTGCAGACTGCGGAATGTAGCTAGCCAATTCTCACCTCCATCGTGATCGTCTGTTCCACACTTTGAAACTGATGTGGGGTTTTCGTTTATACTCTTCAGTTCTGGGGCCTTTTTCTAGAACACACAGAAGCTAACCATGTACTAGGAGGCAGGAGAATAGCAGACACTGTATGAAGAGTTTAACAGTTATTTCCCTGTTGTGAGTGGATGAACGACCACAGAGGTGCACAGACACACGCTAGGCTTGAGCTATAATGGGATTTCCTCTTCACACATACTCCTAGCCCTGTGTCCTCACTACACTCTTCTTCCCTGTCTACTGAATGGAAGATCAAGGTTATATGACATCTCCTCTCCCAGGAAGGAGTCACATGGAAGTAGAACGAGAAAAAGAGGGTGCAAAGCATGGCTTAGAGGTTCTACCTGCTCACATATGTCAGCTCTATGGGGGAACTGCAGCTCTTTAAGGATCAGACTGAGCATGAGGATGGGATGGTGGTACCTGTGCTCTGGTGATGATACCTACTACGTGAGCCTGTGGGAAATTTAAATAAATTCATGTATATGAGCTAATAATGGGCATAGTGCCAAGCTCGTGCCAATGTGCAGTTGATCTTTATGTTTGTTTGTGTCTTGTTCCAGTTATTTAGAATTGGATGGGTTACAGGAATAAAGGGATGGACCAGATGTGGGAATAACTGGCTGGAAGTATTGACATTTTTGCTCTTTCTGACTGATGTGGCTAAAGCTTAGCAGACAAGCCTGAAGGAATATGGCAGTATAGATTGGACCTTCTTCTACTTTAGGGATCTTCTCTCATAGTGACCAACTTTGATTCACTGGGAGTCAGTGAGAGGAACATTTGAGGGGCTTTATTTTATTGTTGCTATCATTGTTTTCCTCATACATCTCTGAGATGGCTTGAAAGAACCCAAAGCTTTCTTAACCCTGTCTCTATAACCACCTCTTCTCCTACTGCACTGCCTCATCCTGTGTCCCCAGAGGCCTGATAAAAATTTGGCGACCTGTGCCTCATAATTCTCCAAACCTTGGCCAATCTTTGGCCTTTTAATGCCTTGGGCACTCTAGTATCCTTCAATTGCTCTCACAGGGCCTTGGTTTCTCTGTCTCATATCCCTTCTCCTTCAGACACAGTGCAGTGAGGAGGGCCATCCCAAGCCCGTGCAGCACCTCTACGCAGGTTGCTTCTGTTGAGTAGGGTCCACTAGGGATGTTGCCAGCATCTCAGGAATAAAATTCTGTCAAGAACACACCCTGGCTGGGACCCTGGGAAAGCCCCTCTTTACCCCAGGAGTCAGTTCCTTGTAATCCCACCTGTAGCCTTGACTTCCCAAAGATCCCCTGTTACAAAGTATCAAAGCCCTGCCAGGCTAAGGTCCAGTATATTGGAGTTGTGACAGGAATCTGGTGGGGTTCTGGTGTATTGTGTCTTAGTGCTCTTCAGGAAGCTGGTCCAACGCTTCTTCTATTAGTACTTCTCTGGACGTCCACTCATCTGGACGTCCAAGCATCTTTACCACAGGCTACATCTAAAGCCTGAGCTGGCTTAAGCTGAAAACCAAAGTGAGGTTCCTATCCCCGTACCCTGACAACTCAAAAGGCTTGCCTCCTCCCTCCCCCCCCCCAGTTGCAGCAGAGGTCAGACACACAAGGAGAAGTAGTGACACATACAGAGAGAATGGAGAAGCAGGCCCAAGACTCCCATGCCTCTTCCTGTGTGGAAGCCCCACCTGCAAGGAACATAGCTCTCAGACCATCACTAGGAGGTACCTTGTCCTGGTTTGTTTTTGTCAGCTTGTCACAAACCTAGACATATCTTGGAAGAGAGAATCACAATTAAGGAATTACCTCCTTCAGATTGGCTTGTAGGCATGCCTCATGTCTATGGGCTTTTGTTGTTGTTGTGTTTTTGATACAGGGTTTCTCTGTGTAGCCTTGGCTGTCCTGGACTATGGGACTTTTCTTGATTGCTGACTGACGTGGGAGGGCCCAGCCCACTGAGGGTGTGGTACCACCCATGGGCAGGAGGTCCTGGAAGGTACAAGAACAGCAGGTGACTATGAGCCTGGAAGCAAGCCAAGTGAGCAGGGTTCCTCAATGGCCTGTCTTCAGTTCCTGCCTCTTGGGTCCCTCCCTGACTTCACTCAATGACAGACTATGACTTGGGAGTTTTAAGATGAAATGAACTGTGTCCTTCCCTGAGCTGGTCGTGGTTATGGTTTTATCACAGTAACATGGAAAGAAAGTAGGAGACACCTGCTGTCAGTGTGTGTAGGTCAGAGAGGCCTGCACTGGAGGGAAGGCCTTTTCTAGAATCTCCTGAACAACTGAGAAAAAATGGCACATTTTCTCCAGCGTGTTGTTGATGAGTATGCATTGATGAAGGTAGGATGAATGGATGGATAGATAGATAAACAGTTAGACAGATACATAGATAGGTAGAGAGATAGATGATAGATAGATAGATAGATATGAGCTATATGGTCAGAAATGAATATGTAATAAAGTAGGGTTTTTTTTTTAATGTTCTCTCTTTTAAAATAAAATAGCAATTGCAGAACAGCTTGATGGAATTTGGAAAACCATGGAAAATAAACCCAGGAGATGGAGCATTCTATGGCCCTAAAGTAAGTAGAGCATATTCTGAGAGGAAGAAGTTATAAAAAATGAAAACTGTCTCTAAGCAAGCATTATTTAATTTACAGATCGATATAAAAATTAAAGATGCTATTGGCAGATATCATCAGTGTGCTACAATTCAGCTGGACTTCCAACTGCCCATTAGGTTTAATCTCACATATGTTAGGTGAGTGATTCTAATATCTTCACTATTTGTCATAAGATTGTGGGCAATGCAGAAATAAGCACCAGTGAGTTCGGGTGTCTGCTACGCACTATACATTTGTTTGTTTTTGTAATCTGGGATTTTCTTCATTTATGTTGCTAGGTCAAAATACTGGGTACTTCATAAAGAAACAAGATTTATTTGGGTAAAATATGGCAACAGCATGGCACAGGCCTCCTACTGCTTCTCCACATGGCAGAGACATGGGGAAGGATATAGCTTTGTGTAGAAGAAAGCAAGCGGATGAGGCGGTCCCGCTTCATAGTAACCTGTTCTCTTGAGAACTAATATGCTGTGTGAGAACTATAGTAATCCCTTCCCAGAGTATCCCCTTGACCTAATCGCCTCCCACTAGCTAAACTCTCATCTGCCACATCTCTGACTGGGGTTGGAGCTTAGTGATAGAGGGTTTGCTTAGCCTTTGCCAGGCCTTGGATTCAATCCTAACCCCCTACAATAGAGAGGGGAAAAAATGTTTCCTGATATTTCTATTGTCCAAAGAGTTTCATCAAGAAGTCTGTTGTGTTTTTTTTCTTTAGTGTATTGATATAGTGGATAGTGTTTATTTAGAACACTGAACTGGCCTTGCACTGCTTAGGATAAAATCCACTTGGGCCTTGATCTGCCAATAGTGTGCTGAGAGTGTTTGAATGCATATCATGCAGGAAACTGGCCTCGTCTCCTTGTACCAGCTTTAGTAGGTCTCAGTATCTCAGAATGTTGCTCTTTTAAAGCAAGTGCGGAAGTGCTCCCTTCTGTTCTTCCTGGAAGAGATGGGGTAAATTTGGTGTTGTTTCTTTTTCAGATAATTGGTAGACTTTCCATTGAAACTGCCCATAGCTCTAAGTTTCCCTTTGGGTGGGGCAGGGGGGGCGGGGAAAGTCATCGTCATGTTTAAAATCCAGTAATTTTCCTGGGATATTTTCTATCAGAGTTATTATAACAAACAAACAACCACTTCTCACTTGAGGGGAGTGCAGGGAACTGGAGCACCCATGCAAGCCGTCCATTCTAGGAGAGTGTGGGAAGCAGGGGAGGAGGTCCTTACACAGTTGGAGATGGTGACGGTTAGAACCAAGTGGAGGCAGGAAGATGAACCCCCTGGAGGAGTTGGGGGATAAGCTGGAGAAAGAAAGAGTTGATGTGATTTTGAGACCTAGGGAGTGGGAGAGTGAGGCACCCCCATGACTGTGTATTTTAAGATAGCAAGGGAGGCTTATCCATTGCGCACAGTCTTGAGAAAGGCCATCAGACAGAGCTCAGCATCTATCCCTGTGAAAAGATGCAAATAAACTTCTAATTATGATAAGGAACATTTACCAGCAAACAACAGCAGCATCTCAACAGAGCCAGAAAGGTGGTGGGGATATCACTTGCTTTATTGCTGCCCAGATTTATCCCAGGAGTGCAGAGAGTTAGAGTCTTTATGGAAGCTCTCATGTCTAAAAATCCTACAAATCAAATGGATAGAACTCAAAGCAAGGAATGAAGGAAGGATGCCTCCCTGAATGTCAGCAGTCACCTGCTAGGAAAGACAAGGCAAAAACATTTCAGAAGCAATGGCGGAGCATGGGAGTACAGAGGAGTGATCTGAAGAAATAGAAGGTGTGATGTTTATATGGGGCTTACATCATGAGATTTTATCAAAAGCCAAACAGTTACTTAAGGGAACAGTCTTGGAACGGAAGAATCAATATGGCAAAGTTACTGATTCTCTTCAGACTTACCTACGAGGTCTAATCTGCTGGGATCTTTTGAAGGGGATTTTGCAGTTATTCTAAGGTTTGTTGGCTAGTGTTAAGTGTAATAGCATAATTTTATAACACTAGTTAATTAAAATAAAAGATGCGACAGGAAATGTTGGATACATAGAGGCCTGCAAAGATGCTACCATCGTTCTTTCATTTCCCACATGAAACAGCAAATAACATTTAGGAATATCCCATACTGTTTCCACAGTGACAGTTGTGTAAGTCTGCACAGCAATGAGTTAAGGCTGCTTCCGAGGGTCCCCCTCCCCACCCACCGCTTCCAAGCTCTCTGGGCTGTCCACAGCCTTCTGCCTGAGTCTGCACTAACCATCAGCAGGAATGTTAGGCAGTTTTAACACATGTGAACTGGGTTAAGGGAGGACCTCTCCGTATTTGTTTGTTTTGAGTGTGTTTTAGAAGTAGCTAACCGGTACAACTTTGAGATAAACGTTTCTCAAAAGAACTTTTTCAATGTCGTGTATTATGTGTGCTGAATAAACTGAGCTCTGCCTCCTGAGAATATGCAGGATCTTGGTGTGTCTTTCTTCACTGAAGCTGGCAGTCATAGTTGGCTTCCTCGTGGTTTTCTTTCCCTTATGGGAAGAAGGGAATGACGGACTGTAAAGCCCATGTCATGATGGTTTGCGATCTGTGGGTAAATTTGACTGGTGGACTTTTAAGATAAATATCAGAAATATTTTGGAGGGGGGCAGTGGATGAGGGGAGAAGTGGATTAAATAAGACTGGCTAAGCCAAGCTCAGAGCTGGTATGCTCTGCTTCCCCGATACCATGATTTAAAAATCCATGAAAAGGATTAGTAAGCAAAGCAAAGGCTTGAGGAAACCTGCCAATAAAAACAATTTTCTAGTGAAAATACCCAAAAACACTAACAATAGACAAATTGGATATAGGGTAAGGAGATAAACTTATTGCCAACCTTAGGAAAATACCTAATACACATTTTTTGTTTGTTTGTTTTGTTTTGTTTTCAGTAAGGATGGGGATGATAAGAACAGGCCTGTGATCATTCACCGAGCCATACTGGGATCTGTGGAAAGGATGATAGCTATTCTCTCAGAGAACTATGGGGGAAAATGGTAAGTGACCTGGGAACGAAAAGCTGACTCTCTTCTACAATCCAGTCTGAACAGATTAAATGTCTGCCGCATAAT
This sequence comes from Meriones unguiculatus, assembly GCF_030254825.1. NCBI lineage: Eukaryota > Metazoa > Chordata > Mammalia > Rodentia > Muridae > Meriones > Meriones unguiculatus. The sequence goes on from NC_083361.1 coordinate 54,247,916, forward strand.
TAGCACAGATCCACACAGCAAATGGAGGATTCTTGTTCCATCTGCCAGATCAGAAAACAGAGAACGCAGGCAGAGTGACATGAAACTGTACCATTGCCCTTTAAGGAACGTGGACTGTTGATGAGTTATCTTTTCACCCTTTTCCAGCCCACCACAGTTCCAGCCGTGGTCTGGAAAACACATCCTATCTCCCACTGTTCCACATCTCAGCTCACTGCCTTCCCTTTCAACTCTGAGTGGTACCCTGGAAGATCCCTGTGATCAGTGAAAACCACATATATCTGATCCAGATATGACCCACACCAGCGCTGAGAAGCTGCCCTAGCCGTGCAGGCCCAGTGAGGAAAGGAGATGCTCTTACATGCCGTAGCTTGGGTCCTCTTATCTGGAAGGCGGGCTGGCCACAATTGTGGTGAACCAGTCTGATCACAGGGCCAGATATGTAGAAGTAATCAGATTGAAAACACAGGTGACAAGTTTGGTAAGAGCAATGTTGTTGATAGCACCCACAGGCTTTTCATTCCCAACTTGATTTTTGAGAACTTAGTTTAAAGGTAGGGTGGAGTGCAGTGTGGGGACTATTCCCAGCTGCTACTTTATGAATATAGTCACATAATTTTTTCTTAAATTATAAAAGTAAAATAACACATAAAATCAAACACACAGCAAAACTCACAAGCACAGCTTATAAAGTAAAAAGCAAATGTTTGTTTTTATGCTCTGGCCTCACCCCCTCCCCATCCTACTTCCCCAGAGAACCTCACTCTTGTAGACAGTTTCATTACAAATCAGGCAGGTGTTTGAAGCCTTGATGTACAATGTGTGGGGATTATGGGCAGCTCTCTAAAGAGAAGCGGGTCACTCTACACAGGACCACTTCCTGTTCTCTACTGCATGTCTGAGTCCCACCAGCTTCCTTTGGGTTTTAGCCCACTTCACTACTCCACACTAGTATAAGACACCACCATCTCGCCGACTTCCACCTATTTCAAACAGAGCCAACTGTACAGAGACATAAACATGTTAACTCATACTCAGGCAACACGTGTGTTCATACCTGCACTTTTGGTTTCTGTAGAGTCTCAATAGTTTAGAATCTCTGTGAGACCAAGGTGCATTGCTCTAGATAAGTTGTTAGGGACTTACAGGCTTTCTAGCTATGCAGGACCTTTGCAGGATGCTCAGTTCATAGATTTCCCAGCTTACTTTCACTGCTCAGGAGGGTGAGCACAGCATGCTGCCTGGGGACAGAGTGTCACCTGGTCAGGCTTATGCAATAATACAGAACTTTCAGAGGAAACTGAGGCAGTGGCCCTGGCAGCGGCACACAATGTGCATTGTGGGAGCTGCAGGGGTTGTGTATAGGGACAGTAGCTCTGGAGATAGCAGATTCTGAAGCTAGAACTAAGCTCTATTAGCAGAGGATGCTATTGTCTCACTAGTGCTGCTGGTTTGGCGCATCGGTATCCCAGGGTATGTTATGTTAGCGCTAGCAGATGCCATGGCAGTTGCCTTTAAGCACAGAGTGGGGGTGGGGGTGTTAGTGAGTCATGTGATGCTGGCTTACTCCCTCACTTCTCTATTAAGAAACTGCTCCCTGGCACTGCTGGCGGAAGAGAACAAAGCGAAATCCAGAGCTACCATCTTTCTGGGGAAATCACTATCCTCTGGAAACCTTGCATGATGAAAGGGACCCAAAGCAATCAACTGCTCTAAGCTAGCATGCTGGTCCCCTAGGTACGGACTGGTCACTACTGGTGAGAATTGAGTCCTCAGAAGAGGTATAACAAGGTGGAATCTAGTGAGGGCACGGTCATGTGGTGGCACTCATGAACATCCTTTAGTGGCCACTGTTCATGATCCACTGATTGGCTTCTCTTGTGTCTGATTATCCAAAAGGGCCCTTTGTTGGGCAATTCCACCATCATGGCCGACTTAGGTAGGGTTTCTTTTGCTATGATGAAAAACCATGACCAAAGCAAGGTTTATATTGCTTACACTGTTCATCCTGAAGAAATTCAGGTCAGGCGCTCAAACAGGACAGGAATCTAGGGGCAGGAGCCGATGCAGCTGGGAATAGTCCCCACTGGACTCCACCCACCTTTAAACTAAGTCCTCACTACAATGAAGACAAAGGTAAATGTGTCTCACATCAAACATTACCCTGTATATATTTTTTTAAAAAACAGCATTGTATTTTGACATAATCATAGGTTCACATGTAGCTGTAAGAAATAATAGATGTATAATTTTCTTAGAGTTTCTAATGCTGTGAGAAAACACCACGGCCAAAAATCAAGTTGGGGAGGAAAAGGTTTCTTGGCTGTACATTTCCCCAGCACTGTTCATCAATTGAAAGAAGTCAGGACAGGGACTCAAACAGAGAAGGAACCTGGAGGCAGGGGCTGATGCAGAGGCCATGGAGGGGTGCTGCTTACTGGCTTGCTCCACATGGTTTGCTCAGCCTGCCTTCATATAGAACCCAGGACCATCAGCCCAGGGATGGCATCACCCACAATGGGCTGGGGCCTTCTCCCATCAATCATTAATTGAGAAAACGCCTTGCAGATGGATCTTCTGGAGGCATTTTCTCAGTTGAGGTTTCCTCCTTCAGATAACTCTAGCCTGTGTCCAGCTGACCCAAGACTAGCCAGTACACCCACCTTCCGCCAGAATTATACCATACACCACAATCAGGATATAAGTATTGATTCTACTAACCCTGTTTGGATGTTGCCATTTCACATGTGCTCAATTCTATGCACGGGTCCATTTAGTTCCATAAGATTGTCTCACGTGTAAGTGTGAAGTTATCACCACCAGTCATGGTACTGAAGAGTGGCATCCCCGGTAACAACCACTCATGCTTTCCTTTCATGGACACATACATTCTATTCCACTGCTGTCTACTAATCCAGCGACCGTGAACTTTTTTTTTCTCCAAAATTCTGTCATTTCAAGAGTGTCACATAAATGGGGTCATGCAGTACACAGCTTTCTGAGATTGGCTTTTTTTTTCCCTCACCCACTAGACTTCCCTTGAGAGCCATCTGTATCCTATTCATAGTTGGTTCACTGTGATTGCTCTTGCTGTTCCTAAGTGTGGCTGACCATGTTTGACCTACTGAAGCACACTGGGGTGTTTCCAGTTTGGAGCTGTTCTAAATAAAACTGCCATGGATGCCTGCATGGAGGAGGTGTGTGTGGACACAAGGCTCTCTGGGACAGATGCTCAGGAGTGCAAGAATGTGTCCACCCTCTTCTCCTATCAAAACTCCATAAAGCTCCTTTTGCTTCTATGCCATTCTACCGGAACCACTGTCTCATGAGTCTCACCTTGAGAAAGCTTTGATAACTTTTGATCGCCTAAGTGGTCATTTTGAAATGACTTTAAACAGACATATTTTATATATTTTCCAGGCCTCTCTGGTTGTCTCCTCGCCAGGTAATGGTCATTCCTGTAGGTCCAACTTGTGAAAATTATGCACTACAGGTAAGATTGCAGACATTTGAAGACCATAACTTGCCACGACTTCTGTGTAGTTATCAACTTGAAATGCCATTCACGCTTTAAGATAATGCCTAGCCAGCAAGCTTGTAACAGCCTTTTTTTTTTCAGCTGTTGGGAGCCATGCATGACTTATGTCTACATGGCTTTGTTTTCTTAATGCTTTTGAGAAATGCGTGTTTTCAAGCACCCCACACTTACTCTTTTCCATGTGTTTTTATTGGGGAAAAACTTATTATCTGAGCTTATAATAACAAATATTTCCTATCTTATTTTCGGGGGGGGGCAGTTTATCTGGTTGCATCTTTAAACTTTTTTTAAAAAATACATTCGTTTATTTACTTATTTGGGCTTTTTTAAAGTCAGGGTCTCTCTATGTAGCCCTGGATGTCCTAGAACTCACTATGTAGACAAAGCTGGCCTCAAACTCACAGAGATCCCCCTGCCTCCTGAGTGCTGGGATTAAAAGTGTACACCACCACACCTGGCTTATTTATTTTCTAAGTATGAGTGTTTTACCTGCCTTTTTGTATGATCCCCTGGAACTGGAGTTAGGGATGGTTTTGAGCCACCATGCAGGTGCTAAGGACCAAACCCAGGTCTTCTTCAAGAGCAACAGGCGCTCCTAAGTGCTGAGCCATCTCTCCACCCCCCTAGCCGTTTGTTTCCAGTATGGCAGCTCACGGGAAGCAGCCTTTGGCCACAGGCACTGTGCCTGAATTGGTCACTGTGTGGGTTGCTTCTCACGCTGTTGGATGCCCTCCAGAGCAAGGGATCTGGAGGGAGTGCAGTGACACGCTTTGACAACCTAGATTCAGCAGTAATAAGCACCCCTTCCATGCCTTTCTGTGAACCACACTGACCACCTCTGAATGCAGTGACAGGAGCCCCCCAAGGCTGTCAGTACTAGGAGATGGGAGACAAATGATGTAATGACACCCCACTTTCTTCCAGGTGTCCAAGGAGTGCTTTGAAGAAGGCTTTATGGCCGATGTGGACTTAGATGACAGTTGTACACTGAATAAGAAAATACGGAATGCACAGCTGGCTCAGTATAACTTTATTTTGGGTAATTTAAGCTCATATATTTTTCCAGATGCTTGGCTTGGGGATTTACTTAAAGAAAACAAAAAGGAGGATTATAGTGTAACTACTTACCACAAGTTGACTGTTGAGTTGTAGTACACAAGGCAGAGGCCTGCAGCTCCACATGGAGTCTGCGGAGCAATGTTCCTAGTAACAGTTAACATTCAAGCCCAAATGAAGACAGATGCCAAGATTATTTCTGCAGGGGAATTACACTGCTTTTGCCCCAACCTGGTGCAAAGCCGAGGTGCTTTCCTTTGACTTTCTGGTTTATTAGAAAGCTTGGACTAAACTATGGGTAGAAAAAAAAATTTCAATCAAATCAAGAGAACCTGATATTAACATGCTTGGAGGTATGGTATGGATATGTTCTGTAAGTTGAAAGGGTCTGCAGTTAAAAAAGGAAAAAACATGCCTAGAGTTGTTCTGTCAACAGTTGATCACTGGTAAGGTTTGGCTTGTAGAAGGAAGTGCAGTGGCAGCCTTTGACAACCTAAATTTGGTAGTAATAAGCACCCCCTTCCATGTCTCAATCAGCCTTTCTGGAAACCTCAGATTAGCTCATTGGAAAGGTACCAGAGTGATGACCTGAAAAGTAGAGTTAATAGCCAAGCTATTGAAAGAGCAACAGGAACTCAGCCTCACGAGGACTGTGTCTCTCCATTTCTGTTTCCTGTTTTGCTCTGACTCTTTATACTTTTGAATGTCCTCTTAGTTCCACTGAACAGTTTCTTCTTTCCATATGGGAAGGAACATGGGTGCAGATTCTTTACATCTTTCCATAGTGTGAGTTATGAGAGAGAACAGGCTTTCCCCCACTCTCTAGAAAATTCTGCTTGGCTTGCTTGGATCCAGCCACGTGATTTTCCTTGGAGTCATCAAATAGGAAAGAATCAGAAGTCTGTAAAACAAACAAACAACAACAACAAAACCCTTCCCATTTGTACTCCAAGACCACATAGTGTGCTGGGAAGTAGACAGTAGAGAGGCTCAGACACCTCCCCTTCCCTCAAACCACTTAGCTACTGAGGGAGAACCTAATGTGCATTAGACTGAAACTCAGCAGGTAATATTGAGGAGAAACTTAGGCATGTGTCAAATGACTGTCAACTTATGGCAGGTAAATCATTCGTTTTAAAAGGTTTATTTCTTTTTATTTCTACAGTGGTTGGTGAAAAGGAAAAGATAAATAATGCAGTAAATGTTCGCACAAGAGACAACAAAATTCATGGAGAAGTATCAATAGCTTCTGTCATTGAAAAACTGAAGAACCTCAAAAAATCACGTACACTGAATGCTGAGGAGGACTTCTGAAGCCTGCTCCTTGTACTTTGATGTAACCTTGTTTTGACTTCTGAAAACGTGTTTTTCCCAGCCACTTAAGATGCCAGTACTTTTAAGAACCCCAGGGCCACTGATAAGCCACTAATGCAGTTCACCTAAGAAGGAAAAATGATTATTTGATATATACAAATCTTTAATGCATTGTGTTTTGAGACTAATCAGGACATGCTGGAAAAATTCCCAAGAGATCAGGACCTCAGAGACCTCGGTGAAATGCTGTGTTCCTTCAGAGAGGGAAGTATTAGAAATTATGCTCTGTTCTTTCTCAAAAGATGTGCTTCCAGCCTGGGGCTGTAGCTTTGTGCCTAAAGCATCTGCTTTGCATGTATGAGGCCTGGGCTCCTACCCCAGCAGCCACGACCTCTCACCCCACAGCAACAAAAATCCTTTCAATAAAAGCCCATGGTCCTTTTTGAACATGGCGCAGAGGTGTCTTATTTTCTAATGCACATGTCTCAGGTATTTTTATGGCTGTTTCACTGAAGTCCGCAGTGAAACTTCATGCCCAAAGTTGGAGTCATTACTTCATTTAGTCAACAATCATAACAGAAGTACTAATACTGTGCTGGCAGCAAAGGACGACGAACCTCAAAGAAATTTTGTGAAATCTGTTGCTTGCATTGTAGGCTAAGAGTTGCAGTTTTAATGCTTCCAATTTCATGATCTCTTAATTAGCTTTAGAAAAAATAAATTCCCAAATAAAATGCATCAATGGTGTTTTAGTACCTCTGCAATGTAAATGCCATGTTAGGTTGCTTATCTGGGGTTGAATTATTGCTTTCATGGGGTGTTTCACTTATTTGCTGAATCAAGTGTATTTCTGATTTTTTTTTTTTCAAACAAGGTAGGGTTTCACTATGTAGTCCTTGCTGGCCTGGAATTGACAGAAGTTTGCCTGTCTGTGCCTCTAGACTATATTTCTAATATTTTCAAAAGTATGTTTATTTTGTGTGTATAGGTGTTTTGTCTACCTGTGTGTTTATGTACTGCAGGAGTGTGTCCATTATCTGCAGAGGCCAGAAGAGGGTACCAGATTCCTGGAACTGTGATTATTATTTGGTTGTGAGCTGCCAGGTAGGTGCAGGAAATCAAACCCAGGTTCTCTGGAAGAGCAGCCCCTGTATTTCTGATTTTAACTGAAAGGAATATGTTACTGTCTTGGAACCTCATTTAAGTAGCTTTACGCCTAAGTTACAGGGGTTTTGTTTTTGTTTTTGTTTTTTCATTAGGTGCTGCAGAATTCAAATTAGATGCATTTGTCTCTGATACATTAATCATTTATCTTCCTGGGAATATGAAGAGTGAAGCATCACTTAGTGTCATAGATGAAACCAGTGTGACGGGGAAGAGTGCAAATTGTGACAGTTTTTAAAGCTAACATTTACTATGGGTTTGCCATGTGCCAGACCGCCACTTCATGTACTTTTTCACTTACCAGATGTGCAAGTAGGGGGATGGGGAGTTCGAGGACCCCCAAAGTGCATGTCAACAGAATACAAGCATAGGGAAGAGAGGCGTATCTACTGTGCTTCCTGAGGTATACAAGATGGTCGGTCGCCTTGCTGGAGGCTGGTGGTCTCTTAGCTGAGCTGGGACTTTCTTATGCGAAAATTCCACACACTAGGCTCTTGCCCCCAGGCCTTTGAAGCCTGGCCTGCTTTTTCCAGTCTCAGAGGGACTGACTCTAAGGACCGCATGTCCCTCAACAGTTAGGCTGTGGTGAAAGATCAGAGGTCCTGGCGCGCGGGACTCCTGGAGCTACTTCCCCAGCTGCGAGGCTCAGCTGGAATAAAATGGGCTTACCGCACCGCGTCACAAACCTCTCTTCAAGGGGCACGAGGGCGGTTCCGATTCGGGTCGGAGTCACCTCCGGCCGCTGCAGGGGCCCCAGCTCCACCCAATTCCCCTGGCCAAAAGCCCTCAAGGTGCGACGGCTGAGAGGCCCGGCGGTATTCGACTCGGAACCGCTAGCGGAGCCCAGTTGCAGTGCGCCTGCGGGCCGCGCCCCAACACGCCCCCGGACACGCCCCCTCCGGCGCGCCCCGCAGCCCCGCCTCTTAGCCGGGAGTGCGCGTGCGCACCGGCAAGATGGAAGCTGCGGCGGAGCCGCTGCGGACTGTCCGCCTCCTGTCCTGCGTGCTGCTCTTCCTCTCCCAGTGTTACATTCTCTCCGGCGATGGTGAGTTCAAGGCTGGGGGCCGCCACGGGCGAGCTGATGGCAGGAGGGCTCCTGGAGCCGCGGGAGGCCGGCGACGGGCCGAGGACGCACTGCAGGCTAGCCGGCCCGGAAAGCCCCGAGTTCCCTCGCGGCGGTAGCCCCGAGCCCGAGTCCACCCTCAGGAACCGTATCTGCCCAGTGCAGTCTCTAACTATTAAGGGTATCGTCTCCAAGGGTATCATATCCCAAGATAACGTGTTTCTCTAATTGTAGGATCCTTAGATTTAGAGCATTCGCAGCCGCTGGCTCAGTCAATAAAGGATCCGGGCCCAACACGTACATTCACAGTAGTCCCCAGGGCAGCAGGTACTAGACGTTTTCTATTCTAGTAAATGTGCATATTTATATCGATTAATTTCCCCCTTCTCTTTTAGATAAACATTTCTTTGGTGTACGAAGTTACCTTTTGTTTTCGCCTCTTTGATGTGTTGTTGTTTAGATATGTCAATTAAGGGCAGGCAGCCACTTTCTGTGGACGATTTTGGTGTTTGACCCCTTTTTGAAATCTGACTCACGTCCAGCCCCACAGGACTCTCACTTCTATTTATTATTATTTATTATTTTCCACTCCTAGTTCCTCAACCAGTGCTGTTTGCCCCTGAGTTTTTGTTTTTGTTTTTTAAGTTTACAATGCTTCCCTAACGTTATGTGATACACTGGGATAAGAAGGGCTGGATAAATACCTGGAGTATAATCTGGGTGGGGTTGAGCTGTTGAGGCCTTGAGATTACCCTGTCAGGATCCTTGTTTACCCTCGTTCCTGCCACTGAAGTTGGCCCTACTCAAGGCGTTTCAGATTTCAGCTTTGTGACTTGAACCTTCCAGCCTCATGCTGCAGTGGGGGGGGGGTGATGGTGATGTGGTGATATTTTATAGAGTTGACCACTTTAGGCCATTTTCAAGTACTCCTGTTTCGCTAAATGGATGCTGGCTCTTGAGGTTTTCATCTCTTTGGAGTGCTGTTATTCCAGTGATTTGGACTTGAAAGTGCCAGAGGCATTTCACAGAGTCTTATACGGACATATATGCTAATAACAGTATTTTCTAGAATTGGAGTCCTGAGGACGTCTGTAGCTTCAGTTTTCTATCAGTAAATTCTGATGGAAAGGACATTGGATTGGATTTGAAGAAATGTGAGTTCTGGTTCCAGTCCAGTCAAATACTCCTTCTGGGATTTTACATAGACCCTGCCTTATCAAAGCTTTAGTTTTCCATCTGTGCCCATAGCTATTGAGTGTCTAACTTGGACCCAGCATGCCACTTGGGGAATCAGGAATGAAATTTATTATTATTTTGTTGCTGTTATTACTAATGTCACACAAGTTACCAGGTCACTGCTAGCTGGTGACAGCACCACTCTTAGATTGCAGGTGTCACTGACTCCAACTCCGTGCTGTTTGCATTCCAGCATGTGTGTTATTGCTAATGACTGATTGCTCTACCTTAGAAAATTGTCTTTCACTGTTCTTCTCGTCACTATTCGCAGAGAATAGGCTCTTCTCTCACCTCACAGAGAGCACTGAAATCCCCCCTTACGTGACGAAGTGTCCAAGCAACGGTTTGTGTAGCCGACTTCCTGCAGACTGTATAGAATGTGTGACCAACGTCTCCTGTACCTACGGGAAGCCTGCCACTTTTGACTGCGCAGTGAAGCCCTCTGTCACCTGTGTTGTAAGTTTACTTATTGCGGTTTACTTATTCTGACTGCATGAATTATAACATTAAAAAAAAAATGTAGCTTACACTGGTCAGGTGTGTGCAGGGATATATAATGAAACGGCTTGATTACAGTCTTTTATAACTGCACTGGAAGGTATTTTTAAAAACCGTGCATTTGATTCTAGGAGTATATCTTAGAGGTAGAACGGACGCATATATATATATATATATATATATGTATATATATGAGGCCCTGCCCTCCACAGCTCCTGACTCACTGCCATTTTATTTATTTATTTATTTATTTATTTATTTATTCAAAAAGTGAAGATCTTGGGCTGAGAAGATAGCACGCTTGTGCAAAGGTGCAGACCAGAGCTTGGATCCCTAGCACTAGTGTAAATCCAGAGGCATGGCTGCATGTGCCTGTAATCCCAGTGCTGGCAAGGCAGGTACAGGGGGCCTTAGGGCCTGCCGACTAGCCCTTCTTGCTGAGTCTAGGACTGGGGCATGGCCTAGTCAGAAAAATGACTGCTGCAAGCCTAAGGATCTGAATTTGGAGCTCCAGGTTCTGGAGAGAACTATTGGGAAAGATTCCGGATGTCAACCTCTGTCCTCTGCATGTAGGTACACAAATGCACAAGCTCTAGAACACATGTCTACCACAGACACACTGAAATAAGACATGACTATAAAGAAAATCATTCATTTCCTTCTATATCAGGTTATCCCTGTTTCCGCTCTAATGTGAAAGGCCAGGCTGGCTGTTGTTGGCCTGCAGTGTTGCTCTGTGGGTTTGAAGGTGTCTGTTTACTAGCCTCAGTCCTTCGTGAACTTCTGGGTTCTCAGGAGTGAGAACTGGGGTACAGAGGGGGTGGTAATGTCTTTGTATCACAGATGAACTTGCAAAGGGAGCAGCCTTGCCAGTGGTGGGAGAAGCAGCAGGGCATTGTGGCCAGTGCCCCACTGGGGACTTCCCACTTAGGTAAAGCCAGACGAGGCCAGAGAGAAGAGCTCCAGAACAAGTCAAAGTGAAGCAAAGTTTATTAAAGTAGAGATATGTGATGTACACACTTTAGATTTAAGGATGGGTGTTGAGAGAGACACTTAGGTGTCTTCACAGTGGCTGTGGATGATTCTGTAACTTTCTAAGTTAACATTACTTAAAGGCTAATTTACAGCAAGATTTAAAAATTCTTCTGGTTTAAATTTTAAATAAAAAGTCTGATCTGGTTTACTTAGTTTTCTTAAAGCCCAGCCTTTGAGATGAAGTTGTTCAGTGGTTTTTGTGGAATGTGCTGTGTAGAGCTGGAGAAGAAAGAGGAGTCCTAATACGGGTACAGCCAAGGCTTCAAACGTTCTGGCCTTGAGTGCGCACTTGTCCTTAGAGAAGGAGGCATTGCTTCTATGGACAGTTTGGCTTTGCGAGTTGACTTGAGATTTTTAACTGTCGGCCAGCAGGAAATATAAACTAGAGCCCATGGCAAGAGCCTTTGTTCCCTTCCTATGTTTACATAGTCTTTTTTTTCTTTCTCTCAAGTCTCATTCGTAGTGGTGGAGAGATGGGTTCAGTAAATGTGTGGGATACCTGGTTGCTTTGGAAACATAAGGGAGTGAACCTTCCAGGTAGATGGAAAGGTCAGGCGATTGTCTTTGTTGAGAGACACTGAGCTCTGGCCCTAGTCTGGCCCTGTGAGCAAAGCCCAGAGGCTCATCTCAGTTCTGAATTGTTTTTACTCTTCCTGACTGAGTCTCTCTCAGGGTGTCGCTCCCTGGACACTTGACACATCAACCAGAGTGCAGTGCGGCTAAGAGCCACATGATGACAGTGACTGGGAACTCCAGATGCCATGAGGTTCTTCTGAGCCCCGAGCTTCCAGAATGAGACAGGAAGCACGCATGGTCCTTGTCCTCCTCTCGCCCTCTTCTCTTCTTCTATATGAAGCACACACGGTCCCCTCCTCTCCCTCTTTCTTTAGTCTTAGTGTATGAGTGTTTTGCCTGCATGCATCTGTAGCCACATGAGTGTGGTGCCCCTAGAGGCCAGAAGAGGGCCGACTTCCTTGAGGTAGTTGGGAGCCCTCATGTGGGTGTTAGGAATGAAACCTGGGGTCTCTGTGCCAGTGTTCTTCCATCTAGGGGAGTTTTGTTTTGTTTTGTTTTTTAATAAGAATTGTTTTCTTACAGTATATTTTGATCATGCTTTTCCTCTTTCAGATCCTCTCCACCTCCCTACCCAACCAACTCCACACCCTTTTTATTTAAAAAAACAAACAAAACTGCAAGAAACAGACATGTGCTAAATTTAAACACACCACAAAATTGGAACCTAGGATATGCAAGCAAAAGGCCAATAAGATAGAAAATGTCCAAAAAAAGCTATTTGAGACAAAAAGTCTACAGAAATACAACCCAGTTCATTTTGTGTAGGCCATCGCCTACTCTTAGCATGTAACCTCCTCTGAAATATAGTTAATATATCAAAGGAGATTCCATTGGAGAAGACCAATTTTTCCTTTGCAAATGGGTACCAGTTACAGATATTTTTTTTTTTGGTTAGGGTTGGGAGCCCTTGTCCCTGTCTCCCTCCCTTCCCTCCTCCCTCCTAGCACTGGGTCCCTCTCTGCAGTCAATGTTCTTAACCACTGAGCCATTGCTCCAGGCCCCCTATTATTTATTACTACGAATACTCATTACTAAAAAGTTAACAAAAACAGTGAAATAACACTCTGAGATACCTCTTTCGGTTTTTTGACACGGAGTTTCTCTATGTAGCCCTAGCTGTCCTGGAACTTACTACATAGACCAGTCTGGCCTTGAACTCCAAAGATCCACCTACTTCTGCCTCCCAGGTGTTAGAATTAAAGGCGTGCACTGCCATGCCCCACCCATAGCCTTTTTTCTTTAGGTAGACTATTTAGATTTTTTTTTTTCCTGTAATGATACTTATGAACCTGCTTCCTTTTCGTACTGCTAGGTCCTGAATATAAATGTGTTAAGAAATTTGGGGTCTGTTGATGTCATAACAAGCTGCATGTTGTAACTGATCCACTTTGTGCTTTGGCCCATAGGATCAAGACCTCAAACCCCAGAGGAACTTCATCATCAACATGACTTGCAGGTTTTGCTGGCAGCTTCCTGAAACAGACTATGAGTGTACCAATTCCACCACCTGCATGACTGTGGCCTGCCCTCGGCAGCGCTATTTAGCCAACTGCACGGTGCGAGACCACATTCATTGCTTGGGTAAGGAACAGAGTTTGAGGGAGCTGAGCTGTGAGCGAAATCGTTTTTTCTGAGATTACTCAAGAGCCCTTAACCAGAAACTCAAGAATTAAATTTACTGAGTTGTAATCCACAATTCCTTGAATATATCAATTCTCATAACAAGGTTGACAAACTGAAGGAAAAAACAGAAAATAATTCTCTTATGTTTCATCATAACCTGTGATAAAAACAAGAAAAGTATCTCAGGTCTAGAACAGAAATTGAGCTTCACCCAGATTAGCTACCAGTCAGTACGGATGGCACCGTAGCCACCTGTGGACATTGCTTGCATTTGTCCCCTCGCTCTGTCTTCATAGGGTGCTCATCTGAACTTTATTCTCCACCTCCTTTCAGGAGTGGGTCAGTCATCCAGAATGACTGTCTAGTAACCTTGATCTCTTCCTGAGCCCAGAGCTCAGCATTCCAGCTCTAGCTGGTTAGCTGGCCCAGGGGCTTTCCTGTCCCTGCCTCTTCAGTGCTGGAATCACATGCCTACACAGCTTCCTGTGGGATCTAGAGACCCAAACTCAGGTTCTCCTGCTCGCGTGCAAGAGCCTTATCCATAAGGCTATCCAGCCAAAACGGAGCTTTGATAACTCAGACAGAAGCTTAGGTTACTTCGAGAACCAGCTCCTTTATCATGTGGTTTTACTGTTTTCTTACTCTGGGTTTAGAAAGACAAAAGGAATTTTCTTTTAAAAACCAAATTTGGCCTTCCATATTTAGGTCTATAATCCTTCTGGAATTCATTTTGGTAGATGAGATAGATATAAGGTAGATTTGGTTTTTTTGTTTCTCTCCACATGGTTAGCCCTAAGTTGGCAATGTAGGCACTGCACCTGTGCTTAACTTTCAGATTCCAAGTTACAAGGCCATTGTACATAAGCAAGTCTCATCGAGAATATTTTGTGTCCACGTTTCAGTGTAAAATATTTCTCTTTTTTTTTTTTTCTTTTTCTGGGTAAGGTAACCGGACCTTTCGCAAACTGCTGTACTGCAACTGGACTGGAGGCTACAAGTGGTCGACTGCTCTGGCTCTGAGGTACGCTTTGGTCCTGCCGAGTTTCAGTGCTCCTGGGATTTCTCTGGGGTCAGTGGGATCTTCCAGCATTGCCCTCAGCCAGGCTCCCCTTCACCTGAGCCTCCTCCTTACATCCAGAGAGATGCTAAGAGATGCAGGAGTTGGTGTTGTGGGGAACTTGAGGGAGCTGAGCATGGTTGCCTCTCTCCCAAGGTGTGACTACTGGGATTACTGTTGCCCCTTGTGAGACATAGCCAGGATTCCATGCCCGAGCCACCTGAGTCACTAAAGGACCGTAGACTGGTTAAAACAGCTCTTTTAAGTAGTTTACTGCAGAGACTAGTAAGGTGCTCACTGAAAACTAGAAAGAAGTGAATTTTTTTTTAATTGAAGATTTTTGTTTGTGTGTGTGAAAGAGGGAGAGAAAGAGACAGACAGAGAGAGAGTTTGTACAGCACACACATGTGGACAGTTCTGTGGAAGTGGTTCTCTTCTGCCCCTTTTGCTTAGCTTCTGGGGATGAGACCCAGGTCACCAGGCTCTGATGCAAGCACCTGTACCACCTCAGCCATCTCACTGGCCCAAGAAACACATTTTAAATGACTCATAATCTTGCTGTCTAGGTAGCTGTGCAGCTGTCACTTTTATAGAAAGATGAGTACTGGCGAGAGATGGTTCAGCATGAGAGCATGTGTTACACAAGCTTGGGAACCTACTTCAGATTCCCAGCACCCACGGCAGCTGTGAGTGCTGGGTCGCAGTGGTTCCCCGGGGCTGGGTAAGCTTCAGGTGCAGTCAAGTAATTAATAGTAGAGCAAGACACTGCAAGTTAACTTCTGGCTCCCACTCTCCATGTACATGTATGCTACATGCACAAAAAGAAGGAAAATGTAATTATATATTAAACTTTTCAACAGTGTCTGGAAGAATTGTGCCAGCTCTTCCCATGAAGGGAGAAACTGGGAGGGACTCCAGCCAAATGATGGCTCTTGACATCTGAAGTCTTAGCTTAGGCCTGAGGCCCTGAGGCCCGCGGTGTGTGGTACTGTCAGGGCTGCTCACCCATCTTACCGTTGATATTTGGATCAAATTCTTTGTCTTGGGGCTGTCCTTTACCTATTGGAATGCCTAATGGCATCCTAACCTACTACTGGTTGTCAGGACACCCCAGTTTTGGTAATCAGAGTCTCTGCAGACATTGCCAAGGTCCTCTTGGTGGCGGCGTTGCTTCTGTTTAAGATCTAGGTTGAGGAAAGAGAAGGATCGTGTCTGGGAAGAGGGATAATGAAAAATAAAAGAGAAATCCAAGGTGGAAAACTCAGATGCAACAAATGAAATCCAGTAGCTGGCCAAAAGTGGGCCTTGTCTGCAGTGATGTTCAAATCTCTCTTTTCTTGCCATGTAGTTCTCACTGGCCCGGAACTTATTATGTAGTCCAGACTGGCCACAAACTCACGGCAGTCCCACCTTAGCCTCCAAGTGCTGGGGTCACAGGTGTGAGCCACCAGGCCTAGTGAAACAAACATGACACCTCTCACCTGGGCTCCCTTACATTGTCAGCATTTTATATCACATGCTCCATCGAACAACAGACTGAAACTGTGAAATGTACAGTTTGTACAGAATGTCCGCCCTAAGGAAAAGATGTCTGTGGGTTTGCTCTAAAATGCCATTGGTTCCATGGCTCCCTCCGATACCAGAATCCATGGGTGCTCCAGGCCTTTTTATCAAGTGGTGTAGTGTTTGCACACAATGTATGAACATCCCATCCCTTCACCTTCTGTCCTCTCCGGGTGGCTTATGCTACCCGGTGTAAACACCTCGGAAATGCCTGGCACTTGCTGAGGGAATAAGGACAAGGGAAAGGCTGGACTTGTTCAGCAGGTGCGGGTGGGTACTGGTTGGCTCCTCCCCTCTGCACTGTTGTGTACGCTTTGCGCTTTGTCATCATTTCCCAGCATTGTTAGGTCTTAGAACTTAAAGGAACTTTTAAGAATCGCTCGCAGCACTGAATCTTTGGAGAGAAGTACCCAAGCTTAGGCGACTTGACCTGGGTCTGCCCGCCATATCAAGTGCCTCAAGACTCAGCTCCTGACCCCACACCAGCATCCTGCAAGCTGGGTCCCTGCAGTGAGGTTCATTTCTGTAACCGTAGAGCTAGAAATTGTGTGTTTCCTAATTGTGCCTGCTCCTAAGACTCGAACCCAGGGCCTCACACTGCTGAGTTCCTTGCTTTGGCAGTCTTGCCTATGATGATTTGGTGTTATAATGGGGTTAGAGCCTCTCTGACGGTTTCCTGCCATGATGGTCACTATCCGCCTGCACTGATGGAGTCAGGACCATTCTGCTTTTCTTTTGCAGCATCACCCTTGGGGGATTTGGAGCGGATCGCTTCTACCTGGGCCAGTGGCGTGAAGGCCTCGGCAAGCTCTTCAGCTTCGGTGGCCTGGGAATATGGACGCTAATCGATGTCTTGTTGATTGGAGTTGGCTATGTGGGACCAGCGGATGGCTCTTTGTACATTTAACTGTGGTTATGTGCGTCAGAGGGCGGTGTGTGGGTCCTTTGTGTGGAAGCGGATGTGATGTGTATTTATGTTTTTAATGTACAGCATCTGTACTCGGCTTGCCTTGATGAAGGTGAAATAAATGGAACCCTGAACCACAGAGCCTAGAACTTGTTTATTTACCTGAAATCCATTTTTCTTTTTTCTTTTTTTCTGTGAAAAAGGTTAATCTTAAAGCCAGGAAAATGGTAGAAAATCCTGTGTGAGTCCCACTGTGTTACTCCATTTTCACCTCAAGCCCTTCAGCTTCCACCGTGGGGGATGGGGCGGGGCTCTCCTGCCCGCTGAAGTTCCTCCCACAGAGTGCCACCATGGGAGCGGAACACCTTAGTATGATACTGTCTCTCCGGAGGGAAATGCAGTTTTATGTAGTTGGCCGTGTTGGATTCTGTCAGTAATGTAAACAATCACAGAAGTACTGAAAATTAGAAAATGACTGACCACGTTAAGTCCAGAGCAGCTTTTCATATGTTTCCTGTGTTGAAATGTCTTGAATATTCATCATGGTTTGCCTATAGAAGTAAAGTGTTGGGTTTTTTTCAGCACATCCCTTCATTCAACAGGTAGTTGGTGAGAGTTATCTGGATCATTGACACAGTGGAAGTGTTAAAGAAAATGTACTTGTGCATGAATAAACATCTGTTGTAGACCTTTCATGGAGGAGAAAAAAAATAGCAATTTAGCCCAGAAGGAGTCTTGCTCAGGGTTGGTTTTGAAACATTTAACATTCTTCTGTGCAAATTTGAGTATCAGCGTTCTGCACTTGACATCTGCACAGGCCTGTTAGCCAGGATCTAGATCTGGAAGCCAAAGCGAGGGCTGCCTGTGTCAGGTCACTGTGGCGGCAGATCTCCACCTTCTGTAAGTTCAGCCCTTTAAGAATGGCAGTCTTCTCTTCCTTTCTGGCCTTGTCGGCGGGAGCTGCTTACCTTCAGAAAGGGTCACAATAAGATGCACAGGTTGGGCCGCCGCTGTGGCTCCAAAGGCCTACTGCCTTCAGAAGTCGACCTGTGGCAAATGTGGCTACTGGTGAAGCCCAGGAGGAGGAATAACTGCAGTGCCAAAGCACCGAAAAATTGTCCCTCTCGGATTCAGGCGTAGATTCTGTGAAAGAACAACACCTAAACCTTAGAGGCCAGCTGTCGCAGCATCCAGTTGATCTTGAGGATTTCAATCAGCCATAGAACAAATGCTCTGGTTTCAAAAGCAAAACAACAACAACAAAAAGAATCTTCCAGGGTCTTCACTGAGAAGGGCTGTAAGCGTAGCCGGGTGCAGTTCCGGCTCTGGCCACTAGAAGGCGCATCCCCCTTACGTTCCCGTGCTGTGTCCTGAAATTGCCAAGCTTGAGTTTCAGCGATGCTTCCAGGTGGATGGGTTTCTCTCTGTGAGAGTTAGTCAAGCAGGTATTTCTGTAGAGAAAAAAATATTTTTTTCTTTTGTAAGAAGCAGCCCTTTTGCCACGCCTCTTCCTCCCCTTCCTTAGCTCTAGGAAAAAGGCGCTAAGCTTTCCCTTTTGAACAACCAAGGTGGAGCGGGCGAAGTGACTATGACTTAAACGTGATAGTGAAGGAAATAACTATCAACTTGCTGGACAGCTGGCCATCCCTGGACAGCTGGCCATCCCTGGACAGCTGGCCATCCTTGTTACCTCCAGAGCTCAGCTAACAAAGCGGCAGTTTTTAAGGGTAAAAATGCAAACGTTAGAGTCTGTAAAAGTCCTGAGTGAACTTATGCCCAAAATACTACAGAGTTTGCAGGAAGGGATAGCTTTTGGCACCAGCAGCGCATTCACCCATGGCATACTCAGAATCTTTCAAATACACTTTCACCAAATTCACAAAGAATGGGAGTCTCAAAGTGGCGAGGTCATGTATGACCCCTGCAGGAACCCACAGAAAGAATCACACTTGCAGAGGCTGCCAGAAGAGGCAGCATCCGCGACAGACCCCCGGAACGCTGCTGGCAACAAGTTTGGGGTTGATCTTTGGACTGTCCTGTGCTCCGCGGCTGCTCTCATGGAAGGCGTAAGTAAGGGGCTTGCTCGTAGTTTTGTACAGCTGAAGATCTGAGAAGTGGGAGATCAAGGTGCTGGTAGACTGAGGGATACTGAGGACCATTTCCTCTGGGCATTGCCTTTCTGGATGTTCCCATCTTGTTCATAAGCAGGGCCCTTCTGGGGCTCCTATAATCTATGAGGGTTCAACTCCCATGATTAATTTCTTCCTCCTTCCTTGGCTTTCAAGCTTTCAACAGGAGTGGAGGTAGGAGGACGACACTTAAACGAGCTATGTGCCGAAGGAAGCCACGTCAGTCTGCCCAGCTCTCCTGAAGCGGGACTGATCTGCAGCTTGCTTTTGTCCCATCATCCATGTCTCTGCTTTGTCAGCACGTTGGCTTTTGCTCCGTAGTTCTTCCCAGGAAGGTGTCGTGCTATTCATTTTGGCACCCCCTTTGTCCGTAGCACAGCATCTTGTATGCACAGGCCCTTCATAGTATCTGCAGAGTGAGTTACTTCCACGAGTACCTTGAAGGCATCATCCAATATTTCAAGGACTGACAATTGAGGTGCCTGCCTGGAGGTAAGATATACGGATTGGCTTTGAGTCAGTATCTGGCGGTAGCACCGTGTTAATCTTATTTCTGCAAGTTCCTGGGAAAAACAATTCTGGTTTATGGTGCTTGTAAAAGATGGTTGTTGTGTTTTGTTTTGTTTTGTTTAAAAAAAAAAGATTCTTTGCATTAAGGGTCTCAAAATGTACAGACATCTTTGCTGTGCTGTACTGCTTTGGTGGACTAGGTGGCTTTCCTACCTTATGCCATAATTGTATTTCTCTTGGTTGCAGCAGCACATCGCTTGCTAAGGAATCTTCAGATGATCTGAACTCAGAAGCACCGAGTGGGAAGTGAGCTGTGTCTGCAGATGCTTTCCAGACTTAGGGGGAGAGCTCAGAGTGCATAGAGATGCCCCATAGCATAACTGATTAACCCTTGGTTAAGTATGAAGTACCATAAAAATGTAGGGGAGGTGGCCCAGCTGTTACGAGCACTTGCTGCAATTCTGGAGTTCCAGAGTTTAGCTCCCAACACACATATGGCTTCTCACAACCACCTGTAACTCTAGCACTAGGAGATCTGAAGCCCTTTCTGGATTCTGTGGGTACCCAGACACCGTGTACATACAAAAAAAATAAAAAATTAAAAAATTTTTTTCAATGTAGAAGGAATTTGTAAGTTAATTTTTTCTTCTATCATATCTGTGTGGATGTATTCAACTACTGAGCCACATTCATAGTCCTTAAGTTTTTTACATTTTAAATTAAATTAAAACTATACACATATGCTTAAAATATACATGGTATTTTGATATAGAGAAGCCAAGAAAATTAGCATAGCTATCATCACACTTTATTACTTTTTTTTTTTTGTGGTAAAGCAACTTAAAATCTACTCCATAAAACTTCCCATGTACATTGTATATCTAAGGTTTTGTTTTTTTTTTTTTCTTTCTGGTGGTGCTAGGTATTGAACTCAGGGCCTTGTGTATGCTACAGAGTATGCTGCCACTGAATTATGTTCTTGGCCTGTGTCACCAAACATCTAACCCAGATGATTTACGAGAGGTGTATTTTAGCTTGTGGTTTCAGAGGTCTCAGCCGGTCAAGGTGGAGGAAGCAGGGATACAGAAACAGCTCCACGCCTTGCAGTGGAAGCATGATGGTCCAAACAGGGAGAGGCAGGTTGGAACCAGGGGTAAACATAACCCTGAAATGGCCACACCGAATGACCTGTGTTTATCCACTAGGTCCCACCTTCTAAAGGTTCCCCCAACTTCAAGGTAGGAGCGAGCATTCAAAACTTGTGGGGACCATTTCATATTCAATCTGTAACGCTGTACGTCTGGCCCCTGAAGGCTTATGGTTGTCTTGTAATGCCAGTGTGTCTAGTCCAACTTCACAAGTTGGCGTGTTTACATCATAACGCTGTTCAAAAGTCCACAATCTCAGGACACACACACACACACACACACACACACACACACACACACCAAATATAAGTAATAGCATGCAATTAAAATTTAAGTCCAAAATCTCTTCTGAGACCCACTCAGACTCTGAACTCTGAACAAACTCTGGACCCCTATATTAACAAACTAGTTATATCCTTCCACTGAACAATGACAGATACTAAACATTACCAATCTAAAAGAGATAAATTGGGGCACAGATAAAAGATTGGACCAAAATAAGAGCAATGTTTATATTTGTTTGGGTAAACAGTGAGTCCTATGGTTCCATGTTCAGCACTTGGGACACGTGGTTGCATCACCTCTGCCCCAGCAAGCTTGGGTGGCCCTGCCCCGCTGGCCCCAGCAAGTTTGGGTGGCCCTGCTCCGCTTGCCCCAGCAAGCTTGGGTGGCCCTGCCCCGCTGGCCCCGATTTCTGTAACACGTGAGCTCTCTGGGGCTATATCCACTCAGTGCCTACAGCTCTCCTTAGCGTACATTCCATGTTTTGGTATCACCAACATCTCCTGTGTGTGGGGGGGGGTCCATTCTAACTCAGCTTCACCTTTAGGGCTTCACACATAGACAAGTGGGGCTTGTCGCAGGAGGTCTGACCCTTTCACACATTGCCTGATGTCCCCAGCTTTTCTTGGGAGCCTTAGCACAAGCCTCCGCTACCCATCACCCTTTCATTCCGTGTGTCTGAAAATCTGGAAGGTTAACATATAGCCATGGGCCTCTTTACCAAAGCTGCATTGATCTCTGAGTGCTGGGCAGCTAAACACAGAGAAATACTTCCCAGGTCCTTTCCTGTAGCAAATTCTGAAACTTTCCAATGAGTTTGCATTTTTACGCCGCAGAGCCTTCCACGGGAGGAGTCTCACCCTTGGGGCACCTTTCTGCTGCCCAATGTAAAGAGTGCTGGCTTCCGTTTACCAGCTACTGAAACATTGTCCAGATTTGCTTCATCCACAGCTTCAAACACATTCCTTTACTCTCTCTCCTTGGAAGGAGAGAGGAAGGGAGAATGCATACAAAGCTGGATGGGTAGAGAAGCGGCTGGGGGAGGGATGAATATGATAGAAATACACTGTAAGATTTTTGATGATTAAATAATGTATTGTTTTAAAAGTTTTTAATTTTGTGGTTCTAGGGGTTGTGCATAGGGTCTTCCATACAGTAGGGAAACACTCTACCACTGACCCACATCCCCACTCCTTGGGAGCATATATTCTTGTGCCAAAAATATAATCGCAAAGATAGGGGTTTCATAAAGCCTTTCCCAACATGGAGGGAACGTGGGCTTAAACTCACTGGAATAAACACACTCTGGTTATGAATATGCACCCTTTTCTTCCACTTCCAATCTCACACACCAAGTATGAACCCATGTTTATAGTATATATCCATATATGTTTATATGTAATATTTAACCTATGTTAATGTATTATATATATATACATTTTTCAAGGTGTATTTTCTCTTTGCATGCTCAAGGCCCTGGGTTTGATACCTAAACCATTAAAGTAAATACGTTTAATAATTTAATAAAATAAAAGGTTGTTTTAAGTCTCTTTACTTACTTACTGTTAGGTCCAAAGGAGACTCCAATTCTCCAAACTCTAAAAGGCAGTCCAAATATCAAGAAATGGGCTCAACCTGGACTAGTGAAGGATTTCTGGCAGTTACATAAAAGCCAGCATTCCTCAGGAACTTGTGAAGCTGTTCCCCTCTACCAAAAGAACTCATTTCCCTTACCTCAGGCAGAACGGACAAATGGCTACCTGTGTGTCCTTCAAAGCTCACGACGGCTTCCCGACTCCCTCAGTATCACAAGAACCTATTACACATTTCAGTGTCCATGTTCTAGGATCCTAGCTCCTCCTCTACCTCACCTCCTCCTCTACCCTAAACTCCTCCAGCTCATGGGCTTTCTTCCCATAGCTACTCATTCTCCCCATAACCCTGCTGGTTTTGATATGCTCTCTTTCAAACTCATTCTATGTCCCTTTCTCTCTGTCTCATTCCTCCTCTCCCTCTCCCTATCTCTTTGCTCTGCTTCTGTTTCCCTCATGACCAGATCCAGTCTGCTTGCCATGTTCAGTCTACTTTTTTTTTTCTTTCTGAACTCTGGACTCTTCCAGATGCCTCTGGCTGTTCTTTCTCTTATATCTACAATAATAATAATAATAATAATAATAATAATAATAATAATAAAACCTTAACCATATCATGGAGCTATCAAGTTTTCAGTTAATACACTTCTGAGCTGGTTGGTCTTGACTGCTGACTTGAGTAGCTTGAGAAGTCCCTAGGAAGGTAATTAAATGCACGCCTGGGTGTGTCTGTGAAGGTGTTCCTGGAGGGGCTTAGCTGAGGAGGAAGACCAGCCTTGAATGAAGATGGTGGCATCCCAGAGGCCAGTGGGAAAGTGCTGCTGGAGTGTATCAATCCGGTGTGTGCCCCACCCTTCTTGTCTGGGTGCATCTCTGCTACTCTCATCTGTGGACATCAGACTCCAGGCTTAAGCCTTTGCACAGGGGTTCCCCTGAGGGCTCCCAGGCTTTCAGCCTCAGAGAGGATGGCACCATTGGCTTCTCTGCTGGGACTTGGTCCTCATGGAACAAGCATCCTCTTTTCTTGCTTTCTAGCCCACACAAGGCCACTAGAGGAGTGTTCTGCCTCTGGTAATGTGAGCCAATCTCTATCTATCTGTCTATCTATCTATCTATCTATCTATCTATCTATCTATCTATCTCCCTAAGTACTAAATATGCTTTCTTCATGCTTCATTCCCATTGTTCAGAGGCTCCTTCTGCTATCAACATCCTTTTTGTCTGAAAAAAAAATCTGCATTTTTTTTTTGTTTTGTTTTTGTTTGAGGGCAGATCTGATAGCAACACATTTTCTTTAATTTCCTTCACTTGAGGACACCTTTATTTTTACCTCCAACCCTGGAAGTTGATCTTGTTGAATATGTTATTCTGGATGATAACATATAGCGCTTTTTTTGGGGGAGGATGCATTTACCTTTGCTGTTCTGCATGGAGTGTGTCTTTTCTTTGACAACCTTCAAGCTTTATTTGTTGTAAACAATGGCACAGTGAAACCAGTGGACTGGACAGCTTCGTGGGTGAGAAGGTAGATAGGAAACTGCTGTGTGGCTATCTCTCAGGTGGTAGAGAGAGAATAGCCACAGGCATTTGGGAGAGTCCCAAGCTGTCATGGCTACCCTTTGGGAGGCTGAGAAGAATGAAGGCATGGGGGAATGTGGCCAGTTATGAAAAGAACTGAGTTGGGGGTAGCTTTTATCTGTCTGATCAGTAATCAGTCTTCCTTTTTACTGTGTCAGCATCCAACCTGAGCTGAGCCCAAACTGTCATTTTTGGGGTTCGGGACCTAACAATCTGCTTTAGGCAATTTGACCACAATGTGTGTAGACATGAGTTTGGGGGGCGAGTGAGGTGGTGATGTACTGTGGTATCTCACCCATTTTCTTTCTGGTGTTTTGGCTTTGGGTCCTCTGTGACGCTTTCAAACGGCCTTAGCTATTATCTCTTTGCTCTGTTCACACTCTTATCCTTCTGTGACTTCAGAAGTCTATGTTGTTTTTGTTGTATTTTTTCCTATTTGAATGATTTCTATTTTTGTAGTTTCAAGAGTTTTGTTTTATGGTTTAAATTTACCTAAAGTTGAATCCACCCTACTTACATGTCTAATTTTAATATATATGTGTGTGTGTACATATGTATACATGCATACATACATATATACATATATATACATATATATATATATATATATATATATATATATATATACACTCAGTGTTCTGCTTCACTCTTACAAGTCCCATTTTTAGGCACAGTTCTCCTGTCTTCACGCGTGTTGACCCCTCTGCCATTTTTAGCACATGCATCAACATATTTGTCAAATTTATTTTGTAATTGCTATTTGGTTGTTCCAACTCCTTGGGCCATGGAATCAATTTCTATAACTCGCTTCATCTCAAAATGACCTCCTCTTACTTTTTTCTTAAACTGGATTCTTTGATCAAAGGAAAAAAAAACATCATTTGTATGAATCCAGACAACTAATAGATCAGCAAACGTTCATGCTGTTTCTAACCTGCTTTTAGTGCAAAGTTGCATCAGGCTGGCTAGTTGCTGAGGATTTTGCGGTTGCTAACTGATTCCTGCAGCACAGCCACAGTGGCCAATTCTCTAACTGGGGGAAGCTTCTGCTTTGTGCTTAGATGGGGACTAGACAGGAGGGTGGCTTTTCTCAGAGCTCCCACATGCCTGGGTCACAAAGGGCTCTTTTTGTACTCTGACCTCCTCTTCGGAGCAGAATGTCTACTTGTGGCTGAGGGCCAGCCTTATGGCAGAGCTGGTTTTCTCTGCCCTTTTGGTACAGCCTTATTCTCAGATCCTAGACTTCAGTGTGGCGCTTGCTAGGCTTCCTCTCTTTCCCTTAGCAGCTAGCTTCTGCCTTGTGTCTGTAGAGGCTCTTGGACAGGTATTTTCCCTTCTCCACCTGCTGGCAATAGGCCTCTGCCCGGGATTAGTGTTTGATCAATCCTGCCAAGTCTTTCTTTCCTTCTGAGGCGAGAAGTGTTTGTCTCCATTCTTTTTGTTGCGATGAATCTTTGCCTGCATGCTTGGGGGGGTAGGGGGGGGAGAGGCTCCTTCTCCCTCTCCCAGAGACAAATGGTTTTGCTTCTATTTTTCTTCAGAAGCAAGGGATTTTTCCAGTGTCCAGTGGGCGGGAGCACAGCTTTGGGAAGGGGTGGGCTTGATGTACCTGCAAGCTTAGAGACTGTGCGATTGGGAGCGCCTTAGTCTTCTCCCAGCTGCAGACACTTCCCACTAATAACCCCGAGGTGAATATAAACCTCCCTAGACCTGCTTCTGCCCTGCTGCATACTTGCATCCCAGCCCAGACTTGACTCCAATTATCTGCTAAGATTTACCTAATATACCTGCACACCTAATGGAGGCCACATGAGTCTACTACTGTCCCCTGTGAAAGACTGTGGTTAAGTGGCTCAAATCCAGTTTACCTGAAGGAACAAAGCCACGTGGAATTCAGCTTATTTGATGGCTTACACCCTCAGATCCCAGATAGGTAAAAACAAAAACTATAATTTTGGTGTGCTGTGCTCATTTTTCTCACTGATCTCTGCAGCTTTCCCTGTTCTACATGGATGGGAGCAAGAATGGAAGGTTGCACACTAAAATTTCTACCACCGAAACTTGTCTACAGATCTATCTGCCAAGAACACTGTGCTGTTGCTGTTTTTTTTTTTTTGTTGTTGTTGTTTTGTTTTGTGTGTGTGTGTGTTTTTTTTTAATTATATTGTTCTAAACCAGCAGTTCTCAACCTTCCTAAAACACTGTGACACTTTAATATAGCTCCTCATGTTGTGGTGATCCCTGACCATAGAATTATTTTCGTTACTGCTTTCTAGCCGTACTTTTGCTACTGTTATGAATCCTAACGTAAAGAACTGTGTTTTCTGATGGGCTTAGGTGAACCCTGTGAAACAGTGACTGAATAGCCACAGGATCATGACCCACAGGTTGAGAACCACTGTTCTAGATTGAGACAATGTATTTTATGATTTTTTTTTTTTAAGCTGTGGATGACTTGCTTTTCTTCTCATTTTGAAACATAGTAACCAAGGCTGTCAGCACGCTGAGGTAAAAATTACTCCCTTAAAAGAAATTTCATGGTTGATGCATGATCAGAAGTCTACACCATTTCTCTTTGCTTTGGAAATTCTCAAGTTGTCTCATTTAAATTTATACAGGTCTCCACAACCAACCAAGGCAGGATGCCCCATAGGTTCTTAAGAGAACATGAAATGTGTTGTATCAAAGAGCCTCAGAGGCTGGGGCCACTGTCATTTGAAGATTTGTTAGTCACGTGCCTGGGGGGTCTCCTCTGTGCTGTTCTCTTCAGGTGGGTCTGGTTTGGCTTAGCCTCATTGTGGTTGTGTTTTAGCCCCCAAAATGTTTGTGTGCAGGAAGCTGGTCCCAGTATGCAGATGTTTAGCGGTGGTGGGGTTCTCAAGAGGCGAGGCAGAGTCTGGCGGGGTCTGTTTAGGTTATGGGGTGCTGTCCTTGGAGGGATTAAGGTAGTTTTCATGGGATCCTGAGTCAGTCCTTGCTGCAGCAAGTTATTGTGAATGAATGAGCCAGACTCCTGGGTCACTCTGACTTTCTTAGCACGGTGCTCTCTCCCCTTTGCGTCTGTGCCCAGGAAGCCACCCACCACCATGTCCTCACCAGAGACAAGCCAGCAGAAGTGCCATGCTCTTAGATGTCTGGAAACATGGACTAAATGTTCATTCGGGGCCCTTAGTGCTCACCTCAGATAGTTCTTATCATAAACGGAAGCAGGCTGATGCTGGTGACGAGGTGGCAGCTCTGTTGCCTGTCCTAACTCAGCTCCAGGAGGCTCACATGAGCAGCCATACAACAGGCCATTGATTAAGCCAATTACAAAGCCCCACCCATGTTCATGGGAAATAGATAAACACTAGCTTTTTTTTTTTTCTCCCCCCAGGCTGGCCTTGAACAAACTGTAGCTCTTAATGAGGGAAATATAAAGATTCAAGAAAAATCACTATGAAACTAGAGCTATCGCAGTGGCATTTTCAGAAAATACAGTTTGCTATAATCAATCTTTAAGAGGTGGAGAAGATGAAAGAACACTGACCACAGTTGCCTGGGAGCCTGTTTGGAATCCCTTAGAACTTTCTATCTTTTTTTTCCCCCTCTGATTTTTGTGGTGAGACTTTTTCTGGGAGACATGAAAAAAAAAAGTCTGTTCATCTCAGATAAGGACTCACAAAAGACCAAAGTAATGATTCCTCTCAAGTCTACCTTAGTGAAGCAGTGACTTTATATCAATGAGGGGTTACTTTCAGGAACATGGATGACCCAGAAGTAGATGGATCACCGAAAAGCCAACCATAAGTGATGACTCATGACACTCACATCATGTCTGGGACCACAACTGACCTAGAAATGAACTCAAATATATAGGAGGCTGCGATGGATTTTATATATAAGCATGCCATCACTTATGTAAGAGCCTTGACGCTTTGTGAATTTTGTTGTGGGCTTGGGGGCTGTTCCTGGAATTGACCCACCCCGGATGACTGTTCCAGCCAATCACATGTGAAGGTATGGAGCTAGTGTTCTTTGTGAAAGAAGCCCTGGCTTGGACCAAGACAAACCCTGGAGAGCATCAGTGGTTGGTAAGAAAGGAGGGTCCAGAAGCCTTGACTTCAGAAACTGTCCTGGGATGCCTGCTACAAGTTTGGATGTAAGGGCTCTCCTCTCCTCTGTCTGCTTTCCATGTTTCCAGCCTTATCTGTAAGAGGCCGTCTATGGAGAGAGCAGCCTTGTGGCCTGGCAGCTGCTGTTAAGGAGGGCCTCCTCTGCCCCTTTGTCTAAATGGGCAACATTCAGTTTACCAACAGGTTTGATGAAACTGTTGGATCTTAGACTCAGACCTAACAGCAACAGATAGGGCCTCAAAGGAGCCGCGATGGTGAAAAGTGATTATCAGCCTGACAGGCTGTAGAGTCACCGGGAAGACAAAGTTCTTAGCATGAACGCGAGGGAGTTTCTAGGCTGGGTTACCTGGGATGAGAAGAAGTCTGCAGGTGGCATGGCTCAATGGGCTGGGATCCATGGCTGAAGAAAAGGAAACGTGAGCTGAGCGCCAGTAGTCATGGCCTCCTGCTCCTTAGGGGGACAACGTGAACAGCTGCCCGTGGTCCTGCTGCCATGTTTTTCCTGCCATGATGGGCTCTGCACTCAAACCATGAGCCCAAACCAGCTCTTACTTCCTTGAGTTGCCTTTGTCGGGTATTTTGTCACACAACGAGGACAGTTACTGATAGCAGGTGTCAACTGTGCTTGTGGTTTCCGAGTCAGGACCTCGGTATGTGTGACTGGGGAGCTTGACTATATCATACGGAACCGTCTCCTGCTGCAGCCTACAGACGCAAGACTGCTGAAGTTCGGAAATGTCCCCAAAGTCCATGCATTAGAAACGTAAGTCATTTGTTGATGTATTCAGAAGGGGGGGACCTTCGGGGGTGACTCTGGTAGCTCATGAGGGTCGGGGTCTCATGATGGCACCAGTGGCTTTGCCAAAAGAGGAAGAGAGGCCTGAGCTTGCACCCTTGTTCCGTCTCACTATGTCTGCCAAGGTTCAGCATGCTTCTCAAACCCCTAAGAGATGTGGGCACCACACACTTAGACAGCCCAGCCTCCAGAAGTTCGAACTCAGTTAACCTCTGTTCCTTTACTCAGCCTGTGGTGTTCATGAACAGCAAAAGAAAGCGAATGAAGACAGTGCCTCTCACTGAAAAGAGGGGAGGTGTTTCTCAGCCCGCTGAGCACTCTTGGTGGAGATGAACCCTGAGGGGCACTTCCTGGGTGCCTGTAAATTCCCATTTACTACCGGGAACCATAGCATGTGGATGTAGTAAGAGGAGTCCCTGAGAGCCCCTACTGTGCCAGCAGCAAAGGCCAGCCATAGCCAACAGCTCTGCCTCCCAACCTGCACACACTGTGCCTAGAGCTATTGTGTTCCTATTTCCGAAGTTAGTCCTCAGCCCCAGGGGGTCACAGCTGCTTTGGAAGGTTTGACTCTTGGCTTTTCCGGTACCCACACGTGCTCTTTTCCTCATTCCATTTTCTGTGTATGGGTTAGAATCCTTTGGCTGACTGTCTGAAATGCCTCCGAATGCCAAGCCCTGCAAGCTTCGACTTGGTATGCAGAGACTGGGAGCGTTTTAGATTATGACACTCAACCAGTAGAGGCTATGAAACCATCTCCAAATCCAGAAGCTCCCACGTGCTCCTGGTCCTGGACATTTGGGATAAGGGAGGCTCACCCTATACTTGTTAATACCTTGTGTTTGGTGTACCCACTAAGGCTCCCAGAGTCTGTTTGGTTTTGCCTTTTAGGATGGACTCTGCCTGCGGCTTCTTTCTGTCTGCAGGGGAGATCCATCCATTGTGACCTTTCCCGCAAGGTCACGCTCAGAGAGAAAGAGAAGAAAGATGGCTAGTCCCTGAGCACAAGATGTCACTCCCACCCCAGCTCCAATTTCATTTTTTTTTTCACACCAGAAACAAAAAAATTTTGTTGAAGCCACACGCCCCTCCTCACACTTGAGAGCTGTGTCTAACGGAGCTGGCCTTCAGGGTCTGCGACAGCACGTAGCAGACACCCGGCAACGAGCATGTAGCATGAGAAAAGGGAGTCCTTGGGAAGCAGCTATGCGAATACGAAGTTTCTGTGACAGAAACACGTTGTGGGGACACAGTGAGGCCAGGTGCTTCAAAAAGCCTTGCCCGCCTGTGTCACCGAGGAAAACAGACTAAGGTTTTGTTTTTGTTTGTTTTAAAGACATGGTCTCTCTGTGTAGTCCTTGCTGTCCTGGAAATCTCTGTATAAACCAGGCTGGCCTCAAACTCACAGAGATCCACCTGCCACTGCCTCTCCAGTGCTGGGATTAAAGGTGTGTAGAAGAGGTTGCAGTTTTCCTAGCCTCCTCTCTCCTGAACCAGAAGGCGGGTGAGGTCGGAAACTCAGTGGGTGGGTCAACCTGAGCAGGAGGCAGGAGCAGTGTGGGAAAGCAAAGAAGCCTTCCGGGCTCTCAAAGACAGGACTGAGATCTTGAATTACTCATGCCTCAGTCTCTTCCTCTGCAATTGGGGTGAGCTAGCTCAGGGGTTGATGCAGGCATTCAACAAGGCTATCTACATGAAACAGCAACAATACTCCTACATGGCATCTGGAAGCCACCCTAACTTACCAACTAAAGGATTGTCTCTCCTTATTGGTGATGACTGTCTCTGCTCAGGCTTACAGGATTCTCCAGGGTGACAGTCACCTCACTGTTGCATCCTCATTCTCTGGATTCGAAGGGGGAATCAGTCTGAAGACTGAGAGAGCTCTCCACCTCGTGGCCATGGTCCTAGACACAGAGTAGGGCAACTCGACACTCTCCATGGATTAAAATGGCTGCCTGCTGCAGCTACTTCAGGTCTGGCAGTGAGGGGAGCCCAAAGGTTGCCAGTGAGCAAGTGCCCCAAACAAGACAAGTGTCTGTCCCTTGAAGCCCTCTGTGGATCCTCTGTAGGGCCCTCCAGAGGCTCCAAGAGACTGGATGGCCAGCTGGAAGACACCATCTTCCAATGCAGCCACGCAGCTCCTTGATCCCAGCTCTGGCCACTCTCCCCGCTCCTGCAAACCTAAACTGAAGGGTCACAAGATTGATCGGCTGTCAGCCACACCAACAATTGATTATGACGATGCTCACCTCAGCTATTTTGTTGTAGCTGACCCTCCCGGATGTTTGTAAATTGCTGTGGTCGCACAGTTCCAACTGACCATTAAAGTGAGCATGTGTGAGGCCAACAGATGTGGCCACCTGGAACATTTCTGTGAGGACCAGATGGCCACACTTAAGTCACTTTCATCACACCCCATGGAGCAGCCCAGCTTTCATGGGGAGGAACCAGGGTCATGAAGGAAAGTAAAACTGTTTTGAACAGTTAAGTTGAGATTTAAACTGTTTGTGATAAAATGCTAATTCAGAAGTTAGGATGATTTCAGGGGTAATTGTCATTCCTTGGCAGGACTGAATTAATGAGACAGCACTGCAGTAAATGCCCTCTTTCATCTGGCTCTCCCTTCTGATGTTTAATCTGAGGAGACAGACTCCAGAGCCAAAGCTGTTCATCCTGCAACTGACAGATCCAGCTGCGGCTGCTGATCACGAATCTTCTTGGATACAGGATGGGGGCTATCACCTCTCCTGTGTCATTGATGTTGCATGCCTCGGCTCTCATGCACAGCCACACTCGCACACAGGCACATATAGGTATCCAGACATGGTATCTCCCATGTGGGGCAGGTGAGATATTAGGCATCTAATCGTAACCGGTCAAGGAGCTATGCACACTATAAATGTGGCTTCCAGGGTCTAGTTTAGGATTTGTTGGTGACAGTGGTTGGAGAACTGGCTCAGAGGTTAAAAGCACAAACTGCTTTTGCAGAGGACCTGGGTTCTGTTCCCAGCACCCATGTCAGATGGCTTACAACCAGTCATAACATCAGCTCCAGAAGATATGATGCCCTAATCTAGCCTCTGGAGGTACCTGCACTCATATGTACACACACACACACACACACACACACACACACACACACACACAAATAAATCTTTTAAAAAGTGTGTGAAACAGGAAGGAGGCACAAAAGGTGAGGAGATGTGTATGGATAGCAGGCTTCTTATGGCAATCAGGTATCTTTCCCTGAGTGGCCTGAGCATGTTTAAATGCAGCTCCAGTGTCACACATGTGACATGGGGTCCCAATGGCATTACATGAGAGAGACCTGACCAGCTGCCTTATGCTCTATACCTCAAAATGCCAAGTGATTGTGCCAGGTTTGTTTAAAGCCTGTCTTCCCTGGCATTTTGAACAATATAGTCTTGTTCTAAGACAAAAAAAAAAAATGAACTGCTTTTCCACACTTGCTTTATGTATTCTGGGCTGAGTCAGAACATTTTCTGGTGGATTCGAAGGGGGAATCAGTCTGAAGACTGAGAGAGCTTTCCACCTCGTGGCCATGGTCCTAGACACAGAGTAGGGCACAGAGTAGACACAGCTGAGGGTGTGTGGTTAGAACTCCGGATTTGCTCCTGGTGCCACCTACACATCTTTGGGTGATCTGAGCCAGGAGTCCAGGCTGAAATCAGAGTGTTTACTCAGTGTAGTCCAGAGCCAGGGTGCACCCCAGGCGAGTGCCCTGAGCCTTCACTCTCCACCCTCCTCCCCGTTAAAGGGAAGGTGGGGTCACCCTGCCCCCACCCGGGCAATGTGAGTCGATTTCTACAGACCTCTCTTGCACTGTCTTTTCCGGCCCGTAGGGCTGGTTGGTGGCTGCTTCCTCCTCCATGTTTCTGTTCCCAAAGGCTCTGAAGGCCACTGTGCCCACTTCTTGAGCCCACCAGGGGCATATGCTGTCTTCATCATGCCACTTGGTAACAGGATGTAGGCCTGTCTGACTGCAAGGCACCTGGGACTGAATGGGCTTGGGTGTTCTAACAGCTGCTGGGGTCATCTGGCGGGGTGCAGGAAGGCCAGGCTCAGTGCTTAGGGAGAAGGGAGATGTCCCAGGCAGGTCTCAGAGAGGCCCAATTGGACAGCAGGTGGGAAGGCTGGCTGGCTGGCTGGCTGGCTGACAGGCTGGCAGGCTGGGAAAGGGTTTCTGTGTGTTGGAATTTTAGGAAGACCAAAGCAGAAGAAAAAAACCACATTGAAGTATAGACTCTAGAAGGGCACCCGGCTGCTGACGGATGCAACCAAAGACCAAAAGTCCTTGCTCAGTCCCCAGACTACAGCACCCACAGCCTTTAGGAGTTAGAATCCCTAGGGCCACAGTATAGTCCCTGAGTGCAGCGATTCTTCTGAGGATGTGTAAAAGGGTAAGCGATGGGCTGAGCTGCCTAGGCAGGGCTGGAGAGAACACATCCTCCAGCAGTGTAAAACTCACCTGTCTTTGAAAGCACCCAAGCTTTTCTGAGTGATGGTGCCTCCCAGGTCACTGCTGAGCTTTGTGGCGCTCAGTGGAGGTTGTTTTCCTTGCCTTCAATTAACTTCTGGCTACTGCGTTTTCCAAGAAAATGAGGCTGATGACATGATAAGCACATGAAAAATACTTAGAAGATGAGGCTGATGACATGATAAGCATGTGAAAAGTACTAAGAAAATGAGGCTGCTGACATGGTTAGCATGTGAAAGCACCACAGAGCCCTCCCAGTAAGGCCAGTCAGTGTTTGAGGCAGCCAGAGAGAGCTGCTTAAAGAAACACAAACGACAGTGAGCTGTAGTAACTACCAGCAGAACGCACTGAGTGGTAGCCGATGGAGTCCTACCCCAAAGAAAGAGGAGTAGAAGGCTAGTTAGCATGTGTGTTAATGAGAGAACCAGGCCTGACACTCCCAAAGGTCACTAGGAACTAGGACTAAACAAGATCACCCAAAAGTCACCAGGAACTAGTGACCCCACTCTAAGGTCACCAGGATCTAGGCTGTAGGTCACCAATTCCAGAAACAAGGTCATAAGATTCCCTACCAAGGAACAGCCTGAGGATGACCACAAGAACGGGAAGGTATCTTATCTCAGGGTGGGGCATCCGTGCTGGGCAGCCCACCAACCTTGTAGTAGAACTTTCATGGCACAGAAAATACCTAACATTCCTGAGGTCTACAGATAGCTCACTCAATGTTAGTTATGTTAGTTAGCCAATCACTTTGTAACTAGCTTGCCCTTGCTGAATGTCACCCAATCTTGTAACTAACATGTTAAGCCAGAAATTCCTTCCTCAAACCCCAGTACAAACCCTACAGTGCAGTTGCTCGGGCCTCTCCTCCCTGATCCACTGCGTTGGTGATGGTGGAGAGACCAAGCTTAAGCCCGAATAAAGCTCTTTGCTCTTGCATACATGGCACAGCTCCTTGTGGTCTTTGGGGACGTTACGAACAGGGCATAACATTACCCTACATGAAGCTCTTATCCTCCTCAGCCTCTTTTTGCAGACATGGTTAAACACATATGGCCTCACCATGTCTGATTCTCAAGAACTACCAAGAACCTGGAAGGGAAGGCAGTGCCCAGGGAGCTGGGGGAAGGCACACTGCTGGGAGCCTGGTATAGGCTGGGTGCAGCTGTTGTAGACAGAGGCAGCTGGAAGGACAGGTTGTCAGGTTTCTCTGTGGAAACCTGGGGTCCCTGCAGCAGGCACCCAGGCATGGGTATTTCTGGAGGACATCCCAGGTACCCAAGAATAAGTCAGTGTCTCCCGCCCCCACTCCAGGCAGATGCTACAGGACCGGGATGCCCCGAGCACTCCTGGCCTACGGCTGAATGGACAGCAGATGGTACCTTACTGTCACATGTTCTGATGGGCTGTCTTCAAGCTGTACGCTCATGGCTCATTTTCCATTTGGAGTCTTTAGTAGGAAAGCTGTCATTTTTCCTCCCTGGTGACTGGGGCTGCCCTTGTAAAGCCACTGGAGCAGGCCAGAGCCTATACTCAGTGGAGCCATGCTGCTCATATGGCACCTTTGTGGGAGTGACAGGTTTAGTCAGTGCTGTGCCCCTCTGCCCAGTGCTCTTGTGCCTGGCTGTTCAGCCAGCAGGCCCTCCTGCCCCCTGCAGAACGGCCCAGATGTGTCTGCCCCCAGTGGATGTGCTAAGTGAAAGCTCTGCTGGGTTGAGGCAGGCTGGCATCTCCTTAAAGCCAACAGAGGATGGTGGGGACAGCTCAGTGGAGAGCTGTCATGCAAGCAAAAGGACCCTAATTCAGATCCCCAGAGCCCACATAAAGCTGGGGGCTGTGGTGCACATCTGTAATCCTAGCACTTCTACAGGGAGGTGAGAGATGGAGACAGGAGAATTCCCAGGAGCTTACAGGCAAGCTAGCTTGTATGCATTGGCAAGTGAACAGACTCTCATCAAACAATGCAAATAGATGAGGCTGTCCTCTGACTTTCACATGCATGCCATGGCCCACCTGCATGTCTATACTCACACACAAGAACAGGCGCACACATACATACAAGCATCATACACACACACATGCACGCACACCCAGAGAGACAGAGAGAGTGGGAGTCATCACCTGCTCTTAACATACTTGTCAGGGCTCTCAGTTTATTTATTGGCCAGTGGGGAAACGTGGAAGGAGTTAGAAATTGCTGGATAAAGATATGTACCCATATGAACACATGAGCACGCGTGCATACACACACACACACACACACACACACACACACACACACACACACACACTCACAAAGCCAGCACTTACTCTGGACACACTAACCTGGACTCTCAACCTATTTATTGGCCACTGGGGGAAGCTGGAATGAGTTAGAAACTTCTTGAGTAGAGAGAGATGTGTGTAACACTGACATCCACAAGGAGGCTCCACCACACCTGGAAAACATATCCTTAGCCCCAGCCTCGCTTGCAGAAATGTCCTATGGGACTCAGACACCAGAGAACCCTAGGGATCATTGAGACCAGTACTTGTATTCAATTAAAAAAAAATCAGAGAGTTGAGTTCCAGGTAGGACCAGATGGGAGCTTGGAGACTGGGTCAGGCAGATAGGGCCCTTCCCACTTCCCTTTCCTTCCCTTCCTTACACCTTTCCTTTCCTCTCCCTCCTCTTCTTCCCTTCTTATCAAATGTTCCTCAAACACCTGCATCAAGCAGGCCAGTGTGCTCTGCTCTCTGAATACAAGAACAAGCAAAGGGAAGGCTAGGGATGTAGCTCAATGGTCGAACACTGTTCTTGGGCTGAGTCTCCAGAGAGGTTCTCGCCCTAGAGAAAGTGCCCTAGTTTGCTTTCACTGTCAAGTTGACACAGCCTGGAGTCACCTGAGAAGAAAGCCTCCAAGGAGGGATTACCTAGGTCGATCAGGCTAGTGGGCATGCTTATGGTGGTGTTGGGTGGCTGTCTTCATTGCTCATTGATGTAGAAGGGCCCAGCCCACTGTGGGTGGTACCACTCCCTGGGCAGGCTGTCCTGGGATTATAAGAAAGCTAGCTAAGCGTGAGCAAGCCATTTAGCCAGCAAACAGCTTTACTCCAAGGTTTGCTTCAAGTTCCTGACCTGATTCTTTCAATGATGGGTGGTAAACTGTGAGCAGGAAGAAATCCTTTCCTCACTCAAGCTGCTTTTGATCAGTGTGTGTGTGTGTGTGTGTGTGTGTGTGTGTGTGTGTTTAATCACAGCCACAGAATGGAACTAGAATAGCTTCAAAGCATAGAAGGGCTGTCAACGGAGCTAAGACTGGGGCAGGACGAGAGTTGAGTTCTGTAACGATCAGTCTGGCCACACTGGAGAGTGAGCATGGGTACCATTCAGGATCATGGTGGTGGTCCTGGGCCAGGGTAGACCCGAGGAATATTAGGGAATGAAACCTGAGAATGTCTGGTGAGGGATGGACATAGGTGGAAGGGACGGTGTCCAGGAAGTACTCAGGCCTCTGGCTGGGCATCGGGAAGATGATGGAGGCATCTTAGGCCGTCTGAGGAAGATGTCAAGGAGTGGATGGATCTGGGTCCAGGAGCAGTAAGGCTAAAGGCACAAGCCAAGAGTCCTTGACATCTCTCAGGTTGACTAAAGCTATAGGCACAGCCAGCATCATGGGAGGAGAGAACAGCAAAATAAGAAGAGAGTGGAGACCACTTTACTCTCTCTGCCACCAGGAGCCTAAAAACCAGGGACACTCACCTCTTGGCCTGACTTCCTGTGGTATGCCTAGGCACCTCTCTGGGATCCTTGTCTGTAAGGAATGTTCTCTCTGGGAAGGCCATGCCTGGTGCCTGTTTAAGTGTCTGTCTGTTTCAGCCTTGTTGAGTCTTCTACATTAATAGTGCTCTCTCTCTCTCTCTCTCTCTCTCTCTCTCCCACCCTCTCCCTCTTCCCCCTGTACCCACAGATTGTGATCATAAATTCAACCAATCATAGATTGAAAACTACACACAAACAGGTGTTTGTTTCTGTTTTATTTTGAGACATGGTCTCTCTATTATGTAGTCCTGGTTCTCCTGGAACTCACTCTGTAGACCAGGCTGGCCTGGAATTCACAGAGATCCACCTGCCTCTGCTTCCCAAGGGCTGGGATTAAAGGCGTGAACCACCACGCCTGGTCTTGCTCAGATGTTTTCTTCCCCTCCTCATTATTCTCTACGTATACACTTCTGAAGAACCAAGCCTTCAGACGGCATTCACCTTGTATCGGTCGGTGCAAAGGTTCCGTGTGAACACTGCACTGTTTTATGTGCCAGACTTGAACACTGCAGGCTTTGGCATCCTAGGACCAATCTCAGAGGATACCGAGGGACAACGGTCAGTGTATACACACAGAAATGTGCATGGACACACAGACATGGGTGGATATCTGTAACTATAGACAGGTACCTATAGATAACTATATATACACGTGCGCATGCAAATCCAAATAGGTCTGTATATCACTGTGTGTGTGTTGGCATTTTTCTATCCATCCCTCCTAAATAACTTTCCGGTGACTGGAACCTCGCTTTCATCCTTTCATCTCTTTCACTAATGAGACCAAGAAAAGGCACGTTGGCTAACAAGGCTGTGGATTGGTGACTTGGCCACACCTGGGGTAAGGGAAGAGCTGAGAAGAGGAAGAACTGCCTACACAGGAGACTCTCTGGACAGCAAGATCCTGCAATCCAGCCATTCCTGCCAGCAGGCCGAAAGCTTTCTGAGACTAAACCAGACTTGCTCTTTTAGGAAAGGGGGTCCTCGGGCTGAGGCCAGAAGATAGGGGCAGCAGGGGTGGGGTCAGGAGGGGTACCTAGAAGCCAGGCCTGGGGAGCAGGTACAGTGTTGGCACCTCCACTTGGAGAGGGGTCTTCTCTTCTGAGATCATCCCTTCTGTTCTGATCTTGATCCCTTGAGAACACAGCGCAGTGTAGAGTTTGCTAAGCCTGGACTGCTGGACCTAGGATGAGCCCTAGCAGTAGGAAGAAGGAAGCAGGAAGGAAGACCCTAGCTGGGAGAAGGGGGTCATCTTGGCAGTGGCTACGAGTTGGGGGTGACACTGACCACAAAGGTCCCTGCCTGGGTCCCTCTGGGTTGACCTCACAGGCATGCTCTGGGATCACTTTCTCAGAACCTTTTCCTAGCACCTTGCCATGGTAGAGCCAGGCCAAGGCCACCTTCTCACTGACCCTGTCCAAGTGGGACCCTGGGTGGTGCTTATGAGGCTCAGAGCAGCTTCATTCCCTGGACAGGATGGGCTGCAGGGAGGCAGCAGGCTGGGAACCTCAACCTGGGTACCCCAGCTCTGTTTTCAGCCAGCTGACCCCTTGGTGGCAATGATCACTCCCTTGCCAAGGATACCCTAGAATGTCACGGGGTGGGCACAGGGAATGTTTTTATCTCTGTGAGGGAATAGCTCATCTGGAGTTTATGTTAGAGGCTCTTTGGTCGCTGGGAAACGTGAAAGAAAGAGTTAGATCAGGCAGCTTGCCTGCATTTTGTTTTCTTTGGGGGAAGGCTGGGCTATCTGATAGTGTCCTGTGATCTGGACCTGCTGCTGGTTCCCAGGAATAGGCTTTCCCAGGGAGTGTGCAGCAGGCTCCATCATGGCTGCTTCAGATATAGGGCCCTGGCCTTGCTTCCATGACCCTGCCCCTCCCTCACTGGAACCATGATGAATTGGGAATGCACGGGCGGTGGATGACTGGCTTAGAATCCCTTTACTAGCCAATAGTGAGGTGTGTTTTGAAGGTAGCACACCTAGATCACCTGATCATGGTCACCTTCACTAACAACACTTGGGAGCAAAACAGTGGCCACCAAGACACTCATCGCTCTGAGATATGTAGAGGATATGGAAACATTGCTGTCCAGGAGGGCAGCTGCTGCCGCCCATGATGAAAGGTGGGTAAGGTCACAGTGGAAGACAGGAGAGTTGAACGCGGTTAGTGAAGGCTCCTCCTGCCCCACATTCCATCCCAGCAGGCCATCAGAAGACCTGCTTTGTGCCCGGAAGAGGCCAGCCCTGGCTGGAAGCATGCTCAGCACCCTTGGCATGTTGCCCAAGGCCTCTGTCCCAGGGCTGTCCTGCAGCTGGTTTGGACTGCTCAAGGAGAGCCAATTCTCAAGTGGTCTGGAATTGTGCGAGCCAGTTGTTTAACACAGGCATGTTAACAATTAATTATGTGAATTTGCAATTAAGTATGCTCACACGATGAAAACAAACACTTCCTAATTATTTTTACCACATTAAAAATTACATATGCTTAGGGATTGTTAATGTGTATTATTTCAATTCAAGAGAAACTATAGATAATGGTGACCACAAGACACCCTTCTCTTCCTCAACCTACATTCTGTGTAGCCGAAAATTGACAGTGAAAGGGTATTTACACCATGGGAATTGACCAACATACAAGCGAGGGCTTAGATATTGTTTTGTTGATTTTCTAGACTGCGATTGGAAAATATTAATACAGGTTCAACTTAAAAATTATTCATGGAATCACACGTAGTAGGTGAAATCTAATCAAGAGACAGGCATCGGTCAGGGGAGTTTAATATAGAATTCTTAACCGCCATAAGAGGATGATCTACTGGGGGATCATGACCTGCTGAGGGGAAGCTACCCACATTTGAAAACAGCTGTCATGGAGACAGACTGTGTTGGAGAGAATGAGATTCAGCTACAGGATGGTAGAAAAAGGATGTGGCTCTCCATGAGGGCAGGAGTTGCTGAGGCAGGGCAGAGGGCTTGAGCAGGACAGAACAACAGAATGACAAACTTCGGGGACCAGCTTGCAGGGAGGCAGATCAACTTTATCCCAGGGGTGAGGGGAATATCTAGGAAATGGGAAGCAGCCGGGAGATAGTATAGATGCTCACAGTGTGTATCATTTGCATTAAGCAGCATGGTCTTATCCTTGTGCAGGGGCACACTACCTAATTACCATATGGGGGGAGGAATTCTGCAGGAAGCTGTGTCAGGGGCTACTTCTGTGATAAGCCAGGCATCTAGCTCAGGGACATCTTCCAAACAAGGCCAGGGAGAGACTAGGAATCCTGCTGGGGGAAGGGAGTCCTCCATCTTGTACCGAGCTCAGAGAGCTATTCGGTCACGGAGGCTGCGACCTTCAGCAGCAGGGCCCCCCAACAAAAGGACCTACGTTGCCGAGACCAAAGTGGGCAGTCTGGGAGCAGGTGACCAGCAACTGAAGTTCTAGGTCTGCAGATGCCGAGTGGGAGTCTGCGAAGGTGCCTGCCACTGGTATGGCCTGAGGCACCGGGCAGGCTTCATGGTGGGGCTGAGGGACCGTCTGGGCAGAGAGGGCCGAATCAGTGTTTGCCAAGCAAGGTTGCAGATGCGTGGTGTCCTGAGCCTGATGCTTCAGCAGAGTCCTTACATCTGCATGTCTTACTCTTCCTCCAGCCGGCCAGAAACATCAGGAAGCCCCGCTCACAAACTATCATGAGCTTGGTGGCCTAAAATAATGCACAGAGATTCTTTTGCAGTTTGGGGGTCAGAAATTTCAAAGCACTTTGGCTCCAGGAGTCAAGGTTTTAGGAGGATCACTTTCTCGGGCTCCAGGAGGGAAACCACTTCCTCACCTCCCTTTCCCCCAGGCATCTTGAAATCACATTTCTCCTGGCTTCCATCTTTCATTACAAGAAGCAGGTTTGAGCCAGCAATATGGCTCAGTAGGTAAAGGCACTTGTTTGCAAAGCCTGAACAACCTGAGTTCCACGCCTGAGACACACATGGTAGAAGATGGAAACTGAGTCTCAAAAGTTGTCCTCTCAGATCCACATTCATATTATGACATGCACACATACATGTAATGTATATATAATTATGTATATATATAAATAACTATGTATATATAGTTATAAATATATATGTGATCTTTGAGTAGCAGGTTGACATTTTTGATTTGCCTTCTCCCTGTCACATATCTCCATGACCCCTCCTAGGAAGACACTTCGGATTGCATTTAAAGGCCACTAGGTTGACCCATCTGATCCTTAATCTGATATTTACAAAGTCCTCTTTACCATATACCATAACAATCACAGAGTTTGTGGGCTAGGACCTGGCTGTCTTGGGGCACACTATCTTACCACATATTGGAGTTAGCATAAGAAAAATTAGCATAAGGAAAAATATGAGAACATAATGTCCAGTGCTAGCTGGCTTAGAAAGTTCCAGAACTTTCTAATTTGGCATAGAAGTCGGCACAGAAGTCATCACCTGATCTAACTTGGCATAGAAGTCATCACATCATTGATGGGTATATGAAGCTCCAACATTAGTTTTGCGGTCTCACCCTTGTCTCACTCCTTAACATAAGTGAAAACCTCAGAGGGCTCTCATGTCCGAAGCATACTCAGTCACTGATTAGTTGTGGGCACAAGAGTTAGCAAAACTCAACAAAAGTCCCAGAATGCATGATGACTCACACCTATAATCCCAGCACTTACAAGTCTAAGGGAATAGGTTGAAAGGAGTTCTGTGGG
This sequence comes from Meriones unguiculatus, assembly GCF_030254825.1. NCBI lineage: Eukaryota > Metazoa > Chordata > Mammalia > Rodentia > Muridae > Meriones > Meriones unguiculatus. Next base: position 54,289,733 of record NC_083361.1, read on the forward strand.
TTCCAGGCCAACCTGGGGCTGTAGAATGAAACCTTGTCTTAAAAATAAAACCTTGTTTTGTTTTTAAATTATTTTTTTTTAAATTTTAAACCTCAAGAAAAGCAATCTGTGAGAACAAATTACCTCTGTGGAGCTTTAGGAGACTGGGATGCTTTGGGGCCAACAAAAGTACCTAGCTCTGTGGAGTGTGTGTGTGAGTATATGTGTGCATATGTGTGTGGTGGTGGTGTGTGTATGAGAGAGAGAGAGAGAGAGAGAGAGAGAGAGAGAGAAGGAAGGAGAGAGACAGAGAAGGAAGGAGAGAGAGAGGGAGGGAGAGTTGTCTTCCAAGACCACATGGACACCAAATTAATGGTTGCCCAAAATCCTTATGAAATGCCATAGTATTCACATATAACATACATATACCCTTTCATGTATTTTACATGATCTTTGGAAAATTTATAATATTAATACAATGCAGAAGCATACATAATTTTATGAGCTATGGCTGGAAATTAAATGTAAAATCCTCCCCAAGTTCTCATGGCTGACAGGAGACAGTCATCACTAGCTGATCACTAAGTGTAGGGCTCTTCTCCACTGAAGACGAACCTGAACATTGGCATACTTAGCCCAGAGGTTTTTTGTTTTTTTTTTTTTTTTTGACCCCGACTCTGGGATACACTTGAAAACCTGAAATGCAAAAGTGACTCCAGCTGGGTCTGGTTTGTCTTGTGGCTAGCCAGACCATGGTCCATGCAATAGGTGAGAAGCAGGTGCCTTCCCGTGGCTGCCTTCAGAGGTCAGGCCTAGACCTTCCTTAGTCCCTTGAAGGCCTTGAGTGAGGTTGGGAGTCAGAGTCATTGGCACCAAGAACGAAAGCCACCTCCTCCCTCGTCTGGCATTTCCCAGGGACGAGAGAAAAAGAAAGCGTGTTAGCGAACATCATTTCCTTGTGAATGCATTCCTCATCCCTGATGAGCTCAGCTTGTCCGTTTAAGCTCTTGAGAATATTTAAAAATGGAAGCAATCACTTATGCAAAAAAGCCATATCTCTAGAAAGATGAAGTTCTTGTGGTTCTTGTGCCCCACCCCCTACTACCCCACCCCCCGGCTAAGGGAGGCACAGGTTTAACCACTAGATTTAGAAGGAAATCTTGACATTTAAACAAGACCGAGCTCAGGACACAAATCACCACAATGCTTTTTAAAAAATTAAAAAGCGGGGCTGGAGAGATGTCTCAGCAGTTAAGAGCATGGGCTCGTCTTCCAAAGGACCCAGGCTCGATTCCCAGTGTGCACATAGAGGCTCACAACTGTCTGTAACTAGTACCAGGGGATCCAACACCCTCACACAGACACACATACACACACACACAAACACCAATGCACATAAAATAAAAATTAAAAAGTGGGTATTATTCCACAGTTTCTCCAGGTTGGAAACACAGGTGTGGCTTCAAACTACTTCTCCAAGTAAGCCTCTGGCTTCCTATCCCACGCTAGGGGCTGGCCAGGGATGTGGAGGAATCCAAAGGCTCCCTCAGATGGGAAACACTTCCAAGCTGGCTCAGTGAGAAACAGGGATCAAACTGAGCTTGTCAAACTTCCATGGAGGTGCTCTTGCCTGCTAAGCCATTCCTCCACCCTCTTCTCTCTTTTTAAGCTGGTTGTTTCAGGCCCTTGTTGCAGTGTTGTAGTTCCAGGAAAGCTGACAGAATAATTTCATATTCTTTTTCTTAAGGAAACCTTTAATTTATAGGAGTTTTGAGTCCTCCAAACCTAGACCTGTTCATGCAAAAGTCATTTTTCTGGACGATGGGTACCAGCTAAAAGCCTGGTTCAAGCTGCCAAAATCCTACTATAGTTCATTTGGGGAGAAGAAGATCAGTTGATGAAATCTATAAAATCTAGGAATTATAGCCCTGCAAATAATATTAAAAGAAATGGTTCAGCATTTAGGAGTACTTGCTGCTCTTACAGAGAACGCCAGGTTTGGTGTCCAGCACCCACAACCATCAAAAACTCCAGTTCCAGGGGATCTGGCGCCTCCTTCTAGATTCCTCTAGCACCGGGCATGCACACAGTACCCTTACATACATGAAGTCTAATCCACACACAAGTAAACTAAATCTCAGGGGCTGGAGAGATGGCTCAGCAGTTACGAGCACTTGTTGCTCTTGCTGAGGACCCGGGTTTGAGTCCCAGCACACACACAAGGTGGCTCACAACCATCAACGACTCCAGTTTCAGGGACTCCTACACCCTCTGCTGACCTCTGCATCACCAGGCACGCATGTGGTGCACATACACACACACACAGACAAAACGTTCATGTACATAACATAAAATAATACAGTTAAAATGTTTGTTTTGAAGACTGAGACTTGGGAGGTTGATATTCCAGAACCATGGCACTACATCGGCAGACACTCTCCATGCAGAGACTTGCCTAACCTGACCTGACACTCCCTAGTTCTTTTCTTGTCACAGACTCCTGCGGTGTCTGATGGGAACCAGCCAGCATGCTGGGAAAGGTAATCAGTTAGAAGGCAAAATTCATAAAGTAGAGGTTGTGTAAAATGCATGGAGAATATTTACGAAAATACTACGCAGAGCTCTCGGTTTGAGTCAGGGATCTCCAGAGAAATAAAACCAGTGGGGATATATGTGTGTTATACGGGGATGTGGGGGCAAGTATGAGATTTTTGTCACCTGATAAATGCTGAGAAGGTCCAAGAAGAACCATCTTCTGCAGGCTGGAGTGCCAAGGCAGCTGGCACTCGCTCAGTCTCAGAAGCAATAAGCCCCAGAACCTCAGAGACCAATGATGTGGTCTGCAGTGTAAGACCAAGGCCCACGAGCAAGGCCAAAGGCCAGGACACAGATGTACAAGGGCGGCAACATGAGAGTCATGCCTGGCCTGGAAGGAAGAGCCAGAGAGAGGAAGAAAGGAGCGAGAGAGAGGGAGGGAGGAAGAAGGGGAGGGAGTGAGGAACGGAGGGGCTGTGAAGAGAAGGACTGAGTCTCTTTCCATTTTTCTGTTCTATCAGAGCACCCCTCCTTCTCAATCCTGAAATCTGAACGGTGTGCTCCACTCAAATTCAGGAGGCGTCTCCTCCACCCAGTCCGACAACCCACGTGCTGGTCTTCTTTGGAAACATTCACTGTCATGTGCTGAAGTGTGCTTTCCCGGCTCCCTCGGCATCCCTCAATTTAGTCAAGCCAACATCCCAGGTTATCCCTCACACTTAGGGCTGTCCACTGTCCACGAGACTTAGGACATTATATAAGTAATACGTAAATCTTCTGGATGTGAGGTACACACAGGTACATAAGGCATGGTTAGAGTTCTCAGGACTCCCAGGAGCATGGGACAGACAAAAAGCAGCTGCACCCTGGGAGAGCACATTGGGCCCACCACAGGCACCCTTAATAATTTTGACTGACAGTCTTTGCAGGGAGCACCACTGGCTTCGACAATTTTCTAATTGGTTCACTGTGAGGGGGTGGGAATTGAGAGCCCACTGGCCTCTGAACAGGTATCTTCAACCTAGAGAATATGTTGCTGCTGGTGGTGTTTCAGGAGTTCTCAGCTGACAGTAAACACTACACTCCATCACATTTGCAAAGGAGAAGGGGGTGTTAGACCTAAAAGCACAATATGTATCAAAAAGCTTCTTCTCACCTCCCCCACAGAAGTCACAGAATATAAATGAAAGTGTTCTTTTGGTTTCTAAATTTATGTATCTACAAGATAAAAAAAAAAAAAAGAAGAAGAAAGACAGCACAAGTAACATTTCAAAATGTAGCCCTCAGTAGATGACATGAGGAACATTCGTCAGAAACATTGATTCTGTAATCCAGTGTGGGCTCAGGAGGTGATCTGGCAGCAGACAATAAATGATGATGATTTCAAATGCAAAGAGACAGCAGAAGCAGGTAGGAAGGTGCTGTTAACTCAACTGGGCGTTTGGAATGCTCGCCTTCGAGATTTGATGCCTACTTTCAAAGGGTTTTAAGGAAATAGCATCTTTTATTTATGATAGGTGCTAGGTATATCTTGTCTGATGCTGGGAAATGATGGAGCTCGGTGTTGCTAAGCCATTCTGATTTTTCAATCACTCGTGTCAGTTAGTCCCTAAAGTCCACTTACCAGATCTCAGATAGAAACATTGGGTCTGGAAACTGCAATCCCCAGACCTCTGAGGTAAGAAAGATGACATTGGATTTATGGATCTTTACTTCAGGCCAGGCCTTGAAGCATCCATATTCACGAGCCCTCTCTGGGAAGCCATGTCATTATGATATGGCTTCTTTTTTCAGGGCAAGGGCAGGCACAGGCCGAGAAGTGTTCCAGCCAGTGGCCACCTCTTTGGGGTCTGTGTGGAGAGTCCACTCATTCCTCCTGACCAGTGGCATCCCATAGTTAGAGCATACATACACAGCTGGAGGAAAGGGGACAGCAACAACAGAACACTCTCCCTCCGGTTAGAAAGGAAAATGGATACAGTTTCCTAGAAGATAGATCCTTACATGTCCTTGGCCAAGACTGGACCTATGTGTGCTTCTAAACCGGATCACGGGTAGAGGGACTCATGATTTTCTCCTGGTTGCAATTGTATTAGTTTCCTTCTTGCTATGTCAAAATACCTAACAAAAGCAACTTGAGGAAGGAAGAGGTTGTTACGGCTCAGAGCTTGAGTTACAGTCTGTCATGGAGGGGAGGCTGGCAAGGAAGCTGGTCACGTGGCCTCTGCAATCAGGAAGCAGAGAGAGATAGATTGCTGTGTCTGCATGCTTTTACTTTTTTACTTAGTCTGGGAACCCAGTCCATGGAGTGCTGATGCCCATGTTGAGGGTATGTCCTCCCTCCTTATTTGAACCTCTCTGAAAACACCTCAGATGGGTTGGAGAGATGGCTCAGTGGTTAAGAACACTGTCTGCTCTTCCAGATGTCCTGAATTCATATTCCCAGCAGCCACATGGTGGCTCACAACCATCTATACAGGGATCTGATGCCCTCTTCTGGCAGGCAGGTGTACACGATAGAGCACTCACACACACAAAATAAATAAGTAAATAAATCTTTAAAACAAAACACCTCACGACATATTAAGATGTGTTTTTAATGGTGATTCTAAATCCAGTCAGGTAGATAATTGCACTGGATAGTTTTGTGTCAGCTTGAGACAAGTTAAAGTCACTGGAGAAGAAAGGACCTCAGTTAGGAAAATGCTTCCTTAAGACAGGCCTGTAAGGCATTTTCGTAATTAGTAACTGCGGAGAAGGCCCAGACCACTGTGGGTGGTACTATGCCTGGACTGGTGATCCAAAGTTTTGTAAGAAAGGAGGCTGAGCAAGCCATAGAGAGCAAGCCCGTAAGCAGCATCTCCCCAAGGTCCCTGCATAGCTCCTGCCTCCAGGATATTTAAGTTCCTGTCTTGACTTTCGTCAGTGATGAACAGTGATGTGGAAGTATAAGCCAAATAAATGCTTTTCTCCTGTCTTAGTTTCATTGCTGTGACGAGACACTGTGACCACAGCAACAATTATACAAGAAAACATTTAATTGTGGGGCTGCCTTACAGTTTCAGAGGTTTAGTCCATGATCATCATGGCGGGAAGCATGGCAGCGAGCAGGCAGACATGCTGCTGGAGAAGGAGCTGAGAGTTCTCCATCTTGATCCACAGGCAACAAGGAGGAAACTGTGTACAGCCCTAGGCATAGCTTGAGCATCGATGAGACCTCGCATCCCACCACCACAGTAACACGCTTCTTCCAACAAGGCCACACCTCCTAATAGTGCCACTCGCTGTGGACCAAGCATGCAGACGCATGAATCTACGGGGCCACACCTGTCCAAACCAGCGCTCCTTCTCAATTTGCTCTTGGTTGTGCTGTTTCATCACAGCAATAGCAACCCTAACAAAGATAGTAATAAAGATAAGCCATCCATCACGCCGAGCCTGTCGCTATCCGGATGCAGCCAGAGTCCTATGGGCAAGGGAAGTTGGAGAACAGCTGTTGGGAGAACTAAGGATGAGACTCGCTGCCGCAGGCAGTCAGAGCTGGTCCCGTAGAATGCCGTGAGCTTTCTGGGTGAGAGTTGTATAGTTTGAAGCCTTCCCCCAGCACTCTTGGAGATTTGTGTGGTGTGCCCATGCACACATTTGTTTGTCGTCGTGCGCATGTGCATAAATTGCAGGCTCAGTGGACAGCCCTGACAGCTGCCCCCACCCATTCCATACAGCTGAAGGAATATGGCCATATCACACAAGAATGGGACATCATGGGCAGGTTATATGTCCTAGATAAGTGTCTGACCAACTATACCTCTAAACTAGACTAGCAGAAGTTCTTTGGCTTCATCAGCCTTTTTTTTTTTTTTCTTTTTTTTTGCAGCAATACTGGCCTGTGGAGGTGGCCTGAGGACCCCATGACAGATGAGCATCAGTGAGATTAGCAGAAATAAGAGAGAGATGAGCTGGCTGTTGGCAAGAACTTCTCATCTCTCTATCTCAAGCGAAGTTTTTGAGACATTCTTCATCCCTTCCCTCGGGAGCTAGGAAATGACCAGATTCCCCAGCATGTGTGTGGTTTAATATAACTGTCTGTTAAATTTCCCCTGCAATTTAGGGAACTCTATCTGATTGGTTGTTTTGGTCAGCTTTAGGATATTGGCCTGAAAGGGGGTCATAAATTCTGTTTTCAATTTTGTTTCTGTGCCTTTTATACTTTAATATGCCCCTACAGACTTGCTGAGCCTGATGCTCAAACTGGGGAGAGAAATGGTTCCGGGGAAGAGTCCTCTACCCCAAGAATGAATTTAAACCCAACAAAGACTCTTTCTTGACCTTTAAGGACTTTGAACCTAATTGGACTCAAATAGTGTATGGTGCCTAGTTGAAGATTCATATGTTTCATCTGGTCCCCTTCTTCAGCAGACTCCATCATCCTCTGCATCCAGGCTTACCCCACTCTAGAAGCAGGGTTCAACATTTGGTTCAGAACAAGCCATTAGAGAACTCAGTTTTGGGGGGTAAGAAGGGACCGTTGAGGCTAGGCCAATCATAGCCTGTACTGGAGCTGCTGGAAAACAGGTTGCCCATCCCACTGGTCCCACTATGTCTAAAGACCGATATTCCCCTGGACATTCCCATTACACAGGCCAAGCTCCCCTCTTTTTTCACTGATAAGCATTTTGAGTTGGAGTTTCATCATTTGCAACCGAAAAAATTATGAATGACTTGGGTCCTTTGAGTTTTAAATCTAGCTACGCATCCAGTGTACCTCGGATGTCACTTTTCTCCTCCACTTCCTGTTCTTCCATGAAAAAGTGAGCAGTTTGAACAGCTGATGCCTTCTACCCTCAGTACTACCCCCCTTGCCCCCGTCAAGACCATCCAAGGACTGTCCTCCATGCCCCAGCCTGGGTGCTCACCTCTGAAGGACTTGCCTACTGTTGTGGATGGCAGAGCCAGAGGAATGGACCTCCCAAGACCCTTGGAGCCCAAAGGATCATGAGTAGATCCCCAGACAGTAGACACTGAGCTTTTTTTTCGCTGTTCCACTTAGATTTTGCTTTCATTGGATTATAACTGTGCTCTCTTGTTCTTTTCTTTAGAAATAAGAAAGCATTTAACTTGTTTTTGATTTTACAGGGTCCCACAGTTAAAAGACTTTGGATTTTCAAGGATAACTTGGACTTTTTAAAGTATTGAAAAATGTAAAACTGGGATTGTTTTTAAACATTGGTCAGAGTTTTATATTGTGATATTAGCATGAGATTTGAGGAATAAACAAGGAAGGGAAGGTTATGACTAAGTAGTGTGTGTTTGTCTGTCAATGTTGACAAGGGGCGAAATATTTTTTATTTAACTTTTTATTGATTCTTTGTGGGTATCACATCATGTAACCCAATCCCATTCATCTCCCTCCCCTTTTGTATCTTCCCTCCATTCTCGCAACCTCCTGGCCCCCGAAAATAAATTAAAAAAATAAAACAAACAAAAAGGCAAACCAAACATATAAAACATCTCGTCCTGGAAGCTCCTGTGTGTCACAGTGCGTCCCACACACTTTTCTCTACACATCTTTACTTGCAGATGTTCATTGCAGTGAGTCTTTAGTAGGCTTAAGGCCTCTGACTTCTCCTACACTAATCAATACTGGATCTTCACCAGGCCTTCTCTCAGATATCCTGGTGTTGCCCTGTGTCGTGGAGACCCTGTAGCTTTGGATCTGCTGGACTGGCCCTTTCATGTGCTCCAGTAGTTCATAGATGGGGTAGGTGTCCGGGTGGGCCAGCACAGAGCCCTGGATCTGGGTCTGAGTTGGTCCATCTAGCAGCATCCCCACACCAACACTACCAGGGCAAGCTTTACCCTGCTGCCCAGTCAAGGTTTGGGGTTGGGGGGAGCTCTTCTGAGCACTGTAGCCATCGAGGGGTGAGACCAGCTCTCAGGGGAAAAACTGTTAGAGTTTTTGCCAACTTGACACAAACCTAGGCATACCTGGAAAGAGGGAATCTAAACTGGATAATTGCCTTCATCAAAATGGCCTGAGGACCTGTCTGTAAGACAGTCTCTTGATTAACAGTTGATGTGGGGAGGCCCCGCCCCCTGGAGAGATGGCTATCCTTACAGGTGGTTCAGAGTTGTATACAGAAGCAAACTGACCAAGCCTTGGGGAGCAAGCCAGTAAGCAGCATTCCTCTACGGTTTCCACTTCAGTTCCTGCCTCGAGTTCCTGCTCTGACTGTCCTCAGCGATGGACAGTTGGCTCACTGGAATCGTAAAATGAAATAAACCCTTTCCTCTCCGGGTTGCTTTTGGTTATCATGTTTATCACAGTGAAAGAAAACAGTTTGTTTCCTAAGGACACTTATCTTAGACATCTACGGAAACTGAATGGGAAACAAAAGAAAAGACAAAAGTTCAATACCAAACAAGCCTTCATATGCATCTCCCAAGTCCAAAAAGCTCTGGCCTGGGTTGGGGGTTTTGGTTCCTTTGGAAGCAAAAACCTAAACCCTCAGAATGAGCTGGAGTATAGCTGCCCACCCCCTGTGAATGCCAGCTCCTTCTTTACTCTAGGTCTTTGTTTATCCTTGGTTTTCCCTATGCTGCTCTCAGCCTGATGGTGCTCAATGAGGTTCTTGTCCACCTGGCTTCTGCATCACTCAGCAAAAGTAATCAAGTCCAAACTCAGAAGGAATTCATTTAAGTTCTCACAGGAGCCTGATTTGTTCCTGCAAGCACGGTTGTTATAAAATTAATAAGCCTGACCCCAAATCCTTCCGCAAGGGGATCACTGTCTTGGAAACACTCACAGAGGTATGCACACTCTTATGAACACTCCTGAGAAGAGATATCAGGCTACAGAAGTGTATATGGATTCAAAGGACTGAGTAGTGATGGCAAATGGGTCACAAGTAATGAAGACGGGGTTCCAGTGGGTGTGGGCTGAGGCAGATGTCCTTTGGCCACTTATTCTCATTCTATCCTCTTTAGAGATGCATTCTTCAGTCTGGAAAGTCAAATGGGCATACCCCAGGAAAGTAGGTTCAGTCAAGGTATGGGAAGGAAAGTGAGACTGAAGCCTTTGCTCCACTGCTTCCATTCTGCTCAGTGGTGGGGGTAGGAGAAGGGGTGTGTTGCCTTTTTTGCAGCAACAAAATTGATGGACTTGTGTTTGCAAGAGTCCAAAGAGACAGTGTGTGGTTGGTATGGACTATAACAGAGGAACCAAGGTTCTAGAGGTGAGAGGTGGTGGGTTTCCTCAGACAGGGCTGTGTGTGGAAAGCCGATGGCTGACCTCTTTTTTCCCCCACTTTCTGATCATGCTTGAGACAGAAGCTCAGCTCCTGCAGTGTCAATCAGTCCTGGGGCCAGGTGGAGAGCCTGTACCTCTAAGTGACTCATCATATATCCAGAGCCCTTGATTAACCAACGATACCGATCTATCTTGCATTGCTGTAATATAACACCTGAAACTGAATAACTAATAAAGAAGAGAAATTTTTTACAGTTCTTGGAAGCTGAGTAGCCCAAGCCCATGATGTCTACATCTAGAGAGGCTTCATGCTACTTCATCCCACAGCAGAAAGCAGAAGTGTAGAGAAGAGCATATGCATGAGAGAGGAGACAGGGCAAAACTCACATTTATTTTTCTTGAGACAGGGTTTCGTGTAGGCTGGACTTGAACTCTATATGTATCTGCTGAGGATGATCCTGAGCTCCTCATCCTCCTGCCTCCACTCTCAGAAGTGTTGAGAATTACAAGCCTATGCTACACATCTGTGGTGTTGGACATCACAAAGACTTAGACAAAAGATTAAAGACACAGGGGAGATAATTTCATGATACACACACACACACACACACGAAGGAGGAAAAGAAAGAGAGACAAGAAGAAAGAAAAAGAGGAAGGGAAGGAGGGAGGGAGATGATTTGCCAACAATCAAGATATGCTTAGACCAAAAGGAAGGGTTCGTGGAAGGACCTGGACAGGAGATGGGAAGTGAGAAGGGAAGGAATGGGTCTGGAATCCCAAGGACGCAGCCAGAGGTTGGAGCAAGAAGATGAAGGATCAGATCACTCTCTCCTCATTGCTGGTTAACAAGTTAGCTCTGGGGCTGACGTAAGTACAAGCATCTGTAATTCTGCTAACCAGCCCAGGAAAGAAAGAGGGCGGGAGTTCTTTCTCTTCAGTGCTCCTGTGACTAACCACAGATTATAAATTGGTGCATTTTATTTTCAATTTGTCATGAGCTTTCTTTTTTTTCTTCTTCTTCTTTCTCTCCTTTTTAAAGACAGTATCTTGCTATGTAGCCTAAACTAGCCTCAAACTCACAAACATCCTGAAGGTTGGGATTACAGACAAATACCATCTTGCCCAAAACTATTTTGTCACCCTGGTGGGTTGATAGTGGCTGACTTTTTTTTTTTTAAAGAAATTTCTAAATGGTACAAATCATGTGAAAAGAACAAATATTGGAGTTTCTTTCTCATCTCTTTTGTTCAATCTTCGCTGTTCTGGCAGAGATGGGGTCAGGGCAGGGACTCAAAGAACTGGGAGATAGCTAGAGTGAAATTTTCTTTTGGGAGTGGATGGCAGGGAGCAGTGAGCACCATTGGGGAGGGCAGAAAAGTGGGAAGGCCAGACTATGAGGAAGGCTGTTTGGGAGGGCTGGCCTCTGTTGTTGTGAACAACCCAGTCACCCATCTCTCTGGTGTATGGGTGTTATCTGTGAACATTACTGATGTTAAAATGGAGTCACTTATGCCAAATGAGTGTGGGAGGCCATGCAGTGGGAACCTCATGCCTAGTTTGCAGATGAGAAGAACTACTGAAAAAGACCACTGAATATAACCTTTCAATCAAGGCCACACCTGTGAGGATGTCTTTCTAATCACAGCCAGTCTGAACCATAACCTTCAAGACTGGGTAGCCAGGGTTGTTCCCATGAAGATATCTCCCTGGCAACAGCGAGTTGCTGGGCTGAAACTAGTAATAGCCATGACCTCCAATCAGCAGTATGCCTCTGCACCATTGATCTTTTCTTCAAAACAGCCCACATGGACTTCTCTTTTTCTCTTTTTAAGTTTCCACATGCCTCAGCCCCCCGGGATGTGATCCGTCATAGCGTGAGGCTCTCAGATTATGGTCCCTTGCTCTTTCCTGAACAGGTTTGCTTTTCTCTGTAAAGTCTCTGGTTGTTGTTTAGGTCGACAAACCCACCCAACCGTGACCAAGACCAGGCCATCACCAGCTGCCACGCAAGGCTCATGGCAGGTCCTGCTGCCTTGGACTTCCTCACTGGCCTTCCCCAGACTTCCTTGGCGGGAAGTCTCAACCACAGCCCTGTCCTTGTCTCTCCATAGCCAGCTCTCCTCAGCCGTGGCGGTAATATTTGCCTCCTCTTCATTTCTTTGGAGACCTCCCTGGCCACCCATCCTTTCCCACAAGCCCCTCTATCCTCTCTGGTCTTCGCCATTCTGAAGGGTTGCTGAGAGTCACATCTTGATGTCCAGTGTACCTTGCGTGTGATTATGTGCACTTGAAATTCTTTGGTAAATTTCCAACTTCTAACTTACATCTGCTTTCTAGTAGGCAATTCCATCGGTTTTCTGTTTTGGGTTCTGTTTGTTTTTGGTCTTGCTTTGAAATCCAGGCTTGCTTCAACCTTAGCACTCTGCTTCCTCAGCCACCCGGGGATTAAGTTTGAGCCTTTTCCACCTTTGCTGGTGTGAAGTGCCTTTTTCCGGGTGGTGAACATTAACCCCTGACCCACGCTACATGGCAAACACTGTCTCTCAGTACCTCTTTTTGGTTTGTTTGTTTCATGCAGTTCTGTTTAGGAAGATTTGATTAGGTGGTACAGAGACCTCCCGTGTGCCCCCTTTGCCCACACATATGCACCCTCTGAACTGTCAACATCCCCACAAGTAGGACATTTGCAACAGCGGTGACCTGACACACCCTTACAACAGTGTTGACACACTGTTATCTAGCAGAGTCCATTATTTATGCGGGGGTTCACTTGTGGGGTTGCGCTGACTGTGGGTTTGGGTCAACGCATAGTGTTGGGAATCCACCAGGAGTGTCATAAGCCCTGACTGGCTTCTGCGCTCCGTCTGCCCATTGCCCTCCCCTGACCACTGACCCCCACTAGTCTCTTTACCTCGTCTGCTGTCTTTTTGTTAGTGGGAACTTTCCTCAGGGGAGGGTATGTTATGGTGAGGGGCAGAGGAGCAGAATATGTATTTTTAACTTCTGTGTAATTAACTCTTAGTTCCTTTTATAGAAACTGAGTTCTGATTCTTGGTTGGAAAGCCCTTCCCAACTGCAGGGTTATAGTAATATTTTCCCACATTTTCTCCTGATTCTTTCATGGCAGAGTTTTACATTTGGATATTTAATATAGCTGGAATTTGCTTTTGTGTGTGGTCTGTGAGATAGGGATCTAAGGTGCTGGCTTCTTTCTTTCTTTTTTTCTTTCTTTTTTCTTTCTTTCTTTCTTTCTTTCTCTTAAATCACTTAACACTTGAAAAATCATGTTTATCACTGCTATTAGTTAATACTGGAAATCTAATGGTTCATGTTACTAATATATTAAGAGAAAAATATTCATCTTGATCTGCGAAAAAATCTCCCAATTGGCCTGAAATCCTCAACAAGCAAAAATATAACTTTCTCAGTTAAAACAAGGTATTGAGTCAGCATCGGCTCATTCATTGTTACAAATGTTCCACACTTGCGTAAAATGTTAAAAATGGGGAGAAAGGGAGGGCTCTGTGAGAACTCTTTCATTAATTCTTTTCCAAAAGATGGAATTGCTTACAAATAACGAACAAGCCACAGCGAACCCAGCATCATGGAAGAAGCGGCACACGCATGTGCATTAACATGGAAAGGAGACATTCATGTGTCTTCAACATATACTGTACAGTTTCTGCCCTAAATTGCACATTCTGCCACAGAGTCTTCGCTTTCCCACACCGGGCCATCACTGTCTGCTGGGTCTGCCTTCTGCTTCCCACACACTCAGCCTCTCCCTTCACTCATGGATCTTCACTCAGATCCATGGCTGGATCTGAGCCCGAGGCTCAAGAGAGAAAACTGACAGAGGAGGGAAATAAAGCTAATGCCTTTTGACCACACAAGTCCTGTCCTTTGAGTTGCCGATTCATGCTCTGTAATCTGGCCTCAATTCTTTATCATCGTCATCATCACCACCACCACTACCACTACCACCAGCATCAGCAACAGCATCACCACCATCACCATCCATCACCATCACCACTACCACTAACACCACCATCAGCAACATCACCAGCACCACCATCACCATCTATTGCATCATCACTACCACAAACATCAAGATCTACCACCACCACCATCATCACTATCACCATCCACCACCACCATCACCACCTGTCACCATCACCACCACCATCAACACATCATCATGTTTTCAAACAAGGTCTCACATACCTCAGTTTGGGCTCAGCTTTGTTATGCATCCAATTCTTACCTTGAGTTTCTGCTTCTTCCACGCCCCCTCCGTGCTGGGATTACATTCAAGTCCCACTACGCCTGGCTCAGGATAAGCACAGTCATCTGTTCAAGTGTCTGTGACTTGTTCCTCATATAACCTTTCCAAAACCCTTCTCTGGCTTCTTAAAATACAGTGCACTCTTGCCATCTGTCCTCACCCTCCTGTGCAGGCTCTCATCTGGACTTCTTACTCTCATCTAACTGTCATTTGACTGACAATATGACCACCACCTCCTCCTCTTCTTTGTTGGCTTGGCTTGGTTGTGATACAGGGGTCTCACTGTATATCTCTGGCTGTCCCAGAACTTCTTACGTGTACCTAGCTGGCCTCAAACTCAGAGACCTACCTGCTCTTAACTGCCTAGCGCTGGGACTAAAGGTGTATGTTTCCACACGTGGACAATGTGGCCTTCTTTATGGGTCTCCTGCCGGTATCTTTGGCACTTTCTGAGAAATAGCTTCAAACTCTCTGAGCTTTCTACTATACTCAAACCCATGACACCTCTTGGGCTTTTTGGTATGTAAATCATATCTTGTCTATTCTGTCTGGAGAGTGAAGAAATGTGGGCCTTGTCCAACATGAGCCCTCCTACTCTTGGGGGTTCCACACTGTTGAGCACCAGTTTCATTCTCGTTCTCAACTCCTACCCAGACGCTGCACTGACCACAGACGCGTCATGTGTAAGTCACGAACCTGCGGCCTTCAGTGGTTCACAGAGCACCGGTGCCTGTCCCCATCCTGCTCCCACACCACGCCTTTGTCATAGCTTCCCATTCATCCAAGTCTTAGCATGTGCTTCATCTTTGTTATGCCTCCCCCCCCCCCCCGAGCTCTTTGACCCATGGCTCCAGTATAAAGGGAGTCATATCCAGGCTGCTGCTCAGATGCAGTCCTGGGCCCTCCTGTCTGCTCGTCTTCATTTGGCATTATTGGTTTCCCTTTGGTGCTTCTTTGTCTTGCTTTACTAGGATGTTCTCTTTCTTCTTAAGAAGGAAATACATGAGCGTTGATGGGTGCTTATGTATGTGTGTGTGTGTTATGTGCATGCACGTGTGCGTGTGTGTGTGTGTGTGTGTGTGTGTGTGTGTATATGCCCGCGCGCGCGCACCCACCCGTGCATTCGTATGGAGACCAGAGGCTAACATGGTGTGTCCCTCTTTCTGCCTTGGTTTTTGAGTCGGGTCTCTCACGGAACCCTGCCTTGCCATTCAGGCTAGACTTGCTGTCTGCTCTGCGCCCAGGAAGCATCTGTCTCCACCTCCACCTACAGAAGTGCCCCATTACGTTTGCTCGTATGTGGATGCTGGCACTCCAAACTCAGATTCTCACATTTGTGTAGCAGGCTCTTCTTCTGATGAGCCAGCCTCCCAAGCCGAGTGTCCCAGGCTCCTCTACTGCGTCCCCATACTTGGCAGTTGCTCTGGCTGCGTCGTTAGGTTGACACCATCTTCCTTCAGTCTTTGAAGTTTCTGCTCCGTAGTTTCCAGCTCCTGGCGAAACCGTAACTCTTCTGCTTGTCTGATTCTCATTCCTTTGAGGGCTATCTGTCTTTTTCCCTGCTGGCAGCTTTTTAGGATTTTCTTTTCTTTGTAAGATTTATCCTGGCTGTTCTGAAAATCCATCATGTGTGTTTAGATGGGGACCGCTGTGTCACTCAGAATGCTTTCAGCCGCAAGTAATTGAGCACCCACCTTGTGGCAACTTAAGAGATAAGGAGATGGATAGGCTCATGTGCTGCCCCAAGCTCCACAGTGGTGCAGGACCGGGATGCTCAGCCTGACAGTCAGATTCCACCACCCTCACGGCCTCTCCTCTGCCAGCCCTTTCCTAACCTCAGCTAAGCGCTGGTCAGTGCTCCCGGGCCAGTGCTCCTGGGCCTTGCTCACCATACTCTTATCTTGCAACATCCAGAGCAGAAGAGGAAGAAATATCTTCCTTGTGTTTTGTTGTAAGAACTTAGAAATCCATCACAGAGTTCCTCCTGGGAGAAGATTTTCTAATATCTCATCATCTAGAGTCGGGTCTTAAACCTCTTCTATGTTTGTGGCCGGATTTGCCACAACATGATTAGATCAGCACAGGCCCAGTCACTGCACAAACAATTGTCAAGAGCTGAAAAAGGCAAGGTTATGGTATAAGTAAGGAAAAAAAGATGTCTGTTGAGTCTAGGCCATTTCTTGTCAGAATGTTTTTGTGTTGCATCCATGCTTTCAAACATAGTCAAAATCATCTTAAGGCTATGCCAAACAGTTCTAAATGTTTAGCAGTATGTCTTTTTAGTTTACTCACTTAAACAGTTGTGTGATCAGCAGATGTGACTTTCTTAGGGCTAATGATATAGAGACAGAGAGATAGATGAGAAGCTAGAACCAGTTCATGTGTAAATCTAACTTCATGAGCGTCTCCCACCAACCCTCCGTTCTCTTATTAAGAAAAGTGTGGTATTTGCTCACCAAAAAAAAATTCTCTTTTCAAAATCCACAGAAAATAAACATCTGTACCACACCCAATACCCTGAAGTCTTAAAAACACAGGATCACAGCACCAAGACTCACTGCTAGGGATTCCCCCACCACTGAGCTCTCCTACAGAGTGCCATCCTCTGAGTAAAGTAGCTGCCATCTTCATTGGCTCGGCTGTGCCAGCTGACTGTTGACACTGTCTCATAGAAAAGGGGATGGAGACCCTCACCCAGATTCTGGCTGCTCCCTTCATCACCTTCCAGCCATCTGTATCCAGTTTTATCCTTATGGCACGTGGGGGTGTGAGCTGGTGACTGAGTGTACCTGCTGGAGGGGATTAGGGGGCGGGGCTCCATCTGTGAAGCTACGGGGAAGCCATCCTCCATGCTGGGTGAAGACTTCCCAGGGTATCTGCCTTGGGCTCACCCACATTTCTATAGCTTCTCACTTACACTCTGCACATAAGACCAATCAGCTCACTGCTGAACTTTGGTGGAGTTGTTCTTTGGCCTGTGGTTGGAACCTTATAAAGAGGGGACAGACATTGTTTAAGTCCCTGTGAGGTAGGAATTCTCACAGTGCTGGAGGGAGGGTGTTGATTACTGAACAATGGCGAATTGAGACCCATTCCCATCTAACATGCCCAAGCCTGCCGATTCCCTGACAGGGGCAAAGAAAACCCAGCCGGGCAGATACCTTAAAGTTAGAGGAACATCTTTTTTCCTCTTTGTTGCCTACAGTTAAAATGCTTCCGTTGGAAAAAGCTAGGGGCGGAGGAACACTTTATGAGGAAAGCAATGCCTTCATGCCACCGTTTAACTTTTACTAAGCTGAGATTCAAAGCCATTCCACCATGCTCCATTTCAGCCTGTAGTTCTCTGCTTTTAGGATATTTTCTTGCAGTGTGCTCTGAAAATTAGACATATGAACTTTATTGAAAATGGCTTTTGATTTTGAATAGAGGTTATACATTCCTTTGAGTGACCAAGGAATCATTTTGCAATTGCTAATAATGTCACATATGTATTTTTAAAAATCAAAGTCTTTTTGTGCTTCGCCTACTAAACTTCTCATTATCACTCCTCTGAATTCTTTTTTTTTTTCTACTTCATCTATGGCAGATACTTTGTGGTATACAGTGATCTATGTTGGCATCCATTGTCCTTTAGAACTTGGGGTACATTGTTTCAGGCTCTTCTGGCTTTTAAAGTTTCCATTGAGAGACTGACTGTTATTTTGGTGGCGGTGGTGGTGGTGATGGTGATGGTGGTGGTGTGTGTGTTTCGTATATGACTTGTATTTTTTCTCTTGCAGTTTTCAATACTCTTTCTTTGTTCTGCATATTTAGTGTTTTAACTAGTACGTGCAGTGAGGAGTTTTGCTATTTGATGTTCTGTGAACTCCTCATGTTTGTATAGGTAGCTTGCATTTAAGACTTTTCGTTAATATGGGAATGTTTTCTTCTATAATTCTGTTGAAGATCTAGTCTATACTAGACTAGACCTGAGATTCTTTCTCTTTCGATGCTCATAATTAGAAGACAGTTTTTCACCATGTCCCATAATTCCTGCATGTTTCATGTTTTTTATTTTTCATATTTGTTTTTGTGTTCTAATTCACTTACTCTATCTTCAAGTCCTGATACTCTGTTTTTTACTTGGTTCATTCTACTTGTAAGGTTTGCCTTTTTAAGGGTTTCCTAATTGGGCTACTGGATTTTCAATCCCATCTTCATTTTGGTTTGAGTTCTCTTCAGTGTTTCTGTCTCTTTATTGAAGTCAATTTTCTTTTTTTTTCTGTTTTTTTTTTTTCTTCTCTCTTTCACAACTGAGATTTTCTTGGCTGAGGAGCAGAGTACACAAGACACTTCAATTTTTTTTAATTAAGAATTTTAATTCTTTTTTTAAAATTATACTTTATTTACTTTGTATCCCCCCTCTAGTTCCTCCCTTCCCAATCTCTCTCTTCCTCCCCCTTCTCCACACACTCCCCTCCCCAAATCCACTGGTAGGAAGGGTTTTTTTTTTTTTCTTCCTTCTGATCCTAGTCTATTAGGTCTCATCAGGAGTGGCTGCATTGTCTTCCTCTGTGGCCTGGTAAGGCTGCTCCCCCCCTCAGGGGGAGGTGATCAAAGAGCAGGCCAATCAGTTCATGTCTAGTCCCTGTTCCCATTACTATGGAACCCACTTGGACACTGAACTGCCATGGGCTACATCTGTGCAGGGGTTCTAGGTTATCTCCATGCATGGTACTTGGTTGGAATACTCATATAGACATATAATATAGGATAAACCTACTAAAATCTGTACACCTAAAGAAACTAATCAAGAGGGAGGACTCTGGCTAAAATGCTCAATCCCCACTCCGAAAGGCAAAGAGGATGGACACCAGAAGAAGAAGAAAACAGGAAACAAGTTAGGAGCCTGCCACAGAGGGCCTCTGAAAGGCTCTGCCCTGCAGACTATCAAAGCAGATGTTGAGACTTATGGCCAAACTTTGGGCAGAGTGCAGGGAATCTTATGAAAGAAGTGGGAAATAATAGTAAGATCTGGAGAAGACAGGAGGTCCACAAGGAGAGCAACAGAGCCAAAAAATTTGAGCACAGGGGTCTTTCCTGAAGTCAATTTTCAAATCCTGTCTTCATTATTTCAGTCAGCCTTCTGTTTGCGTTTCCTTGGGCATCACTCAGGTGTTCCTTGCTGTTCTCTTCAAGTTTTACTTTAAGGAGGTGTCTATCTGTAAAGCCAAGTTTTTTACAGAAAACAGAAAGATAGATTTTTTTTTCCACATGAGACAGTATTTTTCTGGATAGCCCAGACTGTCCTGGAACTTGCTGTGTAGACCAGCCTGGCCTCAAACTCAGAGATCTACCTCTGTCTCAAATGCTGGGATTTAAGATGTGTACCACCATGCTCAGCTTGGTTTTACTTTATTCTTAATCCATTCAACTAGACAGTATCTTTTTATTGGGGAATTGAAGTCCATTGAGTAAACTTGAATTACTGAAAAATTATTGAAAGGTGTGTGTTGATTGTAATAACGTCTCTTGCAGCTTTCAATACTCTTTCTTTGCAATATTCTTCAACTTATCTTTAAAGCCTTCCTCCAAATCTTGTTTCTGTTATTATATTGATAGTTTCATGTTGTTTGTTTGTTTGTTTGGTGAGAGGGGCTACAGTCTTGCTTTCCATACTAGTTTGACCTCAGACTTGCTTTGTACCTCAGGCCAGTCTTGAACTCTATTTCCAAAGTACTGTGAATCTCAGTCGCTCTCTCTTTCTCTTTCTCTCTCTCTGTGTCTGTGTGTGTTTATTACTTTTTGTTTTGCTTTAATAGAACTGAGAGTCTAGCTTTCATGAGATCCTTCTTTTGTGCCAAAGACTGGGGTGATTCCTATTAGGACTGGTTAAATCTTTCAGCATGTCAATGGCATTGCATATCTCGGTATGTCCCCTTAAGCCAACCAGAGAGATGAATGTGTCCATTCCCTACTCACCCCACTGGAGTATGGTCACACATGGAACCACCGTCCCACACCCCGTCCATCTTTGGCTCTGGCTTTATTAGCTGCTGGCTTTGTATGTGTTGCTGGTCTGCAGCCTTGGCTAGCACCTTGCTGGTTGTTAATAAACTATGCCCTCTTTGGTGTTGTATGTGAAGGTGCAGCTCACAGTTTTATCATGAGCCTTTTTCCCTTTGCTGCCTAGGGAGATCTGCCTCCTGCCCTGTTACTGTGGGCCTATAGTCAGGCGGTGTATTATGGTAGCAGGAGCATGAGGCATAGCAAAGTTTCTCACCTCCTGTCAGCCAGAGGGGAGGTAGAAAGGGAAGAAGGGAGGGGGAGGAGAAGGGACAGCAGGGACAAGATCTATCTATCTATCCTTCCAAGGTACAATTACACTAACATACTTTTTCCAATCAGGTCTCACCTCCAAAAATTTCTATAATTTCTCATAAAATCTCACCTCTGGACACTGCTTGCAATGGAGACCAAGCCTTCTATACATGAGATCCTAAGGGAGTGTGCTTCATATCCAAAGCACAGAAATGTGGGGTATCTTTTCCCTTTGGTGTTTCTTTTTTATGCCCCAGGACTCCTGTCCTGGCTGGATATGTGAGCCCTAAGTGATATGGTCCAGTCCTTTGCTTCTAAATGGAAAAGATGTGAACCAGGCACTATGATTTCCTGTTCTTTCATCATTGAAAAATGGTCCTATACTGGTATCAGCATCCATTCGAGAAGAACATTGAAAACAAAGCTCTCGCTTTTTGCAAGCCTGGCTCTTGCTGACAGAGATAAATAGGTTACAGCACACACTGAAACGTGAGAGCTGTTGCTTTTCAGGCCTCTGATTCTGAGCAATCTCTTGTAGGCTACTGGACTCCATGGTATTCTTCGATACACAGTAGACAGCTTCATCTCCTGGGTGCTGACACAGTTACTATTACTGTCTGGGGAGAATTAAGAAGACTGTCTTGTAGCTACGGTTTGTTCCAAAGCTGACTCATGTCCTGTTTGATTGACTTCATGAAATATCATCTATTTACAGAGGACACATTGATTAAGAAACAGATATTTATATTTCCAGCGAAATGCCCATGACCAAATGACCATTTCTTACTTTCTTTTCCTCTAATAAAAGTGTTACCTCACATCTGAGTGAGCTTTCTAATTTTCTAATTCTCTAATGTGAGGTGTAAGCAGGGATGAGGCAGCCAGGGCAGAGGTGGAGGGATGAGAGAGAAGGTGTTCCCACATGGCAGCTGGGAGAGAAAACACCGCTTCTCAGCAGCTTGGATGTTGGCATAATCTCCTTTGTTATCTCCCCAGGATAAGGACCGTCAGGATGGAGGAGATGAGGTAATGAGAGAGAGGAGGAGGGAATTGGGAGAAAAAAGGGGACCAAAAGAAGGAAGAACCCAGGATCCTCTACAAAGACCCTCTCAGAGATCACGTGAACTTTATCAGCTCTGGAGCTCCCATTCATGGTTTCTGTTTGCTTCAGTAAACACTTTGAGTTTCTCTAAGCTTTTACTCCGTCTATTCCTGAACATCCAATTCTTTGTTTGCCTTTGGAAAGGACCCAAACCCTTAGAAAGCCAACTCTTGGATCAAGGGGACTTTATGCTAAGCTGGCTGCTGACCTCATTTACACACAAGCTCCTGTCAAACTGTGGCAGGTACTCCACAACAAGCCTCTCTTCTACGGCAACCCTCCTTCTCAGAGGCATCTCCAAAGGCTGATGCCACCCAGTCTTCAGTCTGCACATTTTCAGGACCACCATCCCGTCCACTGAGGATGCTTGTATTTATGATCGTCAGTACAGGCTGCTCATGCTCCCGTTCTTTTGTTTTCCTCTGATGGTCTGAGCAGCTTTGGAGAAGTAAAACTTGCACTAGACACGTGTCACTGAGCTGTGCGGAGAAGAGCTGAGTAGGGGGAAGGCAGAGTGTGTGTGGTGTGGTTAGAAGGCAGAGTGTTCTGTGAACTCATGCCCGCCCCCTCTGAATTGATAGCTCCCTGCAGAGAGAGGAATAGCAAACAAGGATTCAGCAAACTGCATCTTTCACAGTGCCACTCCTCTGACTTCTAGTTCTGCTAGTATGGCCATAAACACAATCTGTGTCATGGGGCCTGGTCCTCTCATCGTCCTCTGCTCAAATTCTTGCCTCCGAAGATACTGCTGTAGCAGAGAGAGACTGGTGTGAATGGTGAGGCTTTAGCTGTAATCTCATTACTAATTTCCTGGGACTCAGTATTTTCCAAAACTCAAGTGACAACATTTGAACATGTTTTTTTCTGACTTGGGGAGAGTAATTTTTAAAATATTTTTTGGTTTAGTTTTTTTTTAAATAATTTTCATTATTTATTTGGTAATGTTTTTCCCTCAGACAGAGTTTCTCTGTGTAGCCTTGGCTATCCTAAACTTGCTTTGTAGACCAGGCTGGCCTCGAGCTCACAGAAATCTGCCTGCCTCTGCCTCCCTGAGTGCTGGGATTAGGTTTTGGTTTTGTGAGATAGCCCTGACTGTTTTGGAACTTGCTCTGTCAAGACCAGGCTGGCCCCAAACTCAGAAATCTGCCTGCTTCTGTTTCCCAAGTGCTGGGACAAAAGGCATGTACCATTATGCTTGGCTTAGATGATGATGATGATGATATAATTACAAAATTTCTCCATTTTGTTTCCCCTCACCAATCTTTCCATACATTCCCTCCTTGTTCTCTTTCAAATCATGACCTCTTTGTTTCATTAATCGTTTACATTTATATATATATATATATATATATACACATACATACATAAGTATAAGCAGCTTATACTTACGTTACCTGCAGGGACAGAACATTTTTATTTTAAATCTCTTATCTGATGGAACTTCAACTGTGTAATTATTCCACATGAGTCACTTAACTTAAAACAGTCACACACTTCCCTTTCCATAGAAATGAAATTTTGGATGTCTTGATATCTCAGTTTACAAGGTATGCTCACGGCTGCCTATGACAGATACCTCTATTGTTTGAGTAAAATATGGTTTCTTGTTTTTTCATTTCGAAGTGTTTTTTTTTTTTTCAGTAGACATTTTGGGTTATCTGTTTGGCTATTGTCATATATTCATTAGGACTATATTGTGAGTGATAGTCACTCAAGTCCAACTATCAATAAGAGGAATTTATTGGCTTTCATAAATCTAATCTGCTTATGAGAAACAAATCTATTAGATATTGACAGTACATTTCTAAGCAGCTTATGGACCCAACCAGAGATAGTACAGTCAGGGAAACACCTGACTAGTCTCCGGACTCTTCTTAAACTTCCTGTTCGTGGTTTAATGTTAAACACAGGACTGTTTACCTCCTCTACCACAAAAGCCAAGCCCTGGTCCATGCTGTAGATTCTCTCTCTCTCTCTCTCTCTCTCTCTCTCTCTCTCTCTCTCTCTCCTCTCAAGCATGCCTACTGCCAACTCTCAAGTCTCATGGAAGGATTGTGTGCCTGATAGGTCGGGTCACCAATAAGAGCTTCATGACAAGGGAGCCTTCCATCCTCTTGCTCCTGGGGCAGAAGTTACTGGGTGAATTGTGTCAGTCCATAGGGAAAGAGAAACATTGTGCTAGAGGCCACAAAATTTAATGGCAGCATAAATCTGGCCTCAGGTTCAACTGTGCACTGTGTAGGGAATGGAAACCATTCGATTTCATCGTGTTTTCTGTTTCTCTCTGGATGGCTACCACCGCGTGGAACACAGCTTCCTTTAGCTCCAGATCCAGCTGTTATATAGGTGCAGTCCTTCACATGAGAGTGTATTCCATAGACTCAGAGATGTGAATACTTGGTCCTCAGTTGCAGGCACCTTTTAGAGAAGTTCAGGAGGAGGTGTGTCACTGGGGTCAGAGGATTCAAAGTGTGTATTTACCAGTTCTCTCTCTGATTCCTACTAGCAGTGCAAGCTGTGAGCCCCCGGATTCTGCTCTGGCCACCATATCTGCCATCTGCTGCCACATATCCCAGCCATCATGAACTTTTATCCCCCTGGAACTGTAAGCCAAATAATTCTTCCTTCTGTGAGTTGCCTGGGTCATGTTGTCTTAACACAACAATACAAAAGTAACTAACACAAAAAGCTGTGCCAGGGAGTGGGCTATTGACGAATCTTGTCATGCTATTTTTTGTAGGAATGTGGAAGATATTGGGACTCTGGACTAGAAAAGTGATTGAACATTGCAAACAGAGCTTGGAGGTCAGTAGAGCTAAGAGCTATGTGGTCCGTGGAGGACTGACTCAAGAATTTCAGAGGGGAGCAATAAAATTAGCAACTATACTAGTACTGTTCCTGTAATGTTTCGGTTAAAAGGCATGGCTGCTTTCTGTCCATGTCCTAAGAACTTGCCTAAGGCAAAGTTTAAAAGTAATGGATTAATTTCTTTGCCACAGGCAGTTTTGAGATAGCTTAATATTGATTCCATCATGTGATGACTAATCATTTTTATGCAGGCTTACAGTGAAAAGAGCAAACAGGGCAGAAAGAAATACAAATTTCACACATTAGAGACAGAAAGAATACTGGCAAGCTTAATATTGCGGCCAAGGTTTGTGCTGAAAGGAATAAAGAGACTAGTGCTGTTAAGAAAGGCTCCCAGCTCAGCACTAGAATAAAGATATGGCTTCTCTCAAGGCAACCCTAAACGCCAGGTAATCTTCTAACTCTAAGAGAGCATAAGGCCTTTTCTGCCCCTGAACAATTGCAATCAAATGCTGTTGCAAGGAGGCAACCTCGCAGACACCTCGAAGAGATCAGTAGCCAAAAGTGGTATAAAGCCACGAAGGACGGCAAAGCAGAGAGGTGTGGAATCTTCCTCCGTGGTTTCAGAGAGCTGCTGCGGCCAGGCAGTGTGTGGCAGGGGGTCCCTTCGTGAAGGCTCTGAGAAGACAGGAGGACCCGAGAGGCTAATGAGTGAAGCCTGGCAGAGCGCTCTTTTCTCCAGCGTACTGTTGGCCTCTTATCAGCCATCAGGTGGCTGTAGGAGGGAGGGTTTGTATGTGAGCCATCAGCTCTATTCCACCGAGCCAAGTGCTTGTTTTTATGCCCGTACCATGTTAATCTCTTACTATAACTCTGTAACATCACTTGAAGTAGGGATGGTGGCACCCCTTAACGGTTCTTTTTATTGCTCAGCATTTTTGGTCTTTGTGTTTCCATGTGAATTTTAAGATAACTTTTTTTTCAATGTCTCTGAAGAGTTGGATTGGGATTTAGAAGAAGACTGCGCTGATGAAGATACCCAACACTAGAGAAACACGAATGAACACCTCACAAGATGCCTCTATGTGAGTATTAGAATGGTTAAAACCCAGGACTGTGTCAGCAGTGAGAATCCCGCGCTTGAATGAAGAATGCTCAGGCACTGTGGGAAGAGTTCACAACGTCCAACGCACACCTACTCTGTGGCCCCGCGTGTCTACTCCTGTCTGCTAAGAGAAATAGAGATGTCACCTTGATGCAGTCACCCCTCCCCAGTGGAAATCATCAACATGCCCTTTAATGGGGGACTGGACCCCAACCAGTGATACGTCTTAACAAGGCCATACTGCCACAGCCTGGAATATTCCTCCGTTGCCTAGCAATAAGCAGCAACGAGCCGCTGGGGCACACAACAGCAAGGAGGAACATGAAAAGGGTTATTCTGATTGGAAGAAGCCAGAACCAAAGCCTGCGTGCCACACAATTCCATTTACAGGAGACTCTAGAGAAGGCAAGACTGAAAGGACAGAGGTCATCATGGCTATCCAGGGATGGGGCGCGGCTGCCTAAGAACAGGTTAAGTTAGGAGGGCTGACATCACCATTCTGTACCTGGGTTGTGGTAGTGGTTAAAGGACGGTGAACACTCAGCCAAACTCATGAACCAGAACTATCTTTTTTTCTTGTGGTGCTGGGGAAATCAGGCCTGAGGCATCTCATATGTGTTTCACGGAGCTATGCAAAAGCTCCAGGACTCATTAAATGCAACACCTAGAAAGGATGACTTTTACTTAATATAAAATTTATCTCAATATATTAATGTTTTAAAAAGTCTCTTCCAGGGTAAATTTCTAAGATCTTGACTGACACCTTCCCCTCACTGCTCTGAAGCAGCTGCAGGAGCCACACACACACCCCCATCCCCAATCCTAGCAGACCACCTCATGACAGGATTCATTAGTCACTTTCTGCACTGCTGGGACAAAATGCCTGTCAACACCAGCTTCAGGGAGAGTTTGCTTTGGCTCGTCGTTCAGATCCGTCATGGTGGGCAAGTCATGGTGAGGAAGCTGCTCATGGTGATGCCTAGCTACTCACTTTGCTTCCACAGCCAGGAAGCTGAGAGAACAAAGGCCAAGCAGGGAGCTCGCTTTCATTCAGCCTAAGACCTCAGGCCAGAGAACGGTGCCACCCAAACCTAAGGTGGGTCTTCCCACCTCAGAAAACTTAACCTAGAGACTCCCTCCCCAGGCAAGCCCAGAGGTTTGTCTCCTAGCTGTTTTTTAGAGCATGTCAAGTTGACAGTGGTAGCCATCACGCAGTGAACCTTCAAGCTGTTTCAAGGTGTTCCCGCCACACAGGATGACTAGAAAGTAGGCCATCTGGTCTCCTGCCTCCTTCCTGGGCCTGTGGCTGTTCCGGTCAGGTCCCAGTCCTGGGATGTTTCTAAAGGGGAAGAAGGCACCACACTCTCTAATCCTTTCCACTTGCAAACAACATCTGAGAGTTTTCAGCAGGAACTATTAGCTCATTGCACAGCAGGCAGAAGGATCAGGGAATCCCACGCTCCCATGATGTCTAACGGGGTCCTCACAGCTCATGGTTTCAGGCACACCTTTCGGCCCTGCTCTGCAGACTGACCCTGCTGTCCTCAGTCCTCCCAGTGTCCTCCACTGCTGGTCAGCTGACACCACTGGGTCAGGGGTTACAAAACCAGTCTACACTTGTCAGCAAACCTGACAGTGGCTTTCCTCTAGCTAGTTTCTTGTGTTCTTTCAGAAATGTGGGAGGTGTTTTGCTGCTGATGTCCTCGGTGGTAGGGCCTTAGCCAGCATTCAAAGACTCCAGGAGGCATGGCAAGAACAATTGGCAATGGCCTGACCCTGGTTAGCCTGGTGGACAATACTCACTAGAAAGACTTCTCTTGAGTGTCCCCAGAGTGTGATCTGGAGAAGCAGGCTTTCCTGTCCCACCGCACATCCAGGGAAGAGCAAGAGTTGGTGTACTGAGGACATCTGAGTTCCTCCATGGAAGCTGCTGAGCAGAGAGAACTGGCCAAAACAAAGACTCTACAACTTAAAATCTAAAAGGCACAGACACACAAAGAAACACACACACACACATACACACATTCACAGATACATGCACACAGAACACACACATACCTAGACACACAGGCACACACGCAGAGACATATACACAGACACACACAGGCACACACATAGACACATACAGACATACACACATACACACACACACACACACACACACACACACATAAGCTCTGGCCATGATTAATGCCCTTTCTGATATAGTTTTAAGAAACTTATTGTCATAAGCCTCAAAGGCCAGGCAAGGCTAAAGGACCACTGCCCCTCAAAGTGTCATCAGCTCAAGACCCAGATGCTAACGTTAGAGGGCCTGCCCTGAAGGTAACATCTCAGGGATTTTTTTCCAAAAGGACACTCACAAGCTAGAGAGCACGAGAGGCCTCAGACTGGGAGCCCGCCTAAACCTGCCTCACGGTCGGGAGCTGCCTTCTGTGCACTGAGCACAGTGAGGGAGAAGAGGCCATCTTATTCTTCCCTGCCACGATCCCTGGGGAGGTGTACGCAGACGCACCACCACCAACACTTTTCGTGGGACTTGGTAAAGCAATACCTTTTTAACACCCCGCTCACAGGGCTGGAGAGGCAGCTCAGTGCTTTACAGCAGGTACGGCTTTGGCAGAGGACCTGAACTCAGGACCCACATTAGGCATCAGGACGTCCTGTAATTTCAGCCTCAGGGATCCAATGGCACCTGCCCTCACGTGCATGTCACCCACACACAGACACAGAAACATTCGCATAATTAAAAATAAAAATAAAAACATTGTTTAATGCTCACAATAGGTCACTTTCAATGATGCAAAAACCAATGCCCCCTCTGGGCATGCCCACCTCTGTTCTTTATGGCACTTGGGTCTCCTTCTTCTCACATGAAATACTTCATTATTGAAGTGTTATTGTCCCTGGAATTCCAATTGGTTTCTCTTAATTAAGACCTGGATGTAGGATCTGAGATTATAGCTTGGATCAGTGGTTCTCAATCTTCCTAATGGTACAACCCCTCATTTTGTGGTGACCCCCAACCATAAAATGATTTTATGGCTACTTCATAACTGTAATTTTGCTGCTGTTATGAATCATAAGGCAAATAGCAGAGACACAGGGTATCTGGCAAGTGACCTCTGTGAAAGGGTCATCTAAGCTCCAAAGGGTGTCACAACCCACAGGTTGGGAAACACTGGATCAGCAGAAGAACACCTGCCTAGCCTGTACAAGGGCCTGGGTTCAATCCCTAGCACTGGAAAAACAGGAGGCAAGAACCTGGACACCCAGACCTGTCTGAAAATGAACTACAGTGATTTTCTTGCGTGATGACCATTTGGGAAATGAGACTGAATTTCCCTTTCAAGTGTAAATTCTTCCCATCCCTGAGAAAAATTCTAATGGCACATATAAAGTGAAATAATGAAATGCTCGGGATTCTAGTCCCACTCTGTTTCAACTCCCAAGAGTGTAAAAACCTGGAAAAGTTAGGACCAGAAGCAAAAAGAAGGCCTCTTTCTCTCGATCCCTGACAGCTGATGTGGCCTTCCCGTAGCCTGCTGGTGCTCACAGCATTGCCTTTATCCTGATTCTAAAGATCTGATCACACTCCTATTTCCCTTTCCTGTAACTTCAAGAGGAAGCCTTTGCTGAGCAAACAAAGTCCTTCATTCACATGCAGATACACACAGTTCTAACCATTTGTCCACACTGTCTGCTCATGCCCACCTTGACCAAGCAGCCCTCCTAGGGCCTATCACCCACCTCTGGCTCCTGAGGCTCAGAGTTCCATTGCTCCAGTCTTTAGACCCCACTGGCTTCCCCTGCTTCTTGGGTCTCATGGTTTTCCCTCTTTTTTTTCCTCCCTGGTCACACATTCCAAACCCACCTTTTCCTAAATCTCTTTGGCTCCTCCCCCCTTTTCTTCTTCCCCTCCTCCCCTCCCTTCTCCCCTTTCTTTCTCCTCACTCTGGATCCCCACTGGCTTTCTCTCACTGGACTCCTCCACTCTCCTGCACCCTAGTATGGAATCTGCTACTTCAGACTCCTCTAGTCATAGAGTTTTACTCCTACATAGCTAGAGCATCTAATCTAGTCTTCTGTGAAATCTGGGTGTCAACTCAATACTCCTACTCCCAGTTTAGAGAAATGGGTTTCCCTGTCTCGATTTCTGTCACACACTTGATAGCATTCTTCAGCATGACTGGAGACACCCAATCTCACCCATGCCCTAGTTTCCTGGCCCTAATTCCATGATTGCTTTCATCACCCATGGGACCTGTTCTCTCTTCTCCCCTGAGTGACTGAAGTGAAACCAAGTATACTTTATAGGAGGTTTTTTGTTGTTGTTGTTGTTGTTGTTTTTGTTTTTGTTTTTGTTTTTGTTTTCTTCATAGGGGAGATTTATGGCATACAAGCTCCTGAAGCTGTGGATTCAAGGAAGTTTTACACTGTAGAAATCTGGTTAGAAACTAGAGGCCAATATTTCCCCAAGTCTTGATGGCTGCTCCCTGGGCTCTCACTCCAGGCTCTCTCACCCTCAAATCTCTGTCTTTATTTAAGCAGAGAGATTTCACCATACTGCTCACTGTATCCAAATACTAATAGATGCCCAGATAAAGTTAGAGTGGCCCTTAAGGGCACTTTATTGTACAGCTAGAGCTCCAAAGAGTGGCTCCTTCCTCTCTCCAACCCCCTTCCTTCCCTGGTGGGAACACAAATAGAGAATAATACTATCTTCTTCAAAGCTGGAAGTGACCAGGCATTTAAATTTATTTTAACTTATACACGAAAGCTTTAAAATCATATATGAATGAAAAGAAGAGATAAAAAAAAAAAAAAAAGGAAATACCTAGCTGCTAGGAGGTATGATGGAGGACAATAGGAGAACCTAGATATGATATGTCAAGCAGGCACCTCAGCTGCCTGTCCTGGGTTTGAAACTTAAAAATGTATTAATAGGCTACTATGCTATGCTCTGACACATAGAGACTGGAATGTTTAAATAACGTGTCGTACCCCACCCAACCATCTCCTCTATGTCACTAAATGTCTCCAGGTTCTTTAAAAGGTTCTGGCTTCCCCTCCTGATCTCTCGTCACTCTGTAAGCCCACGACAGTACTCAGTTTTGTGGACACTGAAGGCTCTCCTCTGTCCTGGGCTAAACAGATGAAATGCAATCAGGAGAGACATCCCAGGGGAGGTAACAAGATCCAGCAGCAGAGAAGTAAAGGTGCTTCATGAGGGAGACCCTGAGGACAGGGATCTGTTTCCTTTTGAGTCACAAAGGTTAAACCACAAGGCTGGAACTCTCGGCCCTGGGTGCCTGAATTAGAAATGGAATTCTTCCCTCCTGAGGGGGGCTGCCAGAGAAAACACAGGATGGCCTGGTTAAATTTGAATGTCAGACAAACAACAAATAATGTCATATGTGGTTATGAGACTGTGCATTTTGGGGAAATGTATGCTTTTGTTCATTGTTTGTAGGAAGTACAACCCAAGTCAAATTTCCCTGGCCATCCTGGTTCTTTCTTCTAACCCTGGCAGACCTGCACCTTGGAAACTCTAATGTAACATCGTTGTTGAAGGACAGTCTACCTGCCTCAGAGGTAGCCAGGGGACACAGAGACTTAATATGTTTAGATTCCCTTTGTCACCTGCTGAATGATGACGCAGCCTTGTCTCCAGAACGTACAGCCCTTTGATGAGGCGCCATCTTGTTGCATGGCGGCCAGCAATGCTCTTCACTTTTGAATCTGTTGAGAGGAGCTGCTGGGAAAACTTGGGCTGAACACAGCCTAATGCTTCACTCCAGCAAGAGGGAGCAAACCACTTATGGCTATTTTAAATTCATTTTACGGAAATGTTTTTAAGAGGACCCAAGCACCAGTTGGAACTTGCAAGTCACACAAAGCCACATCCAGTTTCCATGAGAAAAAAAAAAAAGTGTCAGTCTTGGCAAAATGGCAGCTCAGCCCCAGGCCAGCAACCAAGGACGCCCATGCCTGGCTCACTTGAACAGCTTCTCACCTAAGGGTTTCAGGCACATGACACACAATGATGACTCAAAACAGGGTTGGCCCACTCAATATTTATAAACACTCCACAAAAGTCCTGGATCTACAGTGTTTACCCTGTTTGCAGAGTTATTTTTAGGGGAAGTAAGGAAAGAGGGCTTTGTAGTGCTGACTCGTGTTTTCTGGAGGTTAGCTTTGACTCCCTGATGATGGCTCCCAGTCTCGATTTCCCTTTTGTCCAGTGAGGATAGAAGAGTATCTGCCTGGGGAGTCGGGGAGGAGGTCAGAACTGATTTAAATAGGACAATCCCCATCAAGATGCTTGGTTCACAGTTGGCACTAACGCCCACTCAACAAATGGCAGTCAGCAGTTCAGTGAATGGAATGACGGCCCCACCCTCATACCCCACCTTCGTGCCCAGAACCTGTTCGTTTGTCATACCACAGGACCAAAGAGACTTCATAGGCGTGATCATGGTGTAAGAATTTTAAGTGGGGAGATGGTCCTGGGTTTTCTAAGAGGGCTCCATCTAACCACATTGACTCCACATTAAATCAGAGCCCTTTCCATTGTCATGGTCAGAGAAATGTTCCTAAGATGGGGGAAGACAGCCCAAGCCAAGGAATGAGAACATTCTCTTGAAACTGGAAGATGGGGGAGTGAACGCTAGAGAGGCCTGCTAAGATCTTGATTTGAAAGCAAGGAGGCCCATGCCGGCTTCCGAGCGGGGCTTGCTTTGTTGGTGTGTGGTAGTTTGTTTCAGCCTCAATAAAAACCTAAAATAATCAAAATCACTGTTAATAAGACTGCATTATTTCAAATCAATACCTTGTGTTTGATGTCTTTCGAAGAACGCATGCACGGCACGCAATTGTCTGAAAGAGAGCAGGCGCTATAATGCAGTGGTTAACAATTCAATGGTTTTGGAATAATCAGAATGTACGTGACAAGAGAAATTTTGGAAACGTGTTTTTAATGGTGTGGGTTTTTTATTTGTGTGTATGAATGCAGGTTCCTGCAGAGGCCAAAAGAAGGTACCACACTCGCCAGAACTTGAGCCAATGGTGGTTGTGGGCTGCCTGATACGGGCGCTAGAAACTGTCCTCTGCAACAGCAGCCAAGCCACCTCCCCAGCCCCGAATTTTAGAACAACCCCAGGGAAAAGCAGAATGATCAATGATCGAGTGTCCACCATGAAAAGATTTTCAGAGTAATTTTCGATGTAAGTGTCCAGCAATGGGATACTTTCGCTCAATTTTCACATCAAGAGTTTAGAAAATTACGCAGCTTAAAATGTTGAAAAGACATAGTTAATCACATTCACTTTTCATGATACTAAGTGAGAGAAGCAAAACATAATTGTACGTGGATGGCAAGCGCCTTTTTCTAAGAGAAAAGCGGAGCGTGACGTGTGTCTCGGAATGGTTGAACACCAAGCGCTTTGAGAAGGTCTGACCCAGCAGCTTGCTGAGGTCTGTACCAGCTGTTCTTGCACCGTGACCAAAATCCGAGACAATTCAAGTGAGGAGGGACTTGTTTTACGTCACAGTCTCATCATGGTGGGAAGAAGGGGCATGGGGTTCAGTGTGGTTCCTCCTCATGGGGCAACCAGGAAGAGAGGCCTGGCTGCTACCTTGAATTCCCTCTCCTAGCTACAGACCTCCATCAGATAGGCTCCACTTCTTCTTTATTTTTAAATATATTTTTTTTAAAAAATATATTTATTTTTTATAAATTACAGTTTATTTACTTTGTATCGCAGCTGTAGCCCCCTCCCTCATCCCCTCCCAACAACACCTTCCCTCTCTTTCTCCTCCCAAACCCCTCCCCAAGTCCACTGATAGGGGAGGTCCTCCTCTCCTTCCATCTGACCCTAGTCTATCAGGTCTCATCAGGAGTGGCTGCATTGTCTTCCTCTGTGGCCTGGTAAGGCTGCTCCCCCATTAGGGGAGGTGATCAAAGAGCCAGCCACTGAGCTCATGTCATAGACAGTCCCTGTTCCCATTATTATGGAACCCACGTGGAGACTGAACTGCCATGGGTTACATCTGTGCAGGGGTTCTAGGTTATCTCCATGTATGGTCCTTGGTTGGAGTATCAGTCTCAGAAAAGACCCCTGGGCCCAGATTTTTTGGTTCTGTTGTTTTCCTTGTGGAGCTCCTGTCCCCTCCAGGTCTTTCTGTCTCCCCCTTCTTTCATAAGATTCCCTGCACTCTGTCCAAAGTTTGGCTATGAGTCTCAGAATCTACTTTGATACCCTGCTGGGTAGAGTCTTTCAGAGGCCCTCTGTGGTAGGCTCCTGTCCTGTTCCCTGTTTTCTCCCTCTTCCGATGTCTATCCTGTTTGTCTTTCTGAGTATTGATCATTTTACCCAGGGTCCTCCTTCTTGCTTAGCTTCTTTAGGTAGACAGATTTTTAGTATGATTATCCTATGCTGTATATCTAATATCCACTTACAACTGAGTATATACCATGTGTGTCTTTCTGCTTCTGGGTTACCTCACTAAGGATGATCTTTTCTGGTTCTTACCATTTATTTCATGATTTCCTTGTTTTTAATTGCTGAGTACTTTTCCATTGTGTAAATGTACCACAATTTCTGTCTCCATTCCTCCGTTGACTTCTTTAGCACACTTCAAGTTAGTGCCACCGGTGGGGAGCTCTCAAAACAGGAGCCCTTGGGGGTATTCACGTTTCAAAGTATAACACGTCCCTACATTTAAAACATTTTCTACCGTGATAGTTCAGATTTAGGGGAAATTTTTACTAAAAGGGGAAGTCCCCAGGGACTACAGAATAGGTCCCATTGGGAAAGTCTACTAGGGCCAGAGGGGAATGGGGGTCGTGGCTGGATCCTTTCCTCCTGGGATGTTGTCAAGGATCTCTGGGGCAGAAAAGAACACAGGGTGAGGCAGCCAGGTGAGAGCCATCTTACTTGGTCGTACTGGTTTTTCTAACTGCTCAACAGAAGGCCCGGGAGGAGCACTGTTCTGTTGCCCCTCTGAGCGCGGGAGTGCCATGTCAGGGGTATCAGGTCGAAGGGATTTCTGCCTCACAACTTGGCAAGCCTGTTCTGAAAGGTTAAGATTCGTCAATGAAAGCACCCCGTTCGTCTCACTCTCCTCATCTGCTGCCCTTGTTCAAATTAGAGGTTGGGTTCTTGCTGGGAACAGAGGTGCCCACGCCCTCGGGACGCTCCGCGCGCTTCAGTTGTGAGCCTAAGCTCCCTGCAGACTCTACACTGCCTACAAGCCATCACCAAGGAACACGGAGCGAGCCCTTAGGAGGGACCCCAACCACCTGAGGACAGATCCATTGCACAGGACACTGAATCTGGTTTTCTCAAGCCATGCCTTCTGATAGGAGCAGAGGTAAAGAATGTCTTAGAGCTGATCTCGCTTCTCTCCCAGTTTTGGAAGGTGCGAACGGCAGCTGGTGAGGTTTTATAGTTCTTCCTGTTGGCAGAGCTCAGCGGCACGAGATCAGCTCCTTTTATCCTAAACAGGCACATGTTTGGTGTCTGAGTTGTGGGAATCTAGGAATATGAATAAGAAGTACAGGTCGCTTCAGATGCTGCCATCCCTAAAGCCAAGGGAGAGCCGCGAGGGCTTATGGGTATGCGTGTGGCCCTGGGCAGAGCTTGTTACGTGTGGATAACCGATGCTTCCGCTGGTTATTGGTCTGACCTAGGTGGCCATCCTGCCTGGGGCAGAGCTCCACCACAGCAGCTGCAGTGGTGTGGCTGTGGTTTGCCTCCACCCAAGCTCCTGTGGAAAACTGGTTTTGACATAACAGTGCTGGGAGGTGTGGCCTTGAAGAGGCGGTTGGGTTGCTGAGAGGGATTAATGCCTCTTGTGAGGCTGGTTCTTGGAGAAATTGGTTCACTCCCCGGGCTTTAATGTGTGTGCAGCTTCCTTGGTGTGGTGGTTTGGATGAAAATGGCCCCCACTGGCTCGCATAATTGAATGTTTGATTCCCAGTTAGTGGAACTATTTGGGAAGGATTAGGAGGCACAGCCTCCTTGGAGGAGGTGTGGCCTTGTTGTTGGGAAGTATGTCATGGGGTGAGCTTTAGGGTTTCAGAAAGACCACACCAGCCTCAGTTTCTCCCTCTACCTGCTGCCTCAGGATCAGGATGTAAAGCTCTCAGCTACAACGCCATGCCTGTCTTCTGCCTCCTGCCACAGTGATCATGGATTAACCTGTTAAACTGTAAGCAATCTGCAGTTAAATGCTTTTTGCTCTAAGTTGCCACGGTCATAGCATTTGAGCTGGGAAGACCCCCTCCCCCAGCACCACCTCCTAGGACTGGTGTATATGTCCACCTCTCATGTGTTTTTGTGGCCTCCAGAAAGGCCTTCTGGCCTCAGGACTTGGGTGTATCCAATCCATTCTTGTCTTTCTAGTCCTTGCTGGTTTTAAATCCTAAAGGAGGGAACTTCTGAGTCTCATGGCCCCAGTGTGATGTCTCCAATGAGATTTTTGTAGGTTCCTTTTTTTCTAATCAAGGAATTCCCTTCCTGTCCTAGCTTATGTAACATTTTCAGAATGGGTAGATGTTGAATTGTACCAATACATTTTCCTGTATTCAGTGATACATAGGATTTTCTTCTTTAGTATGTCAATGTGAATTAGACTAACTTTTTCATACTAATTCAACAGTTTATCCTGAAATATTCTTTATATATCACGAGGTTGATATACAAATACATCAAAATATTAGCCATTATTGGTTGGCAAATATTTTAAGGTCATACTTGTATTTATAAGAATGATTAACCAACAGTTTTACTTTTCATAATGATCTTCCCAGGTTTGGGTATCAAGATTATTCTTGCCCAATAATATGTTGATATGTTGATGGCGCTTCCTTTTTATTTTTTATTTTTCTACTCTCTGGAAGAGTTTTTATGAGGTTGGTGTTATGTATACCTTAGCTATGTGGATTGGTACCCAGAAGCAGTCTGGGAAAGATTCCTAAATATTCATTGGGTAGATAGAAAACTATTCAATTTTCTATTTTTTTTTTCTGAGTTCAGTTTTGAATAATCGGCAGGAATTTTGCAATTCCAGCTAAGTTTTCAACTTCATTGGCATTTTTCTACCCCTAAGCCCTCCCTCCTTATTTCTAGTTGTTGGTAGACCTTCCACTTGGCCTCTGTTGCATTTCTGATACTGGCAATGCATTATGGGTAGTTTCTTGCTTCATATCTTCTTCAAGGTATGAAGATCTGTTTAGGGTCCTCCTTTGTATTCCTTTACAGGTGCTGACATTCCTCTGACTGATGGCCTTCAACATCAGCTTGAGTCTTGTTATTCCTGAATTGAACCATTTACACCACTCTTACCTAGAGTCTGTATTGTTATCTTAAGGGTCTGTCCAGGCCCCAAATCTGGACTACTCCCAAGAGCCATTTTATCCTCTAATCACCATGGCTGGTTGGCTGAGGTGTCCTTTAAGAATGAATTACATAAGTGTCTTTCTTTCTGTACTTCCTCCTTACCTCTATCCTTCCCTCTCCTTCCTTTACTCTTATTTCAGATTAATTATTCTCCCAACTCCTTAAGCTGGATACTTATTTTTTTTAATAGTCTTTAAATTGCAGTAAAATAAACATAACAAAATTTACCACCATTTTCAGTGTATAAGGCAGCGCCATTGGGTACGAATTTCACTCTCACCTACCTCCATAACACCCTAGAAACCCTGGCGCCCACTCCTTTTTGCCCCAGCCCTCAGCAACTGCCACTCTCTGTGTCTATGAATTTGAGTACTGAAGATGTTTTATATAAGTGAGTCACACAGTATTCGTGTGTGCTCATTGATTTTTAGCTTTTAAATTGTCTCTCAGAGACGGCTCAGTGGCTAAGAGCACTAGCTGCTCTTCTAGAAGGCCTGGGTTCAATTCCCAGCACCCATATGACTGCTCACAACTGTCTGTAACTCCAGTCCCAAGGGATCCAACACTCTCACACAGACATATATGCAGGCAGACCATCAAAGCACATAAAATAAAAATAAATCATTAAAAAAGATCCGTATAAATTTCTCTCATATATCGACTTTAGTGTGGTTTCTCACAGATTTTATGTCACACACACACACACACACACTGTGCTTGAGACAGACTCTCTCTATGTAGCTCTGCCTGGCCTGGAGATCACTACTTAGACCAACTTGACCTTGAGCTCACTGAAATCCTCCTGTCTCTCTGCCTTCCACATGCTGGATTAAAGGTGTGGAACATTACATACAGATGGCCATTTATTCTTTTTGTGTGTCTGGCTGCTTAGAATTGAATCTGGGTCCTCTGGAAGAGCAGCCAGTGCTCTTCACCTCTGAGCCATCTCTCTAGATCCAGCTATATATTCTTATCATTAAGTTTAAATACTTCCTAATTTTTCCATGAGTTTGTCTCCGACCTACAGATTATTTGAAAGCATATGATTTCTATTAAACCATTTCTAGTTGTTGATCTCAGGCGTAATCATACTATGGTGAGAAAATAGCCTGTGTGGAATTCTAGTCATTGGGAATGTGTTAAAGATTTCTGTCATCTCCTAGATTCTGGTCCAATGTAACCAATGTGCTCTATAGAATTTTTTAAAACAGTGATCATCCCACAATCGGGCATACAGAGTACATGCCAGTTAAATCAGCTTTGCTCCATGTGCTGCCATAGCTCTTCATATCCTAACTGGCTTCTCTTTCCTGTCTACTTGTTTTCTCTGTTCCTTAGAAAGGTGTGTCCAAATCTCCTGCATGGGGCTGGAGAGATGGCCCAGAAGTTAAAACATTTGCTGCTCTTGCAGAGGACTCTGGTTTAGTTCCCAGCAACCATATGGCAGCTCACAGCTGTCTGTAACTCCAGTTCCAGGGGATCCGGTGCCTTCTTCTAGCCTCTTCTGGTACCAAGTGTGCATGGAACACACACATGCATGCAGGCAAAAACACTCATCCAAACAAAATTAAAAGATTTAAAAAATCTGGTAGGACGGCGCATCCCTTTTAATTTGATTCCTGTCAGTTTTGGCTTTACAGCTTTGAGTCTAATTTCACATTATTTTTTTTTTTCCCAGCAGAGAAACTTCTTATTGTTTTGAAGTATCACACAGAGTTGTGGAAATCTGCAGTTGCTTCATACAGTCTTCATCTAGGTTTGTCTACTTATGTATTCATACATTCCTTTAGTCATATATGTTCTTACTGGACATATGACCCTACGTCAGCATCATTTACTTCCAGTGCTTTGAACCTGGGACTCCGTCATCCAGTGCCCCACACGGTTTCCTTTGGCAGAAATACAGCTTGGTCAATGGAAGCTTTTTGATTTTTCTATTTGTTTTCCAGTTTTACACTTATTTGTCTATTTGTAGTTTTTCACTTAAACTGCTATTTACTTATTTGTTTAGTGGTGCTCGTGCGTGCGTGCATGCGTGCGTGCGTGCATGCGTGTGTGCATGCATGCGTGCGTGTGTGCAAGCGCGCATGCGCCCTTACTGGGTTGGCTGGCCCCGCCCATCCTGAGAGGTGACTGTCCTCTCACTTTTGGACCACTTTCATTCATCATCTCCTCAAATACTGCATCTTACGCACACTCCCTCCCTCTCCCTCTCCTTCTGGAGTTCTAATTATGTTTTCTCTCACAGTAGAAAAATCTATATTTTTGTCTTTTTATGCTTTGGTCTGCACATTATTTTTCAAACTTTCCTTCGTAATTACTGACTTTGTTAAACTTCGGCTAGACATAACTGTTACGTTAGGTTTAGTTACACTTGTACGTTCTAAGTTTTCTATTTATTGCTTCTGTTGATGTTACTGAAACTATTCATGCTGTTATTTATACTTCTGGCATGAGTTAGTCTCATTATTGTAAAGGTTTTTCGCTTTGCCTTTTGGGACAGAACCCAATGCATAGCCTCGGAGGCCCTCCAACTCATGACCCTCCTGCTGGGGCATCCCATGGGCTGCTGGGTTTACCACACCAGATATTGTAAAGTTATTATGAGCATCGTAACAGCAGCGCCAGATTCTCCAGGGGATCTGTTTCTAGTGTTTATTTCCCCCTCTTGTTCCAACCCCATCACCTTCCATACCTGGTTATTTTTCGTTGAATATTAGGTATTTTGTATGGACTTGGATAAGATACCTGGTGCCCTGAGCACCGTCCTTCTCTGGAGAAAATCTGCTTTAGCCTCTGCCTAGCACTCAGAGTGAGTCAGATCACTTGACTTCCCCAGTGACTGAGGACATTTGAAACGAGGCATCAGCTTTAGTCTCAGGGTACACCCAGGCTGAGCAACCGCCTTGGCTTGCCTTAGACCAAGGGGTTCTCAGAACAGGAAGTTCCGGTACTAATGCCAGGCAGTCAAGTGAACCAAGATTAGAGGGTCACAGCGGGTCCCTCTTTAGGATTCCAAGGAATTGGGGTATCTGTTTTGCTTCCTTTTTTGCAGGCTACCAGTGCTGGCTTTTGTCCCCTGTCCCATGATGCTCATGGAGTTCTGCCCACCTTTTTGACTTCTCACTTCCTGCTGCTGCTGGGTTCTCTGCCTCTCACCCACAGCAGCTGCAGACTAGCCAATGCCTCGAGATCCTAGGAAGAGGAGCCCAGGTTCAGGTCTATCCCCCCTCGAGCCTCTCCTCTCTCCAGGAACCTGTCTTCTCAAGTCTTCCTGTCCTGGGTTTACTCCAGTGCCTTCAGGCAGGTAGTGGTTAGGCAGCTTTTTCTAGTTGTTCTTGATGGGAGGCGTGGTCTGAAACAAGCTCACCCAACATCTTTGGAAGCAGAAATTAGACTGTGTGTTTTCAAGGCTTTTGAGTACTGCCAAAATGCCCTCCAGAAAGATGGCAGAATATTAGCTTTCAGTTGTGGTCAGGAAAGGTGGTTTCTCTGAATCTTCCCAACCCTGGGCGCCACCACCGATACCAAAGACACTTTGTCTTTATGGCTTTGCCATTCGCTAGATGTAGAAGGGGGTAGAGCTTCCAGTGGTGATGTGGGGCCTTCTTTCCTGCCATTGTCTTGGGTGAGAAATACGAGGCACTTGAAACATTGCACAATCTGATGGATGGAGACTGGAAAACAAGCCATAGATGGCTTTGTGGCCAGAATCTCTTACAAGTTCACCCACTCCTTAACCAATATGAGTCCCCCTCTGATGGGAGCTGCTTTGTGCAGTGTGGCTCAGGAACTGGCATCCTGACCACAAGGGTGAGTGCTAACATGCCAAGCCTGTGATACTATCACATATACAGTGATGAAGAAAAATGCAAGGTCAACACACAAAATCCTGAGGGTAAGGGTGGGCAGGCACCCTCACCTTGCTTCTTACTTCAGAGACCATTCTCATGTCCAACAAAGAGAGGGTCGGTTATGCAAGAAGATTGTTTTGACACCGTTTGAATCCCATGGCAAGAAACCAGGCTGGGATACACTGTCTCAGAATGTTTTTATTCTCCTAACTGTGGGTCCCATACAGAGGGGGGCAGCATCAGAATGCATTTGTGTCTGGGCTCATTTCAGGTGTCTGCTTCCTAAATAATTCCCTTTGGCATGTGCCAAAGCAGCCGGACTTGGGTATTTAATTAGTCATTTTAAAAAACAAGAGGGAAGGTCAAAGCATTCTTAATTGAGGAGGGGGAGAAGGCAGCTCTCCTTTTTACCCTCAATCCTGAAGCAATTCTCTCTGGGCTCCTTTGTGGACACAAAGAACGTAATTCTGGAGCCAAATTTGGGCGTCCCACAATGGTGGGTTCAAAGAGGGGTTTTCACTTCTAATTATCCCTCAGGTAGACCCTGTGCCTCTCTATCCAGTTAATGTGTAATTGGGAGTCCTTGCTTAGAGACTGAAGTCTCCGGCGACAACAGCTCAAAGACGCTTCCCACTGGTCTAAATGGTCTTTTATAGCGCAGGCTTCCAGATACAGGGCTTTTTTTCAAAGGCTTTATGTAGCAGTTAATGGCTGCAAGCAAATAACCAAACCTCAGATCCCGACTGTGTGCCAAATTCTTCCCTGGGAGGGGAGACTCTCACAGAAGTGTTTGTTTTAGGTTGCTCGGAACAGGGAATATTTTACACCCATAAATAACTGCTTTGGGAGGGGGGAAGGGGACAGGTGAGCCACGCAGGAATTTTTTTTTCCAAGAAGAGGAACAGTAAACTTATTATGCCTCAAGAAATTTCCAAGGATGTTCCATATATTCCTAGCAGGAAATACCCTGTAATTTTCCCTCCTTCCATGCCAATTTTCCTCACTTTTTATCTTAATGAATGAGGTTTGCTACAACCCATGTTAGCGCTGGTCTCTTTAACATTTTTTCCATATTGTTATTTGGAGACTG
Source organism: Meriones unguiculatus (assembly GCF_030254825.1). Classification (NCBI taxonomy): domain Eukaryota; kingdom Metazoa; phylum Chordata; class Mammalia; order Rodentia; family Muridae; genus Meriones; species Meriones unguiculatus. The sequence continues at coordinate 54,331,442 of NC_083361.1, forward strand.
GGTTCTCTTCAGATTCCTTTCCGCCCACACATATGGTTAGGTCAGAACTGGCTGTCCAGACGGTATCAGGGGACAGGGGATTCTGTGAAGCAGTGTACTGGCTGTGATGCGTGGAGCAGCCAGAGTCCCTGGAGCCACCAGCTGATGGAGACAAGATGAGGGTGGGTCAGAGGGCAGCGGCCCCTAAGAGACTGATATGAAACAAGGTTCTCCTGTCACCTTGCTGAGGAGTGGATGGCTTTAATACTTTCTCATCAGGAACATAAGGAGATATGGGGAATGGCTTAGGCTGAAATGGTTAAAAGTTAGTTGCATGCTTGGAAAGAGATGGTGGGACCCCAACTGGTGCCCGTTACCTGAACACATCCTCAGAAATCTCACTAGACTGGTGCTGCTGTGGGAACCAGCCTGTAAAGTGAGGCCAGCCCTGATTCATGGGTCTGCGATACATACTTGAGTCGGTTTCTGGTTCCAACTTTGCTCCATTCTTGCTCTGTTATGGAATTCAGCTATTTCACTGCTGCTCCCACACCTCACCTCATCATACAACCCCTCTGCCTGCTGACGCCCTACTGACAGCACTATCTTCACTATGAGGAGAAATCCACCTTAGGAAGGGGCTGGGCACAGATAGGTGCCCTGTAACACAGTGCTAGCAATTTGCTGGTCCAATACTTCCCATGACAAGAATAAGGAACCTCACAGGTGGCTCTATAGGTGCCTCCCAGACTGGATAACAAGAGAGACTGAAGAAGCAAGAACGAGATGCTGTGAGGACCAACAGACACAAGATGAGTGAGAGGGACCAGGCCTCCTGACCCACCAGTTCCCAGGAACATCTCAGGCTCACCACTCCTGGACACCTACCCGTGTCAGTCCTCCTGCCCAGTTCTTCTGTCTCAACTCCATCCTGAGGCAGGGCCCCCCTCCCAGCCCCATGTCCTTCACTCCTCTGGATGCAACCCTTCTAGAACCTACCTTGACTGGCTAGAGAGATGCTTATGTCTCTGCATTGGCTTCCAGCGCAAGTGAGGCCTCCTGTGTCTGGTGAAGACCCACAGACATGGGTGGGGAAAGTTGTGAGTGGGGTCTGGGATGCAGGTGGGACAGATGTATAAGAAACCCACAACTGCCCCTATGCTGGGATATTCTCTGGACTGACTGGGGAGGGAGGAGACAGCATGCAGAAATGCTCCTGTCTCCTCCACAGGACAATGGGACCACAGCATACTCCTAAGTTTCTACACATAATGCCCTATAGTAGGCTCAGACAGAAACCATGAAACCAGGGAGTTGCCCAAATTGGTCACCCCACCAGGATACTGTTTAGGTGCAAAGCTGAACAGAAGAGGAGGAAGGAAAGGACGAATGGGTTGTAGGGAGGGTTTTTGGAGACAGACTTATCCTCAGGCAAGTCAAGGATAGAATGAGCTGGGCTGTGTGGAGACAGCTGCCACAGTCCAAACCTAAGGCCTGGGCCAGCGAGATGGGTGGCTCAGCAGGTAAAGTGCCTGCATCCAATTCAGGTAAGTCTGATGACCTCAGTTCCATTTCGGGATCCACATGAGAGGAAGGCACCACTCCCGCTTGTCCTCTGACCTTCAGGAACATGCCATGGCTTGAGTGCCTGCTACATTAGTTAACTAATTCATCAAGCAAGAAGTCATAACCCAACCTGACTGACCACAGCCAAGTTGGTCTTTCCCTTTTAAGCTAGGGAGATGAATTACAAGGATCCCATAAGACCCCTGGGGGCTCACCTGATTCAGACAGAACAATGCTTTTGGAGCTCAGGAAAATGCCTTCTGTGGGCCCAGCAGAATAACAAAAGGCTGAAAGAACAGGGAGGGGTCTGAGGGGAGAATGAAGATGTGATGGGTTTGGAGGTGAGGCCCTGGCTCTGCCAAGGCCCAAGCTTGGCAGAGCTGTGGCTGTTTCCTTCTCCGCTTAAAGTAAGTATTCCTTCCTCTTTCCCATCCACTGAGATTCTACCTAGCATCTGCAGTGCCCTCCCATCTGGCGCTCAGCCTGACGACAGGTCATGACTGCACAGTTACCTGCACATTAAGACATGTGACTGCACTTCATTCACTGCCATTCCTCCAGCACCTCCCCGAGAACCTGGGTCCCTCCCTGGCTCCGCCACCCTCTGAGCCTAGCATGACCAGCTAGCGGACTCCTATCTGGGGTGGGTACAGCAGCCTCAGCAGTCTCATCCTTCTCGCCAAGCTGACCTCCTGGAGGGGAGATGGAAATGGACAGGCACACAAACAGGACAGCTTCAGCCGTAAACCAAAGAAGCAGAAGCACAGGGCAGTGGGGAGGTGGATCCTACCTGAGAGGCTGGGAAGGGTGTCTTTGAGAAGGCAACCCCTGCACAAGACCGATAAGGTATGACAACAGAGAAGGGGACAGCGAGTGGATGAGGCAGAACTGGTGACAATGGGCAGGAATTCAGAGATGATTGTGTGTCCTGGACCCTTGACCTCTTGGCTATTCCCTGCCTCCCAGGTGTACCCCTAAACCCCAAAGTGATTCAGTCAAAGAGTAAACCCAAGTGTCCTTGGGAAAGGATGAAGCAAGAATAGGATTCCAGCATCCTCAAGACCAGAGCTCAGCATCTGAGAGATGGCCAGTGAGAACCTCTCTGTTCATCACCTCTCCCCTGTATCATCCATGACAGATTAGAGGAAAGAGAGTGAGGGACGTCCCTTCCTCCCCCAACTCCCAGTTTTCAAAGGGCAAGGGAGAAGAGCTTCAAGAAGGCGGTCTTGCTCCAACAGCGCATTGTAGTCCTGGATTCCTATGCTTGCTGCCAGCAGAGACATCACGTACCCAAGGGTGACTATCATGTCGATACTGCCAAGAACCATCTCCTGTAGAGGAACCACCTAGGCTTGGAGTCCCTCAAGCATTGTTTCTCAGCCTCAAGGCCTCCCAGAGTCCTGGCGGTCTCTTTGTGCCAGCAAAGATGCTCCGCACACACTCTGTTCCCATAGAGTGACTTGGATCTTTGGGTTCTCCTCCAGTCTGTCCCCAGAGGCTGGCTACCCTGGGGCCTAGACACTGGGCTTCCTGGTGCCCAGGATACACAATGGGAATAGATCTTTGCTGATTCTTCTCCTATCCCCCAAATCCTCCACCTGCCCCGTTCCTAAGCAGCCCAGCCCAGCTGTCAACTCTGCCTTCCTAGTTCTCAGCCCTGGAGCAGCACCATTGACTAGACCTGGATCCTGGAATCTGGCTCCTCTGCTTCTGTGCCAACCTTGAGTACCCAGTGAACATCAGCTACTCTGCTCCTTCAAGGGACCCTTGGCCTCTGTCGTGCCTCTGACAGTCTGTATTTCTACCCCAAGAAGGGATTCCCTGCCTTTCCCTATGCCTGAAAGTTCCCTGCAGTGACGTGTGGATGCTATGCTGGAGAGCTGAGACCTTTGACCCTCTTCTTCCTTCTTCACTCCATCCTTCTGCAATCTGGAGATGCCCACATCTAGAAGTGGACATGGGAATTGCACTTCCCCGATGCTCTAGGGGCTGGAGAGGTGCCTCAGTTGATAAGAGTGCTTGCATGGGGATGGCAAATTGGCTTAGAGTTTAAGAGTACTGGCTGTTCTTCCAGAGCACCAGGGTTCAATTCCCAGCACCCACATGGCAGCTCACAACTGTCTGTAACTCCAATTCCAGGGGCCTCAACACACTCATACAGGTATTTAGGCAAAACACCAATGCACATAAAATAAAAATAAATAGTTTTTTTATTGCATAAGGATTTGAGTTCAAATCCTAGTATCCACAAATTTGCTAGGTATGCTTATATGCCTGTAATTTCAACACTGGACAATAGAATCAGGAAGACTGCTGGGGCTTGCAGCCTAGCTTTAGAGTCAGCGAGAGAATCTGAATAAAATGAATAAAATGGTGTGATAGAAAGGACAGGCAGCCTTCTCCTCTGGCCTCTGGGTGCACACAGATACATGAACCTGTACACACAATTGCTCACACCACACACACACACACACACACACACACACACACACAGAGAGAGAGAGAGAGAGAGAGAGAGAGAGATAGCCTTAGTTCAGATTCTTTGGAAATTCAAACCATGGCAAAAAAAAAAAAAATAAGGCAGCTAAAAAAAACAAAAAACAAAACACAAACAAACAACAAACAGGAGGCCTTGTTTCCTTCTGTTTCTGTTGAAGTTTGAATCCTGAACAAAGGAGTCTTACTCAGGTATGAAACTTTCTTGACTGCTGATGAAGGCAGGATTCCATAGAGGAATTTGTTAGTGGGAAGTAAGGACAGATATAAAAGAGGGAACATGTCGTTCTTCATCTGGCAGGGGTCTAGATCTTGGCTGGGGTCCTAGAGCTTGGCTTCCAGATGGTGAATGGGGGTTCCATTTCTCTCAAGGGAAGCCAGAGTGCTTTAGGGTGAGGTCTGAATAGCTAAGATGTGGTGTGGAAAAGGTTTTCTACTGAGTGTTACTCTTTTAGCATGTGTTCGCTGGGGGCAGTGGAAGCTTGGGTGTTCCAAGCTTGGTATGGCCATACCAAAGTGTTACAGCTCGTGGTTAAGCTGATGCCTGGTCAGCTTGCAGCCAAGACACAGGCCTGGTGAGGCTCAGAGGCCCAGCAGGCCAGAGGGCAGGCCCAGTGAGACTTGGCCAGGCAGAAGATAAATGACAAATCTCGGTTGGTCTTGAAGTGAGAAAGCTTGTACCTTTATTCGTGTGAAATCAAGAGGAGTATAAACCCTGGGTAGAGGGAGGGATTTTAAGGGTGTATTTGATTTGCTGGGATCAGGGGGTCAGAGATACTTAATGGTCCTATCACAAGAAGGAAAACACAGTACTTAATTACCCTAAGGGTTATGGGAAAATCTCCAAGTCAATTGAAGGTCATTGTTTCAGACTAAGGTCCTTAGCAGGGTAAAGCATTTCTAGGAATTCCTAGATGCTTGCTAGAGCAGTTTCTTTATCAGGGAAGGGTCTGGCCTGTAATCTGCCCTGTAATCTGCCCCGAGGGCTATGTGACACTCCTTACAAGACCTGAGGTCACCCAGATCAGGGGAAACTTTTAGAACCCCACTGAGAAAAAGGAGTCTATCATCAGAGCGCTAATAAATGGCTATCCACAGACAACTGACTTCAACCTTAGCTGGCAGAGCCCCACAGGGACATGCCAAATACTTCCTGGGTTTGGGAAATATTTGGTGAGGCTCCCTCCACCCTCAAGAAAATCTGAGGCAGGTGGTGGCCTTGACTGCTATTTGCCGCCCCAGCCACAGCTGTACTAGTCCAGTGTTTGGCAACTTGCGTTTTGAAATGCTGAAATGAAAAAGTTCACAGGAACGTGTTAATACCATACCTAGATGCAGCATTCCGGACTAATCCTCTTAGTTAACCTCGTCTCTGCAAGGTGTTGGAAGATGAAAAGTCCGGTCAGGAATGTATTAGTGTGCCAGCAGGAGCCCCCTTCCACCTCAGCCCATACATGTTCCCATCATACCCTTTACAGAGGCCAGCCACACCCCCTAAAACCAGGACAGTAGACCCTCCAGCGAGCAGGCCCACTGCCAGGTCCCACACCCTTCCCAGGTGCCCGGGAACTTGCTTCAATCCCTGCAGGGCAACAAGGATGGGCTCCCTGCACACAGTGTGCTCCGTTGTATGCCTTCACGTGAGAAATTCACGTTGGGTTTAGTTTCATAGCACAAATAATGTCAACTCATGGTTGAAACATTAAAATTATGAAGAAGCCACAATTTGGGAAATCCCAGCACTAAAAAAGGCAAAGGTAAGCGGATTTTTGTAAGTTCGAGGCCAGCCTGGTATATGAAACAGGTTCCAGGCCAGCTAGGGCTACAGGAGAACCTGTCTTGCAGGGTTGGGGACTTGAGGCACACAAACTGAATACAGAGAGGAAGAGAGAGTGACAGAGACAGAGGGACACACACACACACACACACACACACACACACACACGCACGCACACACAGAGAATTAATGATTTATGAGAAAGCAAGACCATTGCAGCCCAACCGCTCTTTTCAGATATTCTGAAATTTCCTCCATTACACAGCCAACCACACCCCTGACACGCACGCACACACACACACACACACACACACACACACACACACACACACACACACACACGCTGCTTCCAGATGCTACGACTGAGAAACAAATTTCTCCAGACCTGAATGACACAACAACCATTTATTATCCTGGGAGAATTTGGACAAGGTGCAGCAGCGGTTCTTTTCCACCCCACGATGTCTGGTTCCCACCTGGAGTACCAAAATGCTCAAAATCGCCCGAAGTCTGGTCACCTCACATCTCCAACAGTCAGGTGGTCGTTGGCTGTTGTCAGGTTTCTTCAAGCGGTTGTGGCTTCCGAACCGCAGGGCAGCTGAGCTGTCTCCAGACAGCGTTCCCGACGAGCAGCGGAAGTCATAGGCGTCCCTTCCACCATCTCCTGTCAGAGCAGCGGTTCTCAGCCTTCCTCGTGCCGTGACCCCTTCACGAAGCTCCGCATGTTGTGGTGACCCCCCCCCAACCATAGTTGTTTTCATCGCTACTTCATAACCGTAACTTCACAAATGCTACGAACTGTAATATAAATACCTGTGTTTCCTGATGGTCTTTGGTGACCCCTCTGAAAGGGTCATCCAAGCCCCTCCCCCCGAAGGAGTCACGACCCACAGATTGAGAACCACTGTATTAGTGGCCCAACTGCTAAGGCCTGCTGGGTTCAAGGAGAGGAAAGACCTTTCACCTCTAGGCAGGAAGTGTTAAAGCCAGTTCTCGAGCCCCCAAAAGACCTGCAGGAATCGACTTCGTTGCAAAACACACGAGGATCTTTTTATTACAAGCTCGAGCCAGGTGGCCACCCTTTACAAAGACATACGGGCAAGCGACCTCTGGCTCTGGCAGAACAAGGTTTTTAAAGGAACAAAAATGCAAGCGGGGTGGTCTCTAGAGCAGCTGACCTTTAAAATGATTGGTCTGTTTTTAGGTGCCAAGACTACTAACGGTCAGGCCTAGCTACCTGGGGGACATCTGACCTCTAGTTCTTAGGGGCCATGTGACTCCAGTCACACCCTGAGGTGTGATTAGTGGGGGAACCAATTGCACCAGAACACAGTTAAGAATCTGAGAGCAGCTTGCCGTAGGTACAGGGGGTCAGGCCAGAGGAACAAGCCCACCAAGCATTATTGGGAGGTACTAAATATTGATCCACTCTCACCCCTAGAGTTAAAGTCTGGCTGCAGAGGCTCTGATGAGTGTCTGGAACTGTCCCCATGCAAGTCCCACTTCCTGAAACTAGCTGGAGAGTAAGTCTGGCCTGTGGAGGTGGTTGCCATCTGCAACTGGTCATATCTGTGGCAAGGGTGTAGCCACAGCATAAAAAGGGGGTCATAAAAAGGGGTCATGAGTCATAACATAGCCAACAGGACTCAGTGAGGTCTGGGCGAGTCCCGTTTAGGGCTATATAGGTTTTAAGCATTAATTTCCAGAGAGGGTCAGGCTGGGGTTCCAGGGAAGGGCTCTTAATCTGGTTAGTTCTGGGGGTAGGAGCAAGTGGAGGTTTGGGGGTTTCTGTTCTCTTGGGAGTTTTGGTAGTAATCAGGCCTAAGGGGAGAGTCTGCAAGACGGGGTTAGGGCCAAGAGCCTTTGGTGCAATATCAGAAAGGAGTAACCTGAGGTGTATTATTCCCCCATGCCTTTCTGTCTCCCATTGTCGGAGCCCAAAGTTTTTCCCCTGCAGCCAGTTGGGGTAGTTCCTTCCCTCTTTGGTGAAGGAAAGCAATAGCTGATTACAGGGTTGGGTTATAGGGCATCGGGGCAAATCACTATTAATTGCAAATGGGCAATTATCATATTTGGGGTCTCTAGTGAACTGGATAAGTCCAGATGAAATCGGTTTCCAACTAGTAGCAAATTCCTTACAACCCCATTTTGCACAATATAAGTCAGCCAAGGTTCTACAATTTTCCCGCTGCCATGGAGAATCAGCAGGGGAAAGGACACATATAAAAACGTACCTTTACTTCCTGAGCGAAGTACCTTGCACGGGATCCTGAAGGCATGGTGAGTGCCAGATTGAAACTCAGTTCAGGAAACCATGTCTTGGGAGGAGCCGCCCAAGATGCCGTAGCTAAGACATTACCATAGTCATCCCACAGGACCCAGGTATTGGATAGCTTGACACGTAGGAGGTTGTCTGGGTTGCGGTGTGCTTTCCATTCTTGGGCAGCAGGAGTCAGGGAGTCTTCTTGGGTTGAGAATGAGTTGGCCGGTCCAGCATGTGCATAGTGAACCCAAGCTGCAATTCCATCGACTTTGATGGCAGTCGGGGTACTCAGCAGGACGATGTATGGTCCCTTCCACCTGGGCTCTAGTGTGCTTTGTCTAAACCGCTTCACGTAGACCCAGTCTCCAGGCTGGAACTTGTGGGGTTCTGGGACCAGGCCTGCCTTATAGAGAGCACGCAGTTTAGGTCAAACATGTTTATGAGCCCATTGGGTAGCTCTGACGTGGAAGATTATGCTGGGCCGCTTTGGAAAATTTTAAGACTACGTGTTAAAGATGTTTTAAAAGCTTTACTTTTGTGTGTATGTGAGCGTGCATGTGTGTGCATGTATGCATGTTTATGTGTGTGTCTCTCTGTATGTATTATGAATGTATGCCACCCGTGTGATGTACTCGAAGAGATTAAAAGAGGATGCTGGGTCTTGAGAACCAAACTTGGGGCCTCTGTAAGGGCAGGAGGTGCCCTTGGTACCGACCCATCTCCTGCACCCCAGCTGCCAGTTAACTTTTCATGGTATCACCAAACAATCCATTCATATTTTCAAGAATTTATTTCTCCTTTGGTAATTTAAAACATAAAGTGTGCTTACATCATACCGAGCCCTCGATTTCTCCCACCATCCAGTTGCTCTTACTCCCCTTTCAAAGTCACGTCTTCAGTGGTGGCGGCCTCTTTGCCTCCTTTCTTTTCTCGTAACCCACTGAGCCCAGTCAGCTCTGCCTGTCTGTGCGGGACTGGAGAGCACCACCCACTTTTACCCAGGACTGACAGTCACTCAGTGTGACGTCTTTACCTCATATACGTAGCTCAAAGATGTGCGACGTGATGCCCGTAGACTCCTTTAGGTACCCAGCAGTGGCGGGGTTTCTTGTACCTTACTAGCCAGCAGCCCCCCACTCTCGGAGGTATCCTGTACCCTAACCCCATCACCACAGATGAGTTTTCAGCTGACACTTTCCCAAGCTGAGTTACTGATGGTTTCCCATGGCAGTCTTTACCCCGATGCCTGTATGGTTTCCACACTTACGAGCATGCTATGGTTTATTTAGCTAATAACCTGTGGCTGGAAAGTCGGTGTTTTTACAGTTTCCATTAAGGAAAATTGAGTGGCCCTGGGTAGATGCCTGACTGAGCATACATCACCTTCTGAAAGCAGGTCTAGGCTTTCATCCGCAGGCCCAGATTCCTTAGGAACCACACTGGGACAGGCAAGCTGGACAGATGGTACCGGTTAGGAATGGGGTCGAATCCTCAGCTACGTGAACTGACCACCCTGACGCTGGTCTTTTGATTTTTTAATTTTCAGTTGATCAGGCTGGCCTTGAATTTGTCATCCCAGTAGCTGGGATCACAGCTATCCTAGGTCACTTTTCTATTGCCGTGATAAAACCTAATAACCCAGAATTACTTAGGTGAAGAACCTGTTTATTTGGCTTTCGCTTCCAGGTCACAAGTACATCACTGAGAGAAGCCAGAGCAGGAGCAAAATGTAGGAACCTGGAGACAGGAACGAAGCAGAGACCTTGGAGATCCACTGTGTACTAGCTTGCTCAGTTGTTGTTGTTGTTGTTGTTGTTGTTGTTGTTGTTGTTGTTTTTTATACAGTTCAGGACCACCTGCCCAGAGGTGGCAAAAGCCTCAGTGGGCTGGTCCCTCCCACATCACCAATCAAGAATATGTCCCCACAGACTTGCCTACAGGTGAATCTGATGGAGAGAATTCCTTAGGTGAGGTTCCCTCTGCACTGCAGACCTGAGCCGCCATTTCCAGCCTTCATTATCAAGATCAGATAGCACATCCCAGGGCTGGGCATGGGCAGTAGCGTGGCAGCCTGATAATATGTCCTCCATGCCTTTCTGCTCTGCCTTCTCAGAGTGGTAGGGCCTCGCCACCTTCCCAGGTCCCCTTTGCAAAGCTTATGCTGAAACTGACCTTGTGATTGAGTGGCCCAGCCTTGCCTTATAGACTTTCTTTGTCTCCTGGTGCTAAGTATTTCCTATGAGGTGTGGTCCTATTTGTGCACAATTATGCAAGATGAAAGGGAGGAAAGAGGAGAGTGAGGAGGAGAGAGAAAGAGACCGGGAGGCTGTCAGGAGGAAGAGAGGCGCCATTGTTCTAATTTTGCCAGGAGGAAAGTGAGGGCTTGTGGAGTCATATATCACTAGTTGGTTTACAAATAAAGACATCAGAGGCCACTGGTGTTCAAACACAGGATGCAGACACTCTGTCTGCGAGTCTTTTTTTCCTAAGGAAAATTAAATTCCAAAAATATTTGTACCAACTTAAAAAAAAAAAAAGCTTCTCCTCACGTCTCCCATTTTTAGCCACATTCCTCATTTGTGTGTTGAATCGTCGTTCTTTCTCTCTTTCTCTCCCAACCCCCATTCAAGTTTAAATAGGAACTATCCACCAAAGCCCAAGCCAAGATCAGCAAGATTGTCACTTAAATGGGAAGGACATGCTGTGTGGAAAGCTAGGGGGAAAGCCCTTCCTCCATGAGATGAGATGGGAAGCCCCTGCAAGGTAGGGTTGGCTCCCTTGGAGGTGAGAATGAAGGGAATACACTGAGGGGGTCTTAGGACACAAGCAGTTGCATGGAAGGGGAGCCTTGATGATGGGTGAGCATGTGATGGTCTGGGAAGCAGTAGACGGATGAGAATGCACCCTACAGATTGACATCTATCTTTGCTGTTGCAGATTCACAAGAGGGCACCAGGAAGTGGTGCTGTCTAGTGATGCCAATGGAGCCTGGAGCAGGCAAGGGGCAGGCAGCCCTGGGCACCACCTGCTGATGGAACCAGCATCTCTGATGTCTCTGATGTGATGTGATGCCACTCAGCCTCTGCAACAAGACCTCTGGTACTACTTTCTGTGTTGGATGGTCATTGTCACCCTGTCCCCTTCCAGGCACTGAACAGCCAACTCCTGCAGAGGCACCTCAGTGGTCATGGGGGCTGGGGGGAGAGTCTCTCTGAACCCCGGTATCATCTACTTTTCTTGTTGCTGTAACAAAATATACCACACACTCAAGAAAGGAAGGATTTGGTCCACAGTTGGAGAGTTGAGCCCATCACAGTGGGGAGCGTGTGGCGGCAGGAGTATGAGGCAGCCGGGAGGGGCATGGATACAATGTGCCCGTGGTCAGGAAGCAAAGAGAGATGAGTGTAAGTTCTGGGTCTGCTTTCTCGCCTTTGAATCCAACCCAGGCCCCTAGCTTATACAACAGACCCTATTCACATATAGGATGTGTCTCTACTGCTTTCCTTAGGAAATCCAGTCTAGGAATTCCCTTACAGACATCCCGGAGCATGGTCACCTAGGTGATTAGAGACCCCGAGAAGCCGACAATCAACAGGAACCTTCACAGGTCTACCCATCGTCAATTTCTCACCGCAACGGGTCACGTTGAAACCATAATCCTCCTCTGCTGGTCCCCATAGGCTCCTGGCCGTCTGCCAATGCAAATGCGTTCAGTTCGACTTCAAGTCTTTTCTTCCCCCAGTCCTTAACAGGTTCGACTGTTTAAAAGTCCAAAGTCTAATTCTCTCTAAGCCTCAGGGCAATCTCTTAACTGAGAGTGCCAATCAACTAAATAATTTTAAAAAGCACACATGTAACTCTAATAGACACGATCCCTGAATAAGTGCTCCTGTTCCAGGAGGGAGAGTGAGGCCTCAGCAAGGAAAGAGGACCAATTCGACAGTGAAGCTTAGAGCATCAAGCACCAAACCTCCAGCTCTGCTGCCTGAAGCTCTGCTGTTGCCCAACACCCTCTCTGTTAGGCTGCCTTTCTTCCGCACCTTCAGCTCTCCTTGGTGGATATCCCACAGTCCCGGCTTTTCCAGCATCTTAGGGTCTCCATTGCAACTCAGACTTTACCTTCTCAGCTCCACACAGTGGTCCTTCAGGGCTCTTTGGAGGAACTCTGACGCTATTACACACTGATAGCTTTTAGTGACCTTGGTGCAAGCCTTTATGACTCTTTCACAGACGCACCTTTCGTTGCCAGTAAAACCAGGAGCTACAGCAGGGATGGAGTTCCAAGCTGTCCCCACGGCAGCCTGGAAAGTTCCCTTAATCTTTTTAGGAATCTTGATTTAAGGATCTTATCTGGATCCCCGGCTCTGATGCAGAAAGAATTTTAAAGTAAGGCAGCATGAAGCAGAGTTGGAGTTTAATGAAAGACAGTGTTGGGGGCTAGAGCAATGGCTCCATGGAAAAGGTGTTCGCTATTCAAGTTCGGTTTGTAACACCAGCACCCACTTAACACATGGATGTAGAGCACACATATAATCAGGGCACTGGGAAGTAGAGATAGGTGGACTCCAGGGGCTTGCTGGGCAGCCAGTTTAGCTAAAAGAGTGAGCCCCAAGTTCAGTGATAGACACTGTCTCAAGATATAAGGTGAGGAGCTGAAAATGACAAAACGGCTGGCTGCTCTTCCAGAGAGCCTGGGTCCACTTCCCGGTATCCATAATGATGACTCACAAACACCAGTAACTCTAGCTCCAGGGGACCCAGGGCCCTCTTCCGGCCTCCACAGACACTGCATGGGCACACCAGCATAAACAATTGATTAGTTAATTAATTGATATTAGTTGATTGATTAATATGAAACTGATAGAGAAAGATTGATCTCTGGCCTTCACATGCACCCTCTGGTGAGTGCCTACTGACATGCTCCCTGCCATGATGGTCAGGGACCCCCTGCAACCGTGAGCCCCACATTACTCACTTTCTTTTAGGAGCTGCCTTGGTCATGGTTTGGTGGTTTGAATGGGAATTGTGCTGTAGGCTCATGTGGTTAAATGCCTTGGTCTCCAGTTGGTCAAACTGTTTGGGAAGGGTTAGAAGGTGTGGCCTTGTTGAAGGAAGCGTGTCACCGAGGGGTGATGGTTGATGTTTTAAAAATCCGTGCCAGGCCTAGTCTCTCTTTTCCTGCTGCCCGTCAATCAAGATGTAAAGCTCTCACCTACTGCTCTAGCACCATGCCTGCCTGCTTCCTGCCACGAGGATTATGGAGTAACCCTCTAAAACAATAGACAAGCCCACAAGTAAGTGCTTTCTTTTATAAGCGTTTCCTTGCTCATGGTCCCCCTCACAGCAATAGAACGGTAACTAAGATGAGTGGTGTCTTCTCCCATCAAAAGACAAGTGTCTAAGACGGACCTTAGGCTTCATTGTCTTTGCAGTAGTCACACATAGCACAGTAAATTTGGAAGCTGTCATGTTTAAAGAACTACTTAAACAAAACCATTGGGTGGTTCATGGAATAGGGGCACTTGACAGGATTACAATTGAAAAGGTAAAACGCTAGAGCACAGGGATGCTTGAAGTTAGAATGTCTTCATTATAAGCTGGGTGCGGTGGTGCACGCCTGTAATCCCAGCACGCAGGGAGGCAGAGGCAGGCAGATCTCTGTGAGTTTGAGGACAGCCTGGTTTACAGAATGAATCCAAGGCTACCAAAGCTACACAGAGAAATCTTGTCTCAAAAAAAACACAATAATAATAATAATAATATCTTCAATATAATCATTCATTATAATAAAAATCAAAAGAGAGGAGTAAGGCCTGTCACTCACTGCCACTTTCCCATGAATGCCTGTACCCAAAAGGAATGTTGTTGTTGTTTTTTCTGTGACAGCAAACTTCATAGCAAACATCAATTGCACTAGAATTTCTGCTCACCAGCTGGTGAGAAGGGCCCCTTTCTTCCCCACATCCATATTGTTCTCCCTGCCTTCCTGACTTGCCTCAGATGTCTTTGAGCTCTGCTTGCCTGCTCAGGCTACAGCCTTCCCCTTAGAAATCAGCCTCATGGTCTCTGTGTGCTGATTTGGGGGAAGCATTTCGGTAGCTGGTTGTTTCTGAGTTGGGCATCCTCAGTTAGGGCTCTCTTTTCAGATGCATTTGTGTTAGAGCCTTCAGTGGTGGGGCCTTGACCCCTCAGCACAGTTCCTGTTGCCTCAGTTTCTCTTTAGTGGTGCACCTCTCTAACAATCACAGCAGCTCCCTCGGCATAGCTCTCATATTGCTTGCACTCCTTTGCATGCCAAGCTTTAAGCTCTTCATGTCTTTCTGTTCTCTCTCTCAATCTGAGTAAGAGCAATGAGGAGTAGCCATGCTGCAGCCTGTGTGCTACCCCGTCTTGAAACTTTCTCCACCAAACACATGAGCCGGTTACTTTTGATTCACCTTTCAGGACACAGATTGAGTGCAGTCTTTGCCAGAATATTCCTAAAATGGCCCCTGGCTCAGTCCCATGTTGAGTCTTTGTTCTCTGAAATCCTATGAAAGAAGCCTTCGTTTTTGTTTGTTTTGTTTTCACAGTTCTCGTAGAGTTCTGATCTTTCAAATTCCCACCAGAATAGCCTGTTAAGTTCTGGCTTTCTCGGCTTCTCTAGCCCACACTGTAAACTCGTCAACATTCCTATGTCAAACAGTTCAAAGGCCTATGAATCACATGATCAGATTTACCATGGCTACTGCCCAATTCCTGGTACTGATTTTCTGAGTTGGTTATTTTTCTCATTGATGTGACAAAATACCAGACAATAGGACCATAAAGTTGGAAAGGTTTATTTTGGCTCATGGGCTGAGGATACATTCCATCTTGTCAATAGAAGCATTGATGGCTGGAGTGTTGAGGCAGCTGGGCTCACTGCACTCAGATTGAGAAAGTAGCACTGAATTTCTGTGCTCAGTTCACTCTCTCTTGTTAATTTAGGGCCCTGGTGCATGGACTGATTCTACCCACATTTAGAGTGGCTCCTTATACCTCAATTAACAAAATCTAGAAACTTCTTTACAGACTTGAACAAAGATTTGTCTCCTAGTGATTCTGGGCTCTGTCAAGTTGACAATCCATATTAGCTACAACAGCCCCAAAGGTCCTCTCTTTGGCCCATTTGTAGGATGGCTCTAGAAGATTCTATGGTAGGCAGGCAATAGGCGCAAAGGGTCAGAGCTGAATGAGAATTGAGGGCTCCCGTTCTAGGTACATTTTTAAGTCTTAATAAACCAAAGGAATTTGACCTGATTTGATTTTGTTAACTTGACACAAGCTAGAGTTATTAGCGATGAGGAATCTTAAGTGAGAAAATGCTTCCATCATATTACCTGTAGGCAAGTCTATAAGACATTTTCTTGATTAATGATTGAAGTTTCTAGTTCTTAGACAGGTGGTTCTGGGTGTATAAGAAAGCAGGACAAATGAAGCCATGAGGAGTAAGTCAATAAACAATGTCCTCAATGATTCCTGCTTCAGTTCCTGTCTCCAGGTTCTTGCCTTCAGTGCCTGCTCCCACTTTCTCCAATTATAGGCAGTGATGTGGAACTGTAAGCCAAATGAACCCTTGCCCTTCCAAGCTGCTTTTGGTAATGACCCTAGGACAGAGAGTTGGAGAGACGATCCCATCAAGATCATGAAAATCAAGAGAACTTCTGCTCATAGAAGTCTTCACCATGGCCCCAGAAAAAGGGCACTGACACGGATCCAATGAGATAGAGAGAGCTGAGTCTCTGGCCAATGTCCCAGAGCATGGCCAGCTAGAGATAAGCCCTCTATCTAATGAAGGTCAATCTTCCTACCTGCCTTCTTCTCCAGTTTCATTCCAGTGGCTCTCATAGGTCTATTCCCTTGTTTGGCTACAATGGCTGCTGCCAGGGGAGGTTGTGGGTCTGGAGACTTCTGTCCACCAGGTATGTCTGAGATCCATTTAGGACACCATCTCTTGGAAAAGGAATTTAGTGGTCACAGCTTGCACTACTGACTGAGCATGCTGTGTGGGCCCTGGAGCCAGAGTTTGGATACAGCTTGGGTGTCTTCCCAGGGGTTTGTGTAATTGGTCCTCGGTCATCAGTATGGCAGTGTGACAGGGGATATGGGACTCCAGTTAGTTCCCACCAGAGTGAAGAGGAAAGAGATTGACCTCCACCATCTGGCTTCCTGTCTGGTCATGTGATATTTCCCCTTTGCACACACTTCTGCAATGAAACCATTGCTATCAGGTGACAGAGCCTAGTGGAGCCCTTCTGTCGTGGAATATGTGGGGCCAAGTGATCATGAATTTTCAGCTCACAAAACTGTGAGCCAAATCACCCATTTTTCTTTATAACGTATTCCAGCCTTGGTTTCACACCTGAGAAGCTGAGAACATGGTAGCAGCTTGGTCCTTGAGGCTGGGGTGTCCCGGGAATCAGAGTAGTCACACAGTGGATGTTTCACTGTTTCACAGTGAAGGGCAGACAATCCGACAGCTGCTCAGCTCACAAGGCTGGGTGCCTCAATAGTCCCAACCTGGCACCAAAATCTAGAAGGTTCTTGTAGAGCCGCTGGTCCTTGAACAACAATGGAGACCTAGAAACACTGTTTCTGATATCGGTGAAGGAAAGATCATCATCATCATCATCATCATCATCATCAGCAGCAGCAGCAGCAGCAGCAGGGTAAATCAACTCAGCGACAAGAGGGAAGGCCAAGTGAGTGGAAAGCAATCTTCTTTCTGCCATACTCCTTTGTATCTGGGTTTCTACCTGGACACGCTCCCACAGTTAGGGTAGGACTGGCTTGCTACGTAGACACACTCCCACAGTTGGGGTAGGTCTTTACAGCAGTTAAAGGACTGAGGACAGTTCCTCAGGCAAGGCTTACCCTGCGCAGGTGATTCTAGTTTGTAGCAAGTTGACATTAAAACCATCCATCACAGGTGTTTTATTAGTGCAACATGAAATGGATGGCTATAAGGCATGTCCTCGCTCTTGGCTGGTGAGCTTTCTCCTCATTCTCCCGAGGCAGAGGTTATGGGAAGAGTTGCCCACAAGCCCCCACCATGTGCCTGCCTCAGAGCTCTGCCAGGCCTTCCATCCACTCTCCCTAGCGGTTATCATCCGCACTTGGCTCTGACTCCCCGCTGTCCTCTCTTGCCTGAAGAAATCCCTCCACGGGCCTCCTCCAGCCCCAGAAATGTCTAACTTCTTGAGTCATAAATGCAAGGTTGTTTTGTTTCTTTAGTGTCATGAAAGGTTATGTAAAAGAAAAAAAAATCTTTTGAGTCACAGTCTCCACAGTTGCTGCCCTGGCTTTCTCTTTTTCTTCTCAGAACATTCTTCGATGAGTTGCGCATTTCCTAGTTCTAAGTGTCTTCCTCCTTTCATTCCCTTTATTCGACTGCCTAATCGGCTACCCACCCCAGCTCTCCACAGACAATGCCCCAAAAGGGTCAGAACTGTCCCTCTATTCTGCCAAAACCTAGCAGCTGATGTCTGTCATCTTTGTGGTCTGTGTGGTATTGGTCTGGCTCAGCAGTTCTCAGCCTGTGACCCTTTCAAAGGGATCACACATCAGATATCCTGCATGTCAGATATGTGCACTATGATTCATAACAGTAGAAAATTATAGTTACGGAGCACCAACAAAAATATTTTGTGGAAGCAGGGCATCATAGTGCCTGCCTTTAATCCCAGCAGAGACAGGCAAATCTCTGTGAGTTCAAGGCTAGCCTGGTCTACAAGGTGAGTCCAGAACAGCCAGGGCTACAGAGAAATCCTGTTTTGAAAAACCAAAACCAAAAAAATAAAATAAAAATTATGGTTGGAGGGGGTTCAGCACAACATGAAGAGCTGTATTAAAGGGTCACAGCTTTAGGAAGGAGAACCACTACCCCAGCTGTGTAAAAAGTACCTGCCCCTCCCACCAGAACAATGTCAGCTCCAGACTCTTCAACAAGGTACATGGCTATTTTTATCACTACAGGACAGGGTCCGATGGGCCCGATTTCAAATTTTTGGCAAGTTATGGTAGGCTTGGGGTTCTTTCCCCCTCCTTACCATGTTTGACATCTGTTCTTTGACTGTATCTGCATCTTTCACTGTATTTGCATACTGGTAGTCAGCTGATCAAAGCCTAGCTGGTTTCCATAAAACAGACATCCTGGTCTGTGTTACACAGGGGGAGGGTCTCTAGAGAAGAGTTCCCAACCTACGGGTCAAGACCCCTATGGGGGTCAGTCAACAGATTTTTTTCCCCAAGGGTTAACTAAGACCATCAGAAAACACAGAAGTTTACATCATGACTCATAACGGTAGCAAAACTGCAGCCATGAATTAACAATGAAAATATTTTTATGGTTAGGGGTCACCACAACATGAGGAGTTGTATTAAAGGGTTGAGGCATTGGAAGGTTGAGAGCTGCTGGTGTAGCTGATCCCCCCTCCAGTGAGGGCTCAGGGTCCAGTTCTTTCCCTCAATGAGTTCAGAGAATATCTTGGTCTCAAATACTGTTTGTGCCTAACGATTTGTCAGGAACGTCTTCTGTCAGTCTCTCCTGTCTGCTCTGGGCTATTTGTATTTCCAGCCAGGTATGAAAGCCCGTTTGATTGATCTTCCTCAGCATGTCATTCCCCAATCAATCTACTCATTCCATAGAATGACAATGCCCACCATTTAGGACAAGTGTGATTTATCTCTGTTCCCCTTCCTCTGTTCTCTGTTTGTTACCGCCTTTTCTTTTGTAATGAAAGATGGGGGCCTGAGGTTTATTTAGCTCCTGTTTCCGGAGGCATAAGAGCACAGATATGGCTTCTGCTCATGAGAAGCCCGTGGCTGATGGCATCACATTTGTGGGGGAATAGATGGGAGTGTGAAAGACCACACTGACAGACCAGAACCCAGAGCAAGATGGAGCCAGTTTTGTTCTTTTAAAACTACCCTGTCTGGAAGACTAACTCAAGGCTCCCACAATAACTGCGTCGATCCCTTCCAAGGGCAATAGTGCCAGGGGCTGAGCCAAAAGCACACAGAAACCATGGAACACTGCTACACTTCCTTTGCAGGACTGCCCTCCCTGTGACACCCCCACCCTGGCCATCATCACTGCTTCCTTCCTGGATCATTGCAAAAAAAAACAGCCTCACCTCACTTCCCTCAGCCCCCACCTGTGCTGCCTCACCCCATTGAGAGTGTGACCCGTTCATGCTGAGGTCAGAATAACACTCTTCCTTTAGCTGTCTCCATAGCTCCCTGGTGCCTACAGAACAAAATTCCTGCACTGGCCCTGAGGCTCCAGTGACACCGCTGACACCTTTCTGGGTTCTTCCTCCCACTTCCTCCACCTCAGAGCTTTACGGCTGTCTCTCTGGGATCAATGCACCATCGCGGAGAGCCCTTTCCAGGCTCCCACTGAAATGATGCCCATTCTTGTCTTTTTCCCCTGCTCACTCTCTTAGCTCTGTGAGCATTATTGGGCTGTCATTTTTGCTCCTCAGTCAGACTGTGAGGAGATGTTGACCCCGCGGAAATAGGATAGTGTGCCTGCCCTGTCCACCACTGCGTCTCCAGGGCTTGGAACACAGCCAGATACAGGGGCATTCAGTCTTACTCCAGAATCTCTGAACTCTTGCCATTCCTGAGGTTCAGCATCAAATTCTACACATGGTTAGACAAAAACCAAATCATACACAGAAGGTGCACTTAAGGGGAACCTTCTTCTACACTAATTAAAGCAATCAAGACAATCCCCCCTCTACACACACACAGGCCTACAGGCCATCCTGATACAGACAATTCCTGACAGAGACCCTTCCTAAGGGATTCTAGATGTGCCGAGTTGACAATGAGAGCTAGGGGGCCTAAGTTCAAAGCATAAACAACGGGTTCCGAAGAGAATCAGCTGGAAGTGGGAAGGTGCTAGCGGAAACATGGAGGCAAGTCAAGACAGATGGCACCTGCACGTAGATGTTGTTGACAAGATTGTTGAGGTAGGAGAAGCTGCCTGTGGCCAGCTGTGCAGGGGGAACAGGTCCAGGTGAGAGGCAACAGGCTTGCTGTGTACAAGAGAATGAAACAGACAGTGAGAATCATGGTCCAGTGGAACTAAGACACTGAAGAGAGCGGAAATGGGTGGCGATGGCTGTACTAAAGGGTCAGTGTGCTCCGTCCCACTCACCTTGCGCCATTGTCATCAACGGTGAGTTTTTACTGCACATGTTTTTGTCTCGGTATAAGACTAAGAATTTAAAATTGAATAGGTCTTGTTTAAAATAAAAAATAATACACTGAATTTTGCACCGATGCATACATAAACTTTAAACGTGCTGGACTGTTAAGGAGGCGGGGTGGGCCTAACAAAGACAATAAACAGACAAATGATCCAAGGCAGAGAGGGAGCCTCTGCCTGAATATAGAGAATGCTCGGGGGTGGCACAGTCAACGCACTGGGTGACGGAGCTGTCTCTGCAGTAGAGTCGGGGGTTATTATCCTGATCCTCCATAGTGTGAGGAGGAGGCTTCCTAGTCCCTAGGACACCCCAACCCCTTCAAACTCTGGCTCCTACAATGGCCTTTCTGGCTCTTTGAATGTCTCCTTCTATGCTAACCTGAAAGACTGGGCCTCAAGTGCCAGCTGCCCCCAGCTTGTTACACCCTGGCCAGCCGCCTGGCCCAGACTTCCACATCTTTGGCTAGCACGGTCAGTGAGGCTATGTACTCAAGAGATTCACAGCCTGCAGGAAGAATGGAGCAGGAGCCTTCTTGCTGCCTGGAATGGGAGTCCATGTTTCACTCAAGTGGGTTTGTAGAGGACTCTTCCTTTGCCCGATTCAGCACACCTCTAACGCCTCAGGAGCATAAAAATGGCCACTTTCTGATTTTCTGGTAGCTGGAGGTTAATACGAATTGTCAACTTGACAGGATTTAGAGTCACCTAGCAGAGAGGCTTCTGGGTGTGTCTGTGAGGGATTATCTGCATTAGGTAAACTGAGGGAGGAAAGTCAGTTTACCTAAACTGTGGGCAAGGACCATTCTATGGGCCTGTATCCTAGACTGAATGAAAAGGAGAAAGTTAGCTGAGTGCTAGAGTTTATGCCTTTCCACCTCCTGACCCCTTGATGCATGCAACAAAGTCCTGGTGCCATGGCTTCCCTGGATGGTGCCCTTGAACTCTGAATCAGAATAAATCCCTCTCCCTTAAGTTTCTGTTGATGGTGAAGAAAAACAGCTACACAACAATCAGACCTGGTTTTTATTTAAGACCTTGATTCTATTTGACAATGGGGGGCGGCAGTCACGTGAGCCAGAGCTCAGTTCTGTGAGGCATGGGTGGGATACAAGGGTCCTGTGAGTGTGTCTGGTCACTTAGCCGAGTATGAGGACTGCTGCTTCGGGAAGATGAGTCCATACCATGTCACTTTGAGGAAAGGACAGGTGGAAGAGTCATTTGTATTCTGTGCCTGAAACTCAGATCATGATAAACCCTTTCCAGACGTGACATCCCCAAAGCTTGAATTCACCAAGCACCCCTATGCGGCCCAGCTGAGTATGCTGCTGAATTGTGATGGATGTGTACACTTCTAGGGACAACTGAGCCCATCCAAGTGCTGGAGATGGAAGAGCAGCGGGAACATCAGGGCAGGTTGTTTCTTGCATGAGCAAGCCAAGCACTGCTCCAAGGGTGTGCCTAGTAGTTCTGAAAGAGCCTTCGGCCAGAGGGGAAGATGGCCCTCAGACAGCAATGCAGGGCAACCTCTGGCTGTGCCCACCAGGTCTCCTGCCTGCAAATAGGTCTGGTTATCGTTCAGGAAGGAGGATAATAAGAAGATTCAAGTGGCAACTGACTACTGAACAGCTTTGAGAAAATGACCCAGAATCCAGAGCTGCTGGATGACCATGGCCTCAGGACTGGAACACGTGTGGGACATTACCCAAGCTGAACATGACGCTGCTGCCTGTGCCAGGATGCTTGCCAGCTGCTTCAGCCACGTGGAGTCTCCATGCGTGCTGGAGGTCTAGGACTGCTGGCTTCTAGACCCTCCAGAAGCCAGGGAGAGAATAGCTCTGTTCTCTCAGGAAAGCAAAGTCGTGTTTCCCACCAAGGAGAGAGACTCCCCAAATGCTGGAGTACCATTCAGAAGCTGGAAATGTTTACCAGTCCATACCCTATCGAGAAAACACAGCACCTTGCCTGGGTAAATTGTGGAGAAAAGCGGCCTTCTTCAGTTCACTGTTGCAAATATCCAAGGTCAGAAGGCCACATCTGGTGATGGCCTTCTGTTGGCAGAGTACCATGTTACAAGGGCTCTCACCCAAAAAAAGGCTGGGAGCACACATGCTTTCTGGTCTCTGCCCCTTATGAAGCCGCAGAATTCAGTGGTGAAGGCCTCACTCTCCTGGCCAATTGTTTCTGCCCTGTAGCACTTCACAATGGGGACTTAAATGCAACCTGAGTTGGGAGGTGGGAGGAGTTGTATTGAAACCATAACAACAACCAAAATATAAAAAAAAATGTTCAAATGACTAAGTGGAGACTCAATGGCTATGCAGGTCTCTAGACCCCCTGGGCCAGCAGTTAGTTGAACTAGAACCCTTGCTGATTGTTTCACGTTCCATGATCTTGTTCTCTTCAATGTTTCTTCTGATTTCTAGCATCCAGAGCTATTCTATTAATACAAAAAGCTTAATGACTATGATTTTAATACTCCAGGCAGCCTGTGTCAATTGTCCTGAGAATGAATGTATGTGAAGGGATTTGGGAACACCATCAGCTCTTCCAGTGTGTGTGTGTGTGTGTGAGAGAGAGAGAGAGAGAGAGAGAGAGAGAGAGAGAGAGAATGACTTCTCTGAAATCCTGTATTAAATATCTACCAAAACTTTAGCTCTGGTAAACTACATCTTATTTTAACAAATATTGTTGGTGAGGTCCCTGGGTCTCTATGGATTTTTCAGAGCACACGTCTCTGTTTCGTCTTTCTTCACTGTTGGCCAGGTATGCAAACAACTGGAAGGTTGTCAGTAGGTCAAGGCCATCTGTAGTTTTGTGGTTTTTACCGGTTGGCAGCGGCATGCTGGTAGGAGGCCCGGGCTGTGGGTCTAAGGTTGGTCAACTTTGTAATAAACCTATTAGATGATGCAACAGGGCACAGGCTTCTCAGAGATGCACATGGTCTCAGCTGTGGCACCTTGGAATCAGCCTCAGAACTCAAGGTAACTGCTTACCTTGGTCTTGAACTGGGCTTTCTGGGATAGTCCAGCCTAGGAGTGAGCTGTGTGCAGTAGTCCAGGGCCTGTGTTGGGATTTCGATTAATGTGTACAAGGAAGTTGGGAAATGGTTATTGTAGGAGCAGAGTGGAAGTGAGGCTTGAGATCTAGTTGATGGATGTGAAAGTTGGGCTCCTGGGGGTAGACAAAGCTCCTATCTACCAGCCCTGTAAACAGGCTATAGACTGTCCAGCCTGGTGTCCCGGAAGGCCCCAGGGTGAGCTGGGGGATGTGCAAGCCGGTTTGGGATTCTGTTCCTTTGCTTGTAAGCATCCAGCTTCATGCATGGTGTCTGCCTAGGATGGTACATGGGGCCAGGACGGCCTGGCCACGGCCTGCAGGAGAAAGGAGATGATCTAGCCAGCGGCCACCTCCCAGGCCCAGCTGCAGGGCTGGGCTTCCTGAAAACTTTGAGTCTGGAGCAAGACAGCTGACCCCTGCCTGTGTGTTTACAGTTTTCACAGGGCTCTGGGGACAGCTGTGGCCTCCCCACCCCTGTGGCTTCATGGTGGTGATGCGGGCCCCTGCTGGAGCTGTCTGGATTTAGGAACATGGTCTCCCCATGGCTTTCAGCAAATAGGGTGTGTTTGTTCATATCTCCTGTAAACAGTTGTTTTCTCAGTGTCCGCCTAGCTTGTGTTAAATATTAACAAAGAAAGTCCGTGGCCGCTCTCAGGGTGTCTATTTTAAATATTTAAGGAATTGCTCTTCCCCATCCCGGAATGACATCTTGGCTCAAACTTGCTAAAACTGCTGCCGATTCTCTGGTTATTAAATTGTGTGAAATGCCCACCTCTCCTCCCTCCCTCTGTAAACAGCTGTCTCATTCACCTCCAGTCACAACACCA
Source organism: Meriones unguiculatus (assembly GCF_030254825.1). Taxonomy (NCBI): domain Eukaryota; kingdom Metazoa; phylum Chordata; class Mammalia; order Rodentia; family Muridae; genus Meriones; species Meriones unguiculatus. The sequence goes on from NC_083361.1 coordinate 54,355,645, forward strand.
TGGGACCCACTGGGTTCCGGAGCATCCTGCAAGGCGAGGTGCAACCTCCTGAGAAGCAGGTGGCTCTGGAGTTTGGTGGTTTCTCCCTGGAGTGGCAGGAACACCAGCTGTGCTGAGCTGCTCTGAGCTCCGTCTGTCTCCAGCCGGCCTTTGGCAGTAATCACAGGCTTTGGGGCATGCTGCTCTACCTGGACCCAGTTGCGGAAGCTTCCCCTGGCCTAAGATTTGCATTCTTAGGGATCTTCAGACAGGCAGGTCAGTTTCTCCTTCTCAGGGAAGGTATAGAATGGCAGTGCCACGGAAGCCTTTTCGAAAGAAGTGGGTGATCTCTCCCCCCTTTCCTCCCTACTTCATGGTGCGAGCATACGAGTGAGTGGAAGGCAGAGGGTGACCTTTCTCCTACTTGGGCCGGAGAGGTCTAGCCCCAGTTTGTGAGACTCCGAGACGGCCCTGCCTCTCTGAAGAGCTAGTGAGATCACCTCCAGATTAAACCAATTTAAGGTCACTGGCCCCAAGGACTGCCACACGGATCTCAGCATTAAGTGAATTCCAACCCCTCTAGTATTTTAAAGACCTTTTAGTACCTTAAAAAGAAATGAAAAGAAAGTGGTGGTTGCAATGCTATTCTTGATAGGGTGCCAGGGTGGACCCCCAGGGCAGTTTCTGTTGGAGGAGGCTCACCAGAGGGCAGGGAGAGCACTGGGGTCCGATAAGAAGTCACGAACCCTCTGTTGTGATTTTCTCTGCCCCCTTCTACCTGGAGGAAACAGTTGTGCCCACTTCGGAATTGTTAAGATTGACCACGTGGATTTTGTGAGTGACACACGGCGCCTGTGCAGTAACTCCCACAGCTGGTGAGCAAGCTACTGCTGAAACTACAAGCAGAAAAAACAGGAGTGTTTTCTTGGGTAATCAGGAAGGAACCCCGAAGGACAGGGTGTGTCAGTTCCTAGCCACAGTGTGGCCTGACGACAGAGTCATTAGTTGTTGGAAGGTTTGAAGGGGTTGGCAGGGAAGGTTGCCAGCCAGAAATCAAACCGACAGGTTGGGACCGGGGTAGGATGTCGAAGCCTGCAGCTCTGCACGTGTCAGAGGGAAACTCAGGGATGGTGCCTCATCCCTTCTGAACCTCAGGGGCACAGGCAAACAGGCTTGGGGTGCTGAGGGGAAAATGCCCTCAGAGCAGGACTAAGTAAAAGTCTGTTGAGAAAACTGCTCAGTCCTTTACCCTCGGCTACCCAGACACAGGGTGGGGCATCCAGCCGTGGCCTCGAACCCACCCTCTGATACCGAGAGACACTGGGCATGCTTTCTAAGAAGAGCTAACCTTTTAATGTGAGTGTTCAAAACCTGCCTCAGCGTGCTCACCTAGAGCGCCCTGCAGGACTTGGGTGAATGAACTCAACCAGAAGCCTGTTGATGCAGCCGGTGTAGACCGGCGGCTCTCAACCTGTGGGTCGTGACCCCCTCGACGGTCCCATATCAGATATCCTGCACATCAGACATTTACATTACGATTCCTAACAGTAACAAGATTACAGTTATGAGGTAGCAACAAAATGATTCATGGAGGAGGTGTCACCACAACATGAGGAATTGCATTAAAGGGCTGCAGCCTTGGGAAGGCTGAGAACCACTGGTCTAGAACCTAGAGAGAGGCTGAGGATTTACATTTCTGATTAGCTCCTGTACTGGTTGCTGCTCTCCTCTCTGTCACACATGGCCCGTCAGGAGCGTCTCTAACATACACGACTCTCTTCTGGCTTCTGGCCTGTCGCGCTGGGGACTCCTGCAGAAGTTTATCCCCTTCTGATATTCGTACCTAATGATCTTCATGCCCTGTCCTTACGCTTTCCCGATCCAGGTAGCTACCCGGTGGGGATCCAGACCTGCTACAAATGAGACACACAACACACCAGGCGCTCAGCACAATCATCCCAGGGCTCCACTATCAGAGATAAAGGAAGGATGGAGACCCGTCAGATACGCAAAGAAGACCAGCCATGTGAGAAAGAAATATGAGAACAACTAACTCCATAGGGAAAATAAATATTTCAGAAAGCAGAAGATAATTCCTCAAAATATTAACTCGTGTCTTCGGAGAAATGAAAGTTTTAGAGCCTGTAATAAAAAAAAAAAAATAGATGCTATGAAAAAGCAATTACACGGTAAAGACAGAGCTTAGAAATTAAACATGATCATTTAAATAAAAAGTTTAATAGGCTGGGCCAGGTGGTGCACACCTTCAATCCCGGCCCTCGGGAGGCAGAGGCAGGTGGATCTTCGTGAGTTTGAAGCAAGCTTGGTCTACACAGGGAATTTAAGGGCAGCTAGAGCTACAAAGTGAACCATTTTCTCAAAAACGGAGAGAGGAGGAACCAGAAAGCTGGTTTTATTGGTTAATAGCACAGGCTGCTCTTCCAAATGACTCAGGTTTAGTTCCCGGAACCCAAACGACAGTTTATAGCTGTCTGCAACTCCAGTCTCAGGGGGGCCAACACCCTCTCCTGGCCTTCCTGGGCACCAGAAGGGCACATGATACACAGAGATACATGGAGACAAAACACCCATGCACATAAAACAAAAACATAAAAATGATTTTGGAAAATAATAATTTTTAAAATAAAATAATTAGGGCTGGAAAAATGGCTTAGTGGTCAATGGTCTATAATGCTACTGCAAGGATTCAAGTTCAGTCCCAGCACCCACATCAGGGAGCTCACAACCTCCTGTAATTCCTGCTCCTGCGGAACCAACATCTTCTTCTGGCCTCCTTAGACACCTGCACTCATGTACACCTCTCTCTCTCTCTCTCACTCTCTCGCTCTCTCTCTGCTTTGTGCTTACGGATTAAATGGAAGTTCTTAGCTATTGCCCCAGAACTATCCTTGCCTGTCTGCTGTCCTGCTTTCCTCCATGATGGTCATGAACCCACCCTCTAAAACAGTAAGTCCCAATAAACTCCTTCTATAAATTGCCTTGGTCATGGTGTCTCTTCATAACAATAGAAAGGTAACTAAGACAGGTGCCGTATATAGAGAATCACAGCCAACATCTAGGATCAAACACCTCCACAACAGCCATGTTTGCTATGTACCCAGCCTCCCAGCTACTCAGGAGGCTGAGGCAGGAGAATAGCTTGAGCTCAGGAATTGAAGATCAGCCTGGGGAACATAGTGAAAGAGTTGAAAACAAAGGAGCGGAAATCTCCCATGTGATTCAGTGCTGCTGAGAGTAGGAAAATCTAAACTATAAGTGACAAATTTCTGGAGGTTCCATGTGGGAATGTTTGCGTGAAATCCTAGGGGACCAGTGTGAGGGGTACCTCACACTTGTGTGAATTTTGTATTTAAGATCTTTGCAGTGAGGGTGGAAAAAAAAATCCATCTGGATCCTCTGGCAAGTGGACTGGAATACACGCGTTTTGAAAGGCACATACAGCACTCTGTTCTTAATGTGGTGGGCCCTGAAATGAAGCCTAACTCGCTGGAGTTTTCACAGGAGCCCAGTGGGCCTGGGAGATGAAAATGCCTAGCTTCATCTCCCTGTAGCCATCCTATCTGCCCTCTGCGGGGACTCTATACTGAGAAGCACTTCTAAAGGTCAAAGCCCAGGGGCACTGGCTCCCTGAAAGATCAACAATCAACCATAGGACCGTAGAAGGCTTCCTTTCTCCCACATCAGCCAGGCTCTTAGGCAACCACGGGATTACACCTGAAAGAACTGATTGACTCAGGCTTGCTGAGGAAGAAGACTTCTCTAAGGAAATCCAAAGCTAAATTAAAAAAAAAAAGAACACTAGAGAAAACTGAAGCCTCTGGACCCTACAGTTACAACAAGCAGTAAACACCCTTAGGGGGGAAAAATCCATGAAATCTCACACTGAAAGTCCTGTTTCATCTATTGCATTAGCAGGTACGTTGTGTCTGACTCTCAGCAAAATGTTACAAGATGGGCTAGAAGTGAAAGTCATAGTTTTAAGAGAAAGAACAAGAGTCAGATATCAGGCTCAGATACAACAGACATATTGAACTTATACTGGGAATTTAAGGAAATTATAATTAATGTTTCAAAGGAAAAGTTGTAATGGAAAAAGCAGACAGCATTCAAGAATATATGGTTGAGATAAGTAGAGACTGAAACTAGAAAAGCTTAATAAGGAAATGTAAAAAAAAAACAAATGAAAGAAAAAAGTTGTAAAAAATGGAAAGAAACAAAACTACTGCACATAGCTGAGGAGAGACTGGTCAACGTTTTATTCAGGGTTTTATTGCCATGAAGACACACCACGACCACAGCAACTCTTAGAAAGGAAAACATTTAGTTGGGGCTGGCTTACAGTTCCAGAGGTTTAGTCCATTATCATCATGGCGGGAAGCATGGCAGTGTGCAGGCAGACATGGTGCCGGAGAAAGAGCTGAGAGTTCTGACATCTTGATCCACAAGGCAGCAGAAGGGGACTGAGCCTATACAAGACCTCAGAGCCTGTGCCCACAGTGACATACTTCCCAGCAAGGCTACACCTGTTCCAACAAGGCCCTACCTCCTAATAGTGCCACTCCCTGTGGGCTGATGGGGGCCCACATTCAAGCTACCAGAGTCAGTAAAAGCTCCAAAAATGGAGTGCAAAGAGAAAGAAAGCCACTGGAGAGGAACAAGGGACAGAAGCTGATGTTAGCAAGTGCTTGCATCTGCTTATGCTGTCTGCGGCAACAGAATTGTATGCTTTTGCAGTTCACAGTCAAGGCTTGTCAGGCTTGCTTTCTGTTGAGTGCACTTTTCCTGCCTGTAGACAGACACCTTCTCACAGTGTCCTTACAGCCTTCTCTGCGTGCTCCATGACTGAGATCTCTGCTGTCTCTCCCTCTTTGGACACGGTCCTACCAAGTTAGGGCTCCTAATATACCAGATTAATGAACCTTAATTAACTCCTATAGGTCCCGCTCCAAACACAGTCCCCTAAGATAAGAGCTTTCACGTATGGATTGAGAGAGAGGAAACCAGTCAGTCCTTCACACCCAGAATCCAGGGCCACAGGAAGGTGCAAACTCACTAAGGAACTGGAAGACTGAAACACAATTTAGGGCCAATCAAGGCATGGGACCACCGGCAGCTTCACCCAGGAACATGGCTTACTGGCTGCTGCTACAGAGCCTAAAACCTAACAATTCCCACCATTGCCACCCCTGATGCAATGCAGCTATCACCATGAGGAGGAGAGCTCTTTTTCCTTCATCCCTCCGCTGTCCAACTCCAAAGTCTGTCTTTGACAGCAACTAGCTGCAAGGGAAGCTGGGAAATCAGGTTCACAGGCTTCCTCCAACCCTGGCAGTGTAGATGAGAGCACAGGAGGGCAGGTTTGAAGTTGTTCCAAAGGATGGGAAATCTTCGAAGCCTGGGAAATATGACCAGTGGCTATTCATTGTGAGAGAGAAAAATTAAGGTAAGTTGACTATTTAAGGGAGGAAAAAAACCAAAAAGCTATAACATCTATGACCATGCCTGGTATGTTGGTACAGGTCTGCCCTCTCAGCACTAGAGAGATTGAGGCAAGAAAGTTGGGAGCTCAAGGCCAGCCTCAGCTAAGTAGTAAGTAAAGCTGGGATGCTACAGACCTAGAGCCAAATGATTTTAGGTTGTTTTTAATCCCACTAATAGCCATTCACCGCTCGCGTCTGTGACTGCTCTTCCGTCCTTGGATCAGGTAAACTTTTTAAAAACTGTAGCAACTGAGCAGATGGGTAGCTTCTCCACCCTCAAGGCTGAGAATACTATCTCGTAGCATCTGATGTCTGCTTCAGAAACGTCCTCGCTTTGCTGTTCTTCCTACTTGGTGTTCCTATCAGTGTTTGTTTTTAAGCCTTGATTTGTGACTGTCTTACTTCCGTAACCATAAACTTTCACAAAACTTCTTCCACCTTAGAACGCGTTAGTTGACACAACCTGGATTCATGTTCCTGGGCTACGGCCATTCATCCTCCATCTAAGATGAGACCATTCTTATTCTGTTTGAGGTGGGAGCTATCTTTTCCATTCACACCAGCTATGAAGGCAGCGGCTGGCCCCCCAGTGAGCTCCACAGCCCAGCAAGGACTTGACAGTCTTTTAAGTGAAAAGAAAAGCAAGGGGTTGAGCCTACGTTCATAGTTTTAAGCTTAACAAATGTAAAAACTAAAACAAGCCTCATTTTGGAGGAAGTAGGGTGAGGGCAAAAGAGTGAAACTCCAGTTTTAATAGTGGAGAATCCACGGGTGTTATTCAAAGGCGACAAATGGAGAAGTGTGACAAATGGTGTGTGTGTGTGTATGTGTGTGTGTGTGTGTGTGTGTGCGCGTGTGTGTGTGTGTGCGTGCGCGTGCGTACACACGTGTTGGCATTCTAAAGCTGGGCTTTGCCAGGCAAGCCCTGTCCCAACTGGGCTAAGTCCCCAGTCAATAAGTTATTTGTAAGACTAGAAACAAAGCCAAGAACAACAGAACTGCATCCTGGCAAGCATTTCCCCCGGGGCATACAGAAGTCAGCACCCCATGGCCTGTGCGGGGCTTTGTGCTCTGGTGAGATTCGGTCCTTTGCCATAGGTTTTTGGAAGTGTTTACACATGGGTTTAAATTTCTCTCAGCTATAAGCCATTGCTAGGGATTTTCTAAGCCTATTTATTCTAAAGTAACCACAACCACAGAGCTACCAACTGTATAGTTTCTGGTCGACTTAACCAGTTTACATTTTCGGTTAAAGGCACTTTTTGCCATCTCTTGTTTGTTTGGTCAGAGCAGGAAAGTGAACTTGAAAAGTTTCAGATGCTCCAGTCAGGCTGGCAGACTGGTCTCAGGCCTCAAGGCTGCTTTCTGAAGGGCTGTAGTCAGGTGCTTCTAGGAGAATACAGGCCATAACCAGTTGGGTACAGAGGTTGGGGGCTTGAGGTACTATATTCACTGCTTTACTTCTTGTATCTGCCAAATACATGGGCAAGAACAACATAACGAAGGGAGGCTTTGTTTGGGCTCATGGTTTGAGAAGATACAGTCAGTCCATCGTGGCAGAGGAAGGCATGGTAATGGGAACATAAAAACAGATGGTCACATCCCATAGTCAGGAAGTGGAGAGAGGAGTGGTGTTCAGATCACTTCCTCCTTCCCTTGGTGGTCCTCCCACATTCAGACCAGATCTTTGCCTCAGCTAATTCTCAGCAATCCTTCAGGAAAGCTCTCACGGATGCAGCCAGATGTGTGTCTCCTGGCTGAGTCCAAACCCAGCCAAGCTGACAATGGAGATTAAGCATCACAAGGACCCTATGCAGCCACGTGTAGGTCTGACTATGTTCACCACCAGGACAGTGAAAGCCAGTTCATCATTGCCAGCGCATGCGCGCGCACGCGCGCACACATACACACACACACACACACACACACACACACACACACACATCCCTATTGGCCAGGAGACCTTGGGTAAGTTATCTCCCCTCTCCCCGCCTGACATGTATCGTGTAGGCAGTAACCCTACTCACACTCCTTACCAGAAGTCTTCCGAAGACCCCCACCACCCCCAGGACTGCTCAGCCACTGAGCTTGCTCTCATTTTACCCCTCCTGCCACGGTACTTCCTGACTTCCCTGCCTTCTCCTGACTCTGTTCCCCTGACCTACAGGCACGTAATTGCTTCTCTGGTACCTGATCCAGCCCATCTCCTGGCATTTCCAGATCCTCATTCTGGACACATTTGCTATTGACCTTTTTCAAAGAGCTTCAACACTGACCTTGTTCCAACTCCAACTCCTCACCTCCTCCTTTTGACCCTCTGTCCACCCACCACTCAGTACAGGCCAACAGATGACCCACTGCAGTTGTGCTGCAGCCAGTGCGAGGAATGGGACAGGAAGGCCGTGACAACCTTCGCTCTTAGCACCTACTATGAGCCAGATAGATATTCTTCTGGGAATGTGAGATATGTGCATTATCAGACTTTCTAATGCCATGATACAACGCCATAACCAAAAGCAATGTGGAGAGAAAAGGGTTTATTATAGCATTATAATCCATTATTGAAGGAAGTCAGGAGGGAAGTCAAGGCAGGAACTGAAGGAGGGCCAAGGAGGAATGCTGTATGATGTGGCTAGCTTTCAGGACCACCTGCTTAGAAGTATCCCTGACCCCCTCCAGCTCCACCCCATCCCACCCCTGACACACCCCTGTGGGCTGGGCCTGGCCATATCAACTATTAATTAAGAAAATACCCTACAGGCAATTTGGATGGAAGCATTTTTTCAATTGAGATTTTCCTTTTGGGATAACTCTAGCTTGTGTCGAGTTGAATAAACAAAACTAAAAACCAAAACCAAAACAAACAAATGTAACAGCTTGATCTGGTAGTTCGTATTTGATTGCTAATTAATTTAGTCCCCGAGGTCTGCTTGCTGTCTCTTACAAATAAATTCTCACATATACCTAGCCTTGTTGGATAAACCTTACTCCACCTAATTTGAAGTTGATTGGTTAATAAAAAAAGTACCTACACACTTGGGTAGGGCAGAAGTTAGGGAGGCATAGCCAAGGGTCATGTTCTTGGAGGAGAAAAGGATCTTGGGAAAAAGACAGGTACCAGAAGGGGAGAGAGGGGCCATGATGAGTTAGGGTGAAGAGGAGCACATGGCCATATCAGTGAGGATGGAGGAAAGTGGCCCAGACGAGAGAATAAGCAAGTATTTATGGAATTACGGTTGGGAGGTAGCCCAGATAGAAATTATCAGAGCAGATGGTGTGCATTAGGGGCTGGGCAGGTAAAGGTGGCTTGGAAGGTGATATCTGCCCTGCCCTAGGTGAAATAAGGCTATTTTAAAATCTCTCAGGTGTCTGTGTCCATCATTGACAGTGATCATGGGCTAGATAATACCACTCTAATAATTATAGGGCTAATAATAGACATTATTATCCCATACTTTTAAAATAGCCACAGCAAACAAGCAAACAAAACTCGAATCTAACCAGGACAGCGTGTTCTATTGATAATCTTTTTGCTTTCCTAGAAAATCAATTTTATCCCTTTCCTACAGATTAGGCTACTGAGGCAGGGAGATGTCAAGTAACCTGCCAAAGATCAGCCAACCAGGGTCCTGAATGCGCACCCCAGAGTCCAGAATCTTCCCTGCTACACTCCAGCGTCTCTCCCTGAGAGTTGCTGAGGACCTTGGCCTGAAGAGAAACCCAAACTGTACTGGCCTGATCTCCTTCCTGATATTTACCTTAGAAGGAGAATGCAGACATGTTTGAGGATCTCTGAGAAGGCCAGGGTTGCTAAATGATGATTATCTCTGTCAGTTTCCTAGAATAGCCATAACCACGTACTGTAAGCTAGGTGGCTGAAAATGACAGAAATCCATTGTCTCAGAGTCCTGAAGGTCAGAAAGGTAAACGCAAGATGTTGGTCCCTCCAGACCTCCAGAGAGGGATTTGTCTTGTTTTCTTCAGGGCAGCCTTGGGTGTTCTTCAGCTCTGAGCCATAAGCTCCCAACTGTTCCTCCAGGGACTCAGGCCATTCCGCCTCTTTCTATGGAGGCACTACCCTGCTGGATTCCAGCCCACCTTAATTCTCATCTTAGCCTAAGTACACCCCAAAAGACTTGTATTTCCAAATAAAGTCTCACTCACAAGTGCTGAGGCTTAGGACTTCCGTCAGAGAGACAGTTCCTCTGGTGGAACAGATGTGTATGTGCTCTTTGAATGTGGCAACTAGTCCTTAGACTGGGCAGCAAAGCTACGTGCGGGAGAGACGCCACCTCTACATTCCAAGACCTAGAAGGACTTCCAAAGAAAGTCAAACACACACATCACATCATCTCCACAGCTATCCAAATGCGGACTCAAAGATGGAGAGATGGCTCAGTGGTTAAGAGCACTTGCTGTTCATTCCAGAGGACCTAGGTTCGATTCCCAGAATCCACATGGTGGCTCACAACCATATGTAACTTCAGTTCTGCGGGATCTGACACTCTCTGGCCTCCACAGGCCCTGGATGCTAACATGGTCTATAGACCCACGTGCAGACAAAATGCTCATGCACATAAAAAATAAAATAATTCAAAAAACCAAACGCATACTATGTTCATCTCAGCGACAGTTAGAATCCTTACTTTTTGCCTAAATTAATTTAATTTAAACTAAAATTAATTTAATTTTAAAACAAAAATAAGCAAACATATTAGGCAAATAATCACAATTTTCTTCCAAGGTTTTATTTTTTTCCCTCGTGAAACAAACTATTATAATTTCACAAGGTCCTGCCAGGCAGATGGGACAGAAATATGGAACCTTATTGAGGCTGGGAGGATCTTCCGGTCTGTGATTCAGCCACTGTTGTTAGGATAAAGAAATTAAAATCACAACGGACTTTCCAGATCACTCAAGTCAGAGTTTCGGTCTCCCGTTGTCCCTGCACTGGTTCCTGGAGTCACTCTCAGATACATTGGCAGACTCGAGTCATGTCCTCGGTACTCACAAAAACCTGAGGAAAAGACTTCTTAACATTTTCCAGAGGCCTGAGGCCTCCTTTCCCTTCTCCATAGAGGCTAAGAGACCATATTTCAGGCAGTGAAGCACAGTAGGTTTGTTCTCCTCTACCTAAGAAGAGCAAAGCGGCAGTTTCCAGGCTCCGTGGCAGAACTAGGAGCCATCTTGTGATGGTCAGGGATGAAGAATCGAGGAGACGGCCTAGTCACAGAGCTCAGCACAGGGACTGAGGCCTGCCTGACTCCTGAGCTCCTGGTGTCTTGTGGGTGGGAGCTGGGATAACAGATTGTCATCATTGTTTAGCTCACTCGCTTCCCTGGCAGGCCCGTGGGCCTCCCCTTCACTAAGGCTCCTCTTCATACACATTTTCTACATCCCTCATGGAAGATCCCAAATACTGTTGGCTCCGTATCATACATCAGCCCAGATGGGTTTGCTCCCATTGCAACCTCAGGTAAGACAGATGTGGTCTGTAACCCTCCCATCCACTGACAGCAGTGGTTCTCAACCTGTGGGTCAGACATCCTGCATATCAGATACTTACATTCCGATTCATAACAGTAGCAACATTTACAGTTATGAGGTAGCAACAAAAATAATTTATGGTTGGGGGGGGTCACCAGAACATAAAGAACTGTATTGAAGGGCTGCAGCGTTAGGAAGGCTGAGAACCACTGATCGACAGGAGCTGACGATAGTAGCACACAGGTGAACAAGGCCCTGGGCTCATCAAGGTGTCTCCACCGTCTGTGCTTAGTGGTGTTGTTTCCCTAACTTAATCTTCTTCCCGACTTGACTGTGAACTTCCCAAGGGCAGGACAGCAGCTTGTGTGGCACATTGCCCCCAACAGTCGTCACAGGGAGGAGTTAGGAGCAGTCAGCTCTTCCGCGCCCAGTTCTGTGAGCGGTCATGGTGACAAAAAAGACACTCTCCTGCCCCCAGTTGCTGGCATGCCAGCGACCCATTACAGATGTCACTGCGGTTGATCCTGCAACCACCTTCCTCCTGCTGGATCCCTCCAAACAGGGCCTTCTTCCTTTCAGGCCCTTGGTGCCGCCACCCATGACAATACCTCCCCACACTCCCCCACTTGAGCAGCTTGCACCTTTCTCTTTCTCCCTCTCCTTCCTTTGTCACGATAGCCCCACCCATCCCTTGGGAAGGCTGAGGGGATCTCTGAGTAAGTCACTTTTTGTCACGAACAGTTAGTTCTTGCTGCCTCATTTCAAATCCATTAGTATAAAGTTGCCCTTAATGTACCCCACAATTCCTGGTTCCTGCCCACGAAGTAATATTTGGAAGGACTGTAGATGGCGGTCGCTTCTGGAGAGACACGGTGGGGCAGGTACTGACTGCAGAGGGAGGGACCCAAGGGCACTTTCCAGGGGCTGCTTATCTTCTGCTCCTTGGGTGTGATTTGCACCAGTGGCTCTCTGGAGACTCAGCAAACTCATCCAAGCAAGCAGTCCTTACATGTGTCACTTGCATGGCACATGTGTCGATGATAAGTAGCTTTGGGTTTGCTGTTCTTGTTGCTTTCAGGGTTTCTTGTTTTGTTTTGTCTTATTTTTTCTGTTTTGGTTTGGTTTTGATTTGTTTTTTTCACTTAAACAAAGGGGAGACCCGCATGAGCCTTTGCTTTGGTGAACAGAGAGAGAGCACAAAGCAACGTTTCTCTCTCCTCGTTTGCTGTCTTTCTGGGGCTCTTCCACTGTATGCTGGTGGGCTCCCTGGCAGCTGTGGATGCCCAGTGTGTTCATAACCATCCTTGCCTCTCTTCCCCCACTCCTTTGGGGACCTGGCTCCGAGCGCTGCCTATTTACTGCTCTGGAATTTCCGGAGTGATGGTTTTGTGGGGTGGTTGCTGGGGCCCTGGGGCTGTTGGGTGGAGGTTTCATCAGCACAATAATGTGTATGTGTGTCCCCAGCTTTGCAAAATTTATATGAAGGGGATTAAAAGGAAACTAACTGCCGAGATCAACATCCTCACCCTTGGCTTCTCCAAGGCCTTTGGGTAGAGCCTTAGCCTGTGTGTCCTCCAAGAAGGATAAACTTAATATTAATGATAATAATACTTTGCACTTGGTCTAGTAAAAATATTTTGATGCGGCAGAGGCTGGGATGCAAATGTTTGCTTGGCACCGTGGGTCAGGAAGCGCCTCTGCTTGTTTATTATGGTAGGGCTTTGTGTACAGAAACTATTTTTTTTTTCCTTTCTCACCACCCCGGGGCCATATTTCTTGTTGGTTGTTACATCCAAAATTTTAACAGGAAGTCACCACTCACATTTAAATATGTTTTTTAAACATAACCGTAAATAGCCGAAGACAGATCGGCTGTAGGTGTCGAGTTGTTTCATATCCTCCCTGACAGATTTTTTTTTTCTTTTCACTTGAAATCACATCTCCATCCTTGTGAGACAGGAACTGTAAACTCACCCACCGTAGCCGGGAGGTTGTGAGACGCACGCTTTGAACTGGTGGCGGCTGGGTGATTTCCAGAGAAAGAGGGATTTTCTTTTCTGCTGGAGGTTGAAGCAATAGCCAAAGATGTTCTGCGAATGCAGAAGAGCTAACCTGGGGTCTGTACTCTACTGGCTGACGAGGGTAGAGACACAACTTTCTGCAGGCAAAATAGTAGCTGCCTTACTTTCAGTTATTATTACAGAGTTTTCTTCAAGATCGCCTCTTCAACATTCTCCAGAGCCCGTCTCCCTGATGTGTGGCCATTATCTGGGGGATTCTATGGCAACAACAAAACAGCAGTGCTGGGATGGGGTGTGAGCTGCACACCTTTGGGCAGCAGGCCCCTTGGTTATGTGCTTCCCAGTCCGTGTCCAGCCCTGGCAGTAGGATGATGTCCATTCGTCAGGCCCGAACCATGCAGGGGGTGTTCTCTCCAGATCTAACTCACTCTAATTCCTGGGCGCAGCTCGAGCTCGGACCCCTGCTGCAGGTTTGGCAATCATTTGAAGTCACAGATCTTGCTCCAGCAAATTTGGTTAAGACTCATGGGAGGTGACTGTAATGCAGCTGTAAACTAGAGGACTTCATGTCTGTGCACCCAGGAACATGGCAGGGAGCCTGCGTAGATGTCCTCTAGGAAAGAAGCCAGATATGTGTGTATCCTACAGAAGCCTAAGCCCTTGTAAATACAGGGGAGTACAGGTATAGGGTTTAAGAGGGTGGATTTCTCACACGCACCTCCACCTCTCCTATAGCTTGGATCTGGAACATCCTTTAGGGGGCCCATGTGTTAAAGTCTGGATCTCCAGACTGGCACTGTCAGGAGGCAGTGAAAGCTTTAGGAAGTGAGCTCTGCTCAGTCTGTATGATGTTACCTACGTGTATGTTTTCAGGGCTGACCATTTGGTATTGGATAAGCCAATTGGTGTGCTCTTCCCTGAGGAAGACTATTTTTTCCATGTTCAGCTTTCCTTGATTGTCTAGAGGTTATAATACACACATATAATATTAATTATGCCTTATAATTTGTATAGAATTATTATTATTTATAAAATGAATGAACAATGTGGAGTATATGGGAGGGCTTGGAGGACAGAAAGTAAAGGGAAAATGATATAATGATATTATCTCAGAAAATAAATAGAAATAATTTTTAAGACTATGAAAGTAAAAGAAGCAATGCCATTGGGCTGTCTTTGAATGGCTTGTGAGAACTCAGCCTCCTACTTCTCTATTTGCTCCACCACCCACTCTTCTTTTTTAATTTATTTTTTATTTATTACAATTTATTCACTTTGTATCCCAGCTGTAGCGCCCTCCTTCCCACCTCCCAATCCCACACTCCCTCCCTCTTCTCCTCCCATGCCCCTCCATCTAACCCTAGCCTATCAGGTCTCATCAGGACTGGCTGCATTGTCTTCCTCTGCATCTCCTAAGGCTGTTCTCACCTTCAGTTGGAGGTGATCAAAGAGCCAGCCACTGAGTTCATGTCAGAGACAGTCCCTGTTCCCCTTACTAGGGCAGCCACTTGGACACTGAGCTGTCATGGGCTACATCTATGCAGGGATTCTAGGTTATTTCCATGCATGGTCCTTGGTTGAAGTATCTGTCTCAGAAAAAAACCCTGGGCCCAGATTTTTGGTTCTGTTGTTCTCCTTCTGGAGCTCCTGTCCCCTCCAGGTCTTTCTATCTCCCCCTTTTTTTCATAAGAGTCCTTGCACTCTGCCCAAAGTTTGGCTATGAGTCTTAGCATCTGCTTCGATACCCTGCAGGGTAGAGTCTTTCAGAGGCCACCTGTTGTAGGCTCCTGTCCTATTTCCTGTTTTCTCCCTCTTCCGATGTCTATTCTGTTTGCCTTTCTGAATGAGGATTGATCATCTTACCCAGGGTCCTCCTTCTTGTTAAGCTTCTTTAGGTGTACAGATTTTAGTATGATTATCTTATATTATATGTCTAATATCCACTTATAAGTGAGTATATACCATGTCCACCACCCATTCTTACTAAATGTGCCACCACAAGTCCAAAACCACAATACCAATTGGTCATAAACCAATATTTTCAAAATTGTGAGCTGTGAGCCAATGTGCACTTTTCCTCTTTGCAAATTGGATTCTTTTCTTTTCTTTCTTCTTCCTTCCTTCCTTCTTTTCTTTCTTTTTTTTTTTTTTCAAGATAGGGGTTCTCTGTGTATCAAGCCCTGGCTGTCCTATACTCACTTTGTAGACCAGAATGGCCTCGAACTCACAGAGATCCACCTGCCTCTGCCTCCAGAGTGCTAGGATCAAAGGTCTGCACCACCACGCCCGGCCACAAATTGGTTTCTTATAGTGACAACAAACTGATGGATACTTGCTGAGTCTCAATAAACAATTGGTAAGCTGGATCAAGCACTTGCCTAGCATGCACGAGGCCCCAAGTTCAGGCACACGCACAGCAAGAAAGGCGAAAGTACATGAAATAATTTTCCAAAGAAGAAAAAGGGGCTAGAGAGCAATGGTAAAGATTAGAGGCATGAAAATGGATGCAGAATGGTGGAAAGCAAAGGGCACAGGGAATGGGTGAGACAGAGACAAGGATGAGCTTGTTGGCTTAGATTGAAGTGCCAGGCCTATAGTATGGCCAATCACCCAGCAGAACCCAAAGAGGGTTGTCACCAGAGCTGGGACTGGAGGAAGACATCAAACAAGGTGCACAGCCAAAGGGTTGACAATAAAGCATTTGTTGGACAGTCCCTTCTCCAAGCCCCCTTCACCTCACAGGGACCGACCTACTGCTCATTGACTCACTGGCTAACAAGACAGAAATCTAAGGCTAGGCACCTATCCTTCCTGTTCAGTTATCAACAGATGAACCTAGGGCCACTAAAATCCTACCAAGGCCCCACAGGTGGCCCCACATCTGATCTCCCACTTCTGTCACTTACTAACTCCAGGTTCAGGCCCACCGAAGAGACATAACACTCCAGTTTTGGTAGGATGGGCCTTATGATATACATATATGTGTGTGTGTGTGTGTGTGGTTCCTTCTCAAAGGCAAGACATAGAGACTAGAATTTTTCTTCTTCAGGATGAAACCATATAACTCTATAATATGCCTTTAAATCAGTGGTTCTCAACCTTCCTCATGCTGTGACCCTTTAATACAGTTCCTTGTGTTGTGGTGACCCCCAACCATAAGATTCTTTTTGTTGCTACCTTATAACTATGATTTTGCTACTGTTATGAATCACAATGTAAATAATTTTGGAGACAGAGGTTTGTCAAAGGGATCATGACTCATGTCAAGAACTGCTGCTCTAAATCTCTGATCTACCTTGAAGTAATAAGACCCTCATTTCAAGGGCCAGGCCCTGCCTTGTAGCCTTAGGGAAGAAGACGGAAGGATCTGGCTTTGTTGTCTATTACCATAGACCTTGATCAACTACGTTTTCATTGCTTTTTCATGGTTCCATCATACCCATGTAATAAAAGTCTCCATAACATTCCAAAGAGGCAGTGTCTGGAGACCTTCTGGAGGTTCCTGATGGATGGGGTGCCCAAAGAGGGCATGGGAACTCAACCATCCTTCTCCCAGATCTTAATGTAAGCATCTCTTCATCTGTATCCTTTAAAATAAATGTGTCTCTCAATTGTGTGAGCTACTTCAGCAAACTAATTGAACCTAAGAGGGTTAGAGGAATGGAAATCAGTTACTTAGTTACTTTGTTTGTTTCAGGGGATACAGCCTCACTGTATAGTCATGGCTGGCCTGGAACTTGCAATGTTAAACAGCCTGATGTTGAGCAACTAGATATCCGTAAAAGGAACTTTTATTTGCCTGTTTCAATTGTTGTCTTGAAGGCTTACTAACCTAGACCTCCTTCAGCTAACCTAGGCCTAGTCCTGGACACCTTCATACAATCTAACCTAGGCCTAGAACATTTTCAGCCTCTGAGACTTACTGCTTAATAAGCTCACCCATTCTTGATCTTTCTGAGCTCTGGTTGGCTGGTTCAACTCAGGTGTTCTAGCTCAAACTCCTCTCCCAGCTGACTATTCAATCTGGTTTCTCTCTCAATGTCTGAATTGCTCTGCTTGGCCTCAAACTAACTCCTGCAATCTTTTCTAATCATCTGGCTCCTCATCATTCTCTCTGTTCTCTCTCTGCAATCTGTCTCTATAAAACTCTTCTGATAAAACTGCTTCCTCTCTCTCTCATTGCCCCTTAAGTAGCTTCCCTTTTCTCTCTCTTCTCATGAGAGTTGGGCATGTCCTATTCTGTCAACTCTTTCTCTGATTCATCACCTTTTCTGCCACTCAGTTAGGCACCACTTTCAAACATGGGTGCTTCCTTCTACAAACTAACTTTATTGTTTGGTATTAAAGGTGTGTACCTGGATCTAAGCTTTTCTTTACCTAATACTTAATACTTACTCTATACCAGGCTGGCCTTGAACTCAGAGTCTGGATTAAAGGTGTATTTTTTTTCCAGCTGGATCACACAGACCTAGAAGGTCTTTGGATGTGATCTCATGCCAGAACAGCCATGTTCTGAACTAAAAATCCTCTACATAAATCCACCTGTCTCTGTCTCCCAACAGCTGTGCTACTGTGCTCAGATTTTTTTTCTTGTTGCTGTATTCAAATACCCTAGAGGTGTGACTCAGAGGAAGAAGGACATGTTTGGGCTTGTGCAGTAGTTTTATGACAGGGAGACTTGGCCACTGGCTATCTGGCCTTGCCATGGGGGCTTGCAGCTGGTTAGATCACAGCTGAACTTGGGAAGGGGAGAGGGGGAGGAAGAGGAGAGACTACCAGAACCTGGGCCAGTTGCAACCCAATAAGTTCATCCTTAGTGATCATTCCACTAACTGGACACTAAGCACTCAAATACAAGAATGAAGTATGGTGAATACCTCATACCCAAACCACAACAGAAACCTTATTTCCAGCTGGGCAGTCAGAAGCTCAGGTAAAGCAACCAGTCCCTTGAGGTTGGAATCTAAAACTGAAAGGTACTTTTCAGGACTGAGCCCTGCCCTCAGGATCTAAGCTATGTTCATGAATTAATTAGGGTTTCGATAGCTGCAACAAAACGCCACAGCCAAAAAGCATGTTGGGGAAGAAAGGGTTTATTTGGCTTACACTTTTTCAGCACTGTTCATCACTGAAAGAAGTCAGGACAGGAACTCAAACAGGGCAGGGACCTGGAGGCAGGAGCTGGTGCAGAGGCCTTGGAGGGATGCTTGTTCACATGGCTTGCTCAGCCTGCTTTCTCACTAGTCTAGGAATCGCACCACCAACAGTATCCTGGGCCCTCCCACATCAATCACTAATTAAGAACATGCCCCACAGGCTTGCCAACAGCCTGGTCTTACAGAGGCATT
Source organism: Meriones unguiculatus (assembly GCF_030254825.1). Classification (NCBI taxonomy): domain Eukaryota; kingdom Metazoa; phylum Chordata; class Mammalia; order Rodentia; family Muridae; genus Meriones; species Meriones unguiculatus. The sequence goes on from NC_083361.1 coordinate 54,373,981, forward strand.
TTTTTTTAATTGAGGCTCCCTCACCTCTGATGACTCTAGTGTGTGTCACGTTGACATAAGACTAGCCAGGACACTCCAAGAGAAACTGTCACACACTGGATTAGAGGATGTCACTGGTATCTCACGTGGCAGAATCACCTGCATGCTGTTGGGCTCAAAGGTGTGTTGTGAATATAAAGTGGGAGAAATTGAGCCTGGGTTAGAGTTGGCTTTCCCATCCATATCCACAGCTCTTCATTTTCAAATATGAACAGAGTCACTAGTGGCCTAAGGAAAGCTGCTACCTGAAAGAAAAAAGAGCAAGAATGTTGCATAAAACAGCCAAAGTCTTAGAGGAAAGAGAGAGAGAGAGAGAGAATCCACGGAACTGAGATAATCTCACAAATCTAATTCATCTCAGAGAGCTATGGGGAGACCCTGAACCCCCAGATTTGCATGTGAGTGTTATGAGTTGATGATAAATAAGAAAGAGCCTCTGGAAGCTAAACCCTCAGATAGATAGGCTGAGAGCAGAGGCGTGAGACACAAACAGAGATTGCCAAGGGGGAACGAACACAGCAGATCGAAAGACCGTTTCCACAGAGATGACCCTCAGCAGCTCCAGAGACACAAAGGAGGGAGAAGGGGCTGGGAGACAGCTTGGTCAGCACAGTGTTTGCTGCAAAGCTTTCAGTACCCAAGTTCAGTTTCTGAGACTGACAGAAAAAAACTGTACAGTGCTGTGTGCTTGTAATCCCAGCACCAGGGAGGCAGAGATAGGCAGCCCCCTGCGGCTTGCTGGCCAGCCAGTCTTGACTACTTGGTGAGCAAAGTCTGATGAGAGATTCTGTTTCAAGAAAACAATGTGGTTGCATCCTAGAAAACAACACCTGAGATTGCCTTCTGGTCTCCAGATGCATGCATGCTTGCATGAGTGCAAGCACACGCGAGCAAGCGTGCACACACACACACACACGCACACACACACAAAGAGAAGAAAAGACAACAGAGCGAAGGACACTATTAGATGGAAAAAGGGTAGTTTAGAAGGAGGTCTGTCCTCCAGTCAGCATTCAGATACCTGAATTTACTGCCATTTATGTCCATCACTTGACAACAATGAACATGAAGAGCCACCCCTGCATCTCTGAGCCAGTGAATATATTCCCGGCATGCCGTGGTCTATATTCAAGCCAACGGCAGGAGACACTAAAACAATTCATTCGGGAGCTGGGAAGCAGGTGGTAGCATGGTAACTATTAACTGGTCCTGGAAAATCGAAGCCTAAAGGGGGGTGGGGTGGGGGCATGTATGTGTGTGGGGAGTGCTGTAATCCACAAAGCCAAAGACGGAGTTGGAAGCGTCTGTTAACTACATGTAAAGAGCTTGCAGATGACCAAAGAAGGACTCTTGGAACGCCTATATGAGAAATGGGGCAACCTCCCAGGGTCCCTACATAAACTCCTCCAGAAAACACTGTCATCCTTAGTCTGTGAGAGCAATGTGACCTTGAAGCTGAATAATAAAAATAATGCATAGTTAGCAAGTGAGGTTTAATGCTGCCATGTGCATTGGGCTTCACGTCCAAAAAAAAAAAAATCAATGTATTTCATCATATTAACACACCAAAAGAAATTGTGAGAACATCTCAATACTCACAGGAAAAGTATTTAACAAAGTCCATTTCTGACAGAAGACACAACCTGGTGAGTTTTGTGTTACCTTGACAGAAGTTAGAATGATGTGAAAATAGGAAGCCTCAACTGAGAAAACGCCTTCATGAGATCTGGCTGTAAAACATTTTCTTAATTAGTGCTTGATGAAGGAGGGCCCAGCCCGTGGTGGGTGGTGCTGTCCCTGGGCTGGTGGTCTTGAGTTCTATAAGAAAGCAGGCTAAGCAAGCCTTGGTAAGCAAGCCAGTAAACAGCATCCCCGCCCCCCTCCCCTCCAGGCACCGGCCCTGATGAGTTCCTGTCCTGACTTCCTCTGATAAGGAACATCGATATGGAAGCCTTTCCTTCCCAAGTTGCTTTTGGTCATGGTGTTCATCACAGCCATATTAACCCTAACTAAGCGCAGCAGAAAACTTTACTGCCCTGACAAAATATTGGGGTTTGGGGCCAGGGGTGGGGGGAATTAGCATTCAGCTGATAGCCTGAAGAGCAGAATGCTTAACTCAAGGACACATTGACACTGTGTATTTATCACAATTGCCAGATCCAAATCAGTGACAACCTCCAAAGCCAATGAGGACACAGAGCAACTGTAAAGTGGTCCAGGCTCTGTGGAAACTTAGCTGGTGCTTTATGACAGATCAGTCCTCCACATCAATGCAGCAATTGTATTTTTGGTATATATTTAGATGATCTAGATTCTGTGTACACAAAGCCTTGTACACATACTTGTGGCAGCTTTATTCAAGTTACAGAACCTTATAAGTAGCCAAGACATCCCCCAGGAGGGCAAAGGATGAAGACATTTTAATGTATGCTCAGGGAGGCAGAGGCAGACAGATCTCTGTGAGTTCAAGGCCAGCCTGGTCTACAGAGCCAGTCCAGGACAGCCAAGGCTAAACAGAGAAACCCTGAACACTTATCACCGAGTGGAAACAGCCAGTCTTGTAAGGCTGCACCCTGTAGGAGTCCAGGTGGATGTCCTGGTGTGGAGGACATGACCATGGAGACAGGGCCTGTGGACAGGAGACACTCCTGGTGATGCAGTGTCAGCTTGTGGCATTAGATATCAGGCACTAGATAGCTGAGGGATTAGAGAACACTGCCTGCTCTCCCAGAGCTTCTGGGTTCCATTCCCAGCACCCACACGACAGCTCACAACGGTCTGTAACTGCAGTTCCAGGCACTCTGACGTCCTCCTCTGCACCTTGGGATCCTGCCTGACTGTGGGGCACATAACTTCATACGACCACACACATATGCATAAAAACTAAACATAAATATTTTAAATTTAAAAGGAAGGAATCTTAAAAAAGGAAAATAGAGAGAACTCTAAGGTGAACCCTGGCTCTGGGTAACAATGACCGGTTCGTGGGTGCTCGGGCACTATGGCAGATCTGCTGCTTGCGCTGTGTCAGAAGTTGACAGCAGGGAGCCTGTAAGGGACACTCCATAGCTTCTGATGACCTTTATCTGTGAGCTAAAACTTCCCTGACACATGAGGTCTATTTCTTTCCCTTCCTTCCTTCCTTCCTTCCTTCCTTCCTTCCTTCCTTCCTTCCCTCCCTCCCTCCCTCTCTCCTTCCTTCCTTCCTTCCTTCCTTCCTTCCTTCCTTCCTTCCTTCCTTCTAGTTCTTTTGTTTTTGTTTTTGAGATAGGGCTTCTCTGTGTAGCCCTGGCCCTATCTTGGAACTTGCTCTACAGACCAGGCTTTACCTAGAACCTGGAGATCTGTCTGCCTCTGCCTCCCAAGTGTGGGATTAATGGTGTGCATACCTGTTGCCCAGCGTGAAGTCTGTATCTAAAGAAAGAAAAAGCTCACAATGCTTTAGAGCATTGTATCACATTGAAGAGTTCCCCCTTGCCTGAGCTCTTTGTTGATGGTTTTGTACCTTAACAGAACAATCTAAGTTAAAAATAGCCAAGTGCAGAGCCATGTGTGGTAGCACATGCCTTTAATCTCAGCACCCCGGAGGCAGAAGCAGGCAAATGATCTCTGTGAGTTTGAGGCCAGCCTGTCCTCTTAGCACATTCCAGGACAGCCAGTGCTACATAGAGAGGCTATCTCAAAACAAACAAACAAATAAAGTAATTAATTAAAAAAATCAACCAAATGCTCATCATCTGAGAGCTAGCACATCTGCTTTTATTGCTTATGTTCAACTTTTTTTTATATATATAGGTTCCAATACAGTCAATAAAGAGAATGCCAATGCAAAATCCCCAGATCTCATCTTAAAGAGCCATTTTGAGCGACCACGGCCAGCTTTGGGTTATCCCAAATTCCATGCTTCAATGTGGAAGCAATTTCATGAAGTTTTATAGTTTAACAGAACAAAGAAAGTCAGAAATCAAGGTGAGATTAAAATACATTAGTGGGTACATTCGAGAGGGGGTTACGGCAAGATGGAGAAGCTTTTCTATAGGCACAAGATCCTATCTGATGACATTCTTTCCCTGGGGGTTAGTGGAAGCTAGTGGTCTGCTAAGTCAATAGATTCTAACGGGTTTTTATCTATCGGTCACAAGATGTTAGTTCCTACGCACAGCTGGGCCAGGAATGGCTATTGCAGAGGGCTGGAACTAGCCCAAGATAAGGGAATTAGCCTCCGGACTGCAACATTCCAACCTCCCTACAGTAGCGCTGTTCTAATCAGTCGATCGGTCTCTGCAGACACAGCTCTCCTTTCCAGGAATTACCCTTCACAGTTTCCCAGGTTGATCAAGCACTACACTCTGTGAGTGTGGGAAACGTATGTTATTTGTTGACTATCATAAGGTCCCCCATAGCTAGGAAGCTTATTCCTAGGAGATGAGGCTAGTAGTGGACAGAACAGCGGTCTTCAGCACAGAGGAAGAGTGGGAGAGTCCATGAAGAAAGAAACTATTAGTCACTATGATCCAGATCTACACTGTTTTCACACCCTCTGAATTTTACACAACATGCATGGGACTTGGAATTACTATGCCTGAAGTTAACAGAGTCTGAAGGTAACAGAGAAAGCAAACATAAATAACCAAAACTTACATATTTTAGCTAGCTTGTATGTTTCCCCTTGTATTTACAGTTACTTCTACTCAAGGATGAGCTGTCTGGCTTATATTTAAATGGCCTTTGGATTGTTGTCCCTTCTTTTTTGTTAGTAGAATACAAATATTGTTTAATTAATTCTTTAATCCTGACTATATTTTAGATATTAATTAAAGCAAGAAATGTACATGTTTAATACATAAAACATCATGCATGTTGTTAGTAGAGATGAATGTCACTGGATAAGAAGTGTTAATCCAAAGCTGTAGGTATCTCTAGCTACAAGAAATGGAGTTAAAGTTTAATCTAAAAACTAGATTTTTTGTTTTAACCAAATTATATTGAATAATGAGAATGTGTGTACAGGCATGTGTGTGTGTATTTATAAAGGCAATAAAATATTTGAAACTTTTTTTTTTCAAGACAGTGTCTGTGTAACCCTGGCTATCCTGGAACTCACTCTGTAGATCATACTGGCCTAGAACTCACAGATATCCTCCTGCCTCTGCCTTCAAGTGTGGGATTAAAGGCATGCCCACCACCATGCAACATTTTTGTTATTGTTGTTGTTGTTTGTTTTTTTATTTTTGAAAAACTTGAAACTTTTAAACATTAGTTTTGAATAGGATAAGGGTTTATGGTAAGTAAAGAGGCAAAACAAAAAGGCACAGAAATGAAAAGGACATAATATTTTCATTTGTCACTAATTAAAAACAAGATTAATATTATTCTATCAGAAATATATAAGGTATATTATTAAATATTATTAAAATATTAATCTAATTAAAAAGCATTTAAGAAAAATAAAAGGTAAGACAAATGTTGTTACTCTGTGTATTCAGTTGTCAGTGTCATTGAAGACAAGGACCATCCGCATTTTCAAAGTCTGCATGAATTTACTCTCAGATGATATGAGAAAGTACACAACTTCCTGGGAGTGAGTTAGAAATGCCTGGATATGGTGCTGTCTTTGTATCATAATGGAGTCTTTGATGTGATGTCTTTTTCCCCGTTAGTTGATGAAATTGGCTTTTTATTTTTTTAATCTTTCGAGGAAGACTCTACCTAATTTTGAACTTCAGTTGTCGAAGCTAAACGTTTTGTACAATATTGTGCTTTGTCAGATCTTATAAACAAATTTAATACTTGTCCATTAAAACTAGTTTATAATTACTATACAATTTAGCAGGACTACTTTAAGAAGGTAACACTCTCTAAAGAGTTTTTTTTTTATGGTTGAAGCAATGATTGATTATTCAAAAAGCAAATCCAATGAGAAAACATAAAAAACTAAAATTTAATAGTAGATTTTAAATGTCGTTTAGTAAAAGAATGCTAAGAACCACTCAATACTTAAGGAAATACTGTTACAGAAAAAAGCAAGCATTAATTTTACCTCAGGTATTGATTTTTAATTGTTGTTTTTGCTATTGTGGCTCCTTGAACAGGGTTCCTCTGTGCAGCTCTGGCTGTCCTGGAACTGACTCTGTGGACTAGGCTGTCCTCGAACTCAAAGATCCACTTGCCTCTGCCTCCTGAGTGTTAGGACTAAAGGCGTGCACCACGATGCCCAGCAGGATACTGAATTAACCATATCCAGTATATATAAAGAACTAAAGAAGCTGAAAAGCAGCAAACCAAGTAATCCAATTAAAAAATGGGGAACAGAGCTAAAACAGAGAATTCTCGACAGAGGAATATCGAATGGCAGAGAAACACTTAAAGAAATGCTCATCCTCATTAGCCATCAGGGAAATGCAAATCAAAACGACCCTGAGATATCACCTTACACCCATCAGAATGGCCAAGATGAAAAACTCAAGTGACAACACATGCTGGAGAGGCTGTGGAGAAAGGGGAACCCTCCTCCACTGCTGGTGGGAATGTAAACTTGTACAACCACTCTGGAAAGCAATCTGGCGCTTTCTCAGACAATTAGGAATAGCGCTTCCTCAAGATCTAGCCAGACCACTCCTAGGCATATATCCAAAAGAGGCTCAAGTACACAATAAGGACATTTGCTCAACCATGTTTGTAGCAAGCTTTATTTGTAATAGCCAGAAGCTGTAAATAGCCCAGATGCCCCTCAACTGAAGAATGGATGTAGAAATTGTGGTACATCTACACAATGGAGTATTATTCTGCAATAAAAAATAAGGAAATCATGAAATTTGCAGGTAAATGGTGGGACCTGGAAAGGATCATCCTGAGTGAGCTGTCCCAGAAGCAGAAAGACACACACGGTATATACTCAGTCATGTAGACATATAACATAGGATAAACCTACTAAAATCTGTACATCTAAAGAAACTAATCAAGAGAGAGGGCTCTGACTAAAATGTTCAATCCCCATCCCAAAAGGCAAAGAGATGGACATCAGAAGAAGAAAACAGGAAACAACCTAGGAACCTGCCACAGAGGGCCTCTAAAAGGCTCTGCCCTGCAGACTATCAAAGCAGACGCTGAGACTTATAGCCAACTGTTGGGCAGTGTGCATGGAATCTTATGTAAGAAGTGGGAAATAGTAAGAGCTGGAGAGGACAGGAACCCCACACAGAGAGCAACAGAACCAGAAAATTTGAACACAGGGGTCTTCCCAGAGACTCATATTCCAACCAAGTACCAGGCATGGAGATAACCTAGAACCCCTGCACAGATGTAGCCCATGACAGTTCAGTGTCCAAGTGGGTTACATAGTAATGGGAACAGGGACTGCCTCTGACATAATCTGATTGGCCTGCTCTTTGATCACCTCCCCTGATGGGGGGAGCAGCCTTATCAGGCCACAGAAGATGACAATGCAGCCACTCCTGATGTGATCTGATAGACTAAGATCAGAAGGAAGGAGAGGAGGACCTCCCCTATCAGTGGACTTGGGGAGGGGCATGCGTGAAGAAGGGGGAGGGAGGGTGGGATCGGGAGGGGAAGAGAGAGGGTCTTATGGGGGGATACAAAGTGAATAAAGTGTAATTAGTAAAATAAAAAAATAGTATATTATTTTTAAGTTACAACCATATTCATTTTGTTAATGTTTAAAGGGCATCCAAAGTAGGAGAAGGCATCCAGAGCAGGACACAGTTTGGCATTTATGACTTTATTATCATTTTTAATTAATACATTGAGGTGAATAAGTTTTTTAAATGTACCATTGTGGTATAACACGTTAAGATGCTCTGTAAACTCTAAGAAGTCTGTGTAAACCTCAAAATAAGTCTTTAAAATGACCACTAAAAAGTATTTAGGCTTTACTCTTAATATAGGCCTGGCTACAATAAGGATCTTGAAAAGCCTGTTTGTTTATTTGTTTGTTTTTAAAGATGCCATAGTGGTAAAAAAAATATCCTCAAAAGTGCTTTAAAACGTTTGTATTTATTCATTCAGTCATTTACATACATGTCTGAAAACAGACATGAACTATTCTTAGTCTCTGGAATAAAGAGTCTAATATCTCAAGGAGGAATTGTCTGATAGATAAAACACGCCCTGCAGTCGGAGCATCGCCTCTTATGGTTAATTTACACCCTCCAGTAAGGAAACAGTGTTGTAACCAGGCCGGATATGGATGAAGGAGATAACGTGTCGAGACTTGTACAATTATGTAGTCTTGCTCTTGAAAGCAGAGTTAAGAATTTAAATGTTAAAACTCATATTAATTGTCCTAAGGAGAGATTCAGAACCATTAGCCATCTCTATCTGTTTCTCTGAGTAGTCACATTGATTAAATGTACTTTTTGTCTTTATCATTATTTTGTGCCTTAAATTTTTAGTTTAAGTGGTGGTGGCACATGCCTTAATCCTAGCACTCAGGAGACAATGGTAGGCTGATATCTAAGAGTTTAAGGTCAGCATGGTCTACAGAGTGAGCTCCCAGGGCAGCCAAAGCTAAAACAAACAAACAAACAAACAAACAAAACAAAACTTCTCAAACAACAACAAAAATTTAGATTTACTATGAGTCAAAGTGAAGCTGGGCCGAGTTATCAACCTTAGTTTACATAAGCATTTACTTCTAAGCCAACTTGGTTCTAAGTACATTATATAGGAATAAATAAATTAGGGACTAGAGAGATGGCTCAGTGGTTACGAACATTGGCGTTCTTCCAGAGGACCAGGATTCAATTCCCAGCACCCACATGGCAGCTCACAATTGTCTGTAACTCCAGTTTTAGTGGATCTGACTCCCTTACACAGATGTACACGTAGGCCAAACACCAAATGTACATATAAACAAACAAACAAATAAATCATAATCACATGTAAATAGTTCATATACATTTCATTATAGTACATAAAATATATTTTAATAAACAATATTTTGGATATTATTTTTGTTGGGATCATGCTTTTTAACTTTTGAAAAAATCATATGACTTTTTTGTTACCCACTGCATAAATGAGATAAAATGTATATAGGTATATATCTTTAGAATCTGCTTTGGAGGAAAATCCTTATCAAAATCTATGTATAACATTAAGGGTTTCTAAAGCATTCAATATTCCCAGAGTTATCATTTTAATAGGTTTTAAGATGTTTAGAGTACTCAAATTTATAAAATAATATATATTTATCAGGGCAATATATAATTACAATATTCAAATTTGAATCTGCATGTGCATTTTGATTGGGCATACCAAAAAATAATTTTAGCACACAATGAAAATAAATTCATAAAGAGAACTGAAGTGGCCATAGTTGGTTAAAAAATCTTTTGATACAAGTAATATATGAAAACAAGCAAAAACGATTAGAGGCACATGAAGCCATTATATGAAATTAGGTATGCCCAGTTTAGAAAAAAAAAGTTAGAAAGTATCTCTATTTCTTTAAGATGTAATGAAGGCTTAGTAACACAAAAGGTCAAAAGTATCTTTCTCTTTCTCTCAACAGATCCTCCTCCTCCAACTCCTCCTCCTCCTCCTCCTCCTCCTCCTCCTCCTCCTCCTCCTCCTCCTCCTCCTCCTCCTCCTCCTCATTTCTCAGGTAGCTTTCTAGGAGGTAAGTTGGAAGTCACAACTTGTGCCAAGTCAGGTCCAGCTACCCATCTTCAACAAGCCAATTAAAAGAGGTAAGTTAAAGCAGAAAGCAGGCAAAGACTTGTTCAGTGTGTCCAAGAGGGACAAAGAGATCCAGCAAACCCCTCAAGTCCAACTTTTAGGGTCCCAAAGTGAGGCAAAAGTTAAATAGAGGGCCAAGGATGTGCACAGCTAAGCGGTTCCAGTCAAGGTGAAGTCATGCTCACCAGGTCGCATCATTATCTGAGTTTTAAAACACAGAGGGGCATGGACACTAAGGTGGGAGAAGCCTTTCTAGAGGTCCAAGATCCTATCTAATGACATTCTTAGCTTTGGGGTTGATGGAAGCTAGTGGTCTGCTAAGTTAATAGACTCTAAAGTGATTTTTATCTACTAGTCACAGGATGTTAGTTCAGATCAGAGGTGGGCAAGGAATGGCTATTGCAGAGGGCTAGAACTAGCCCAAGATAAGGGAATTAGCCTCTGGACTGCAACATTCCAACCTCCCTACGGCAGCGCTGTTCTAATCAGTCAGTCGGTCTCTGCAGACACAGCTCCTTTCCAGGAATTATTTTTCACAGGGGGAAAAGGGGGATGAGGAAAAGGAGAAAAGCTGCATCCAGGTGGAAAGAGACAAAAACTGTAGACACAGTCCACTTATGTAGAAAATGTTCTGAGAACTTACCACCAATCCCACTTGAACTAAGAAGTAAGCATAGCAGTGTCGTGGGACTTGAGATCCACTTGCAAAGAAAGCCAAATGTATTTCTACATATTGGACATGAATAATTAGAAATTGAACTTTTAGAGGCCAATATACTTAACAACAGCATCTAAAATATAAAACACTTAAGTGTGGACTGGATGGATTCCTTTCCACAGAGTAGCAGCTGGGCTATACATACATTTTTCAAAAGACTGACAATGGCCAATAAATATATAAAAAGGGTTCAATAGAAAGAATCAGCAGGAAAATGCAAATTAAAACCTAAGCATTATCTTCTTAGCCTAGGCAGAATGAACTATTATCAATAAGACAAAAAAAATGCAAATCACAGCAAGAGTTGGTAGAGGGAACTCTCTCTCGCGTTGTCACTGGGGATGTAAGTTAACACAGCCACTGTGAAAAAAAATGATGGAAGTTCTTCAAGAAATGAGAAATTATGGTACCATATAATCTAGCCTAATACTATTGAGTGTGCACCCAAATGAAACCAGTACATCAAAGATAACTGCACACTCACAAGGATCACACTATTCACAACAGCTGAGATACAGGATCAACTAAGGTGTCCATCAATAAACAGGTGGATGAAGACCAGGTGGTATGTACACATACAATGGACTATTCTTCAGCCACAAAAGAGTAAAATTGTGTTGTTCCTGGTAACACAGAACTGGAGGACATTAGGTAAGATAAGGCAAACAAGTCCCATGTGTTTTCTCCCAAGTGTATCTTAAAAAAAGTTGAACTCACAGAAGAAAAGAGAATAATGTTTCCTAAAGACTAGAAAGGAGGCTGGCTCAGATGTCAAGCATTCTTGCTTTGCAGCCGTGAGGACCTGAGCTTAGATCCCAGCATTCAAATAACAAGAGGGGCACAGACTCACACGTGCCTATAACCTGACACTGTCAGGAGCAGAGACAGGAGACTTGGTGGGGCTTCCTGATTGACAGCCTGACTGAAAAATGCAACTTTCAGGTTCGGAGAGAGACCTTGCCTCAAAGAAATAAGTGGAGAGTGATAGAGGACAACTGACACCTTTCTCTGTGCACACACAAAAGCATATGCCCTCACACACAGACAGAATATATATATATATATGTTGATATATATATATATATATATGTTGATATATATTTAAAAAAGGCCTTTGCTGATTTTTTTTAAAGAAGAAAAAGAGCTGGGCTGTGGTGGCATACACCTTTAATCCTAGCACTTGGGAGGTAGAAACAGACAGATCTCTGTGAGTTCAAGGACATCCTGGTCTACAGAGTGGGTTCAAGGACAGCCAGGGCTACACCTAGAAACCCTCTCCTGTCTCAGAAGAAGAAGAAGGAGAAGAAGGATGAGGAGAAGACGAAGGAGGAGGAGAAGAAGAAAGGAAGGGAGGAAAGGGAGACAGAGGAATGGAGCAAGGTTGGGCAATGAATACCAAATAATTAAAGGACAGGTAAGTCAGCATTCTACAGCACAGTAGACTGATTACAGTTTACAACAATTTGTTTATATTTTATTTTTATTGCATATTTTATTTTAAAATATTTTGTGTATTCTCTGACAATGCCATACATGTATGCATTTTTATTATAGTTCTCTCCTGCCCTGCCTCTGGAGCCCTTTGACAGCTTCTTCTTTGCAACAGGCTCCTTTCCTACTTTCATGTATGTTTTTAATATTTGACAGAGACCTGGAAGAGGGGTTCATAGGTGCCCAACAAAAAGAAGTGGCCAAGTTTTGAGGAGACATAAGTGCTATGGTACAATCTGAGCCCCAAACATTTACAGGTGGTGCCTGGTGCCTGATGATTTAAAGAAAAGACTTTGGGGGCTGGAGGGATGGCTTGGTGGCTAAGGGTATCTGTTGCTTTTACAGAGGGCCCATGTTGGATTCCCAGCACCCAGCTGATGGCTCACAAGCACCTGTTACTGAAGTAACAGTTCCAGAGAATACGATGACTTCTTCTGACCCCTGAAGGCACCAGGTACACATAGGTGCACATACATCTATGCAGACAAACACATGCACATAAACTGATGTCTTTAAAAGAGAAAGACTGTTTTGTTTTTCTAGAAAACGAAAATACTTTTCCACTGAAAGCTGCAAAATAAAGCAGAGATCAAAGAAGCTCTAACCTGGAGTGCAATGCCACATTCATCATGGTCGGAAGTGCAGAGTCATCCGAATGGCAAATCTCTCTAAATTCGTATGTAAAGAACAACAAACCCCACAGGTTGTTTTGTAGAAATTGATAATAAAACGTCTAAACAGTATAGGGAAATGCAACGAAACTACAAGAAGCAAAACACATTTAAAAGAAATGAGCAAAAATCAAGTGCTTTCCCTGCCTACAGTTTAAGACTTTTTAAGCAGCCACTGAACCAGGTCTAAGATTTCACAAAAGCAAGTATAATGGGCAAAATCTAAATGTTAGGAAACTATGAGGGCTTGGAAGTTTAAGAGGGAGTAACTATTGACCAGCATTGTGTTTTAGGTTAACTAATAAACCCAGTCTCTGTGTGGTGATTTGGTTATACAGCTGTTGAGGATTAACAGCAGCTTCACTAAAAGATAATTATTAGTAAATATTAATCTCCTTTTACAACAAGCCACAGTAATTAAGCATAGAGATGGATAAGCAGGTTAATGATAGCCAGTGGAGACATAGACCACACAGAGATGGGTAGATCACCTGAATATAGATGGCATGGAAATTTCCTTAACGTGAAGACGTGACTCATCACCCACGGGAATCCTGAGGTAATATAGTTGTGGTTTTCACACAGGGATTAACTGGTTACAGAGGCGGGTCAGTTGCTGCAGACAGTTTCTTAAATGTTAACCGCACACCTGCCGTATGATATGGCCATTCCATTCTTGGATCTTGCTCAGATCCACACAAAGTCTTGGTCACCAATGCCTATGGCAGCTTCATTCATTCCACCCCCGTGCTGGAAACAGCTCAAACACCAATCGGCAGGTGAACGGAAAAACAAAATGTGGCAACACTTTACATAACAGACTATGATGTAGAAATTAAAAGGAATGAAACCCTAATATATGGAACATGAGTGAATCTCAGAATACTTATGCTGGGTCAAAGAAGGTCAGACATAAACGACACAAAACAAATGACTTCATTCATTTATATAAAGTTTTAGAAAATGTAAATCGATTTAGAGTGACAGCATGATATAGCCTAACACATATAGGTAAGCATCATAAGTATATACGTATGTTAAGTTTATTAAATTCTCCGGGGCAGTGAGAGGTGGTGTTTGAGTCCTCCTGTGTTTTAACTAGCAGTACATCCTCGTAGCCGAAACAATCCTGAACAATTAGGCACTACTGGAGGTATCATCATACCCAATTTCAAGTTATACTGTAGAGCCATCACAGCAAAGACAGCATGGCACTGGCACAAAACCCAGACACTTTGATCAATGAACTAGAGTCAAGAACCTAGATAAAAGCCAGGTGGTGGTGCACACCCTTAATCCCAGCACTTGGAAACAGAGGCAGGTGGATCTCTGTTAGTTCCAGGTTAGCCTGGTCTACAGAGCAAGTTCCAGGACAACTAAGGCTGCACAGAGTTTTGAAAAAAAAAGAAAGATAAAAGAATAAAAAGAACCCAGGTAAAGTCTACACACATTTAGCTACCTGATTTTTGACAGCTATACCCATGATTGGGGATGTCATAGGCATAAGATATATAGGCATAAGGTGACCCTACTAGTGTTTTGCTAAATGGACATAATATTAATTTGCTCTCTAAATTCAAATCTCTACTTGTAGGTTGGTGCAGCTCTGAAGCCTCATTAGAGAAGTTTCTTTGTGCAGAGGATGGTGGTTAAGGCAGAAACTCAAAAAATGGTCATATTGCAAAAAATAAATGTCAATTAAATGCTCATTTCCTAGTACGATATCTGTTTTACACACACACACACACACACACACTGCTCAGGGGTCATTTTGGAAGAAAGAATTGTTGCCTGCACCAGGCCTACACAAGATCAAGCCAATTGTTATCCTAGCATGTAGCAGGGAAGAGTTCTTGAGCCCCAACCTCCAACTAACGGAAGGGGAGTTGGTTTTCTTGTATAGTGTCTGGTAGGATTATCCTGCTCCAGTAGATAGTCCCATACCCGAATATATCGACAATACAAATTAGGGTTGGTGGGTTATTTTAAAAACAAAAATTAAAAATAAAGAAGGAACACGAAGTTGGGGGTAAAGGGTTGGAAAGGATCTTGGACGAGTTGAGAGTGACTATAAGGAAAACACATTCTATATCTGAAAGAATGAATTATATGATTTTAAACTTAGTAAATTATTAACTTTAGAAGTAAATGATTGTATATCTATTTTACCTCAGAAAGCAGAAGGAGAATATTGTTGTAGAAACGAGCATTTTGAAGGCGAAGATGATTTGGAATGTAAAACCACAAGAGCAGAAAACTGGTAGGCATTCAGAAAGCTGAAGAAATCTCCCGATTATTAGGACAATTACTACCAAAAAGTAGAAAGCTGAAGCCATAAAATAGCAAAACTGGTCCCAAAGGGGAGCCAGCAGCCTGAGGGCACATATTAAACCCAGGGGGAAGGCCATGGGAAAGCAATGCTTGGAGAACACTTTCTGGGTGCCAAGGTTCTCCGGCTCCAGACATTCACCGAGTGTCCAGCACAGTGAATGAAAGCCACCAAGCACATCTGGGGGTGTCACAGCACTGGGCAGAGAGCTGTTAGTGCAGCTCTGAGAGGACTAACAGGTCAGGATGGCAACCCTGAAAGCTAGCTGAGGAGAAGCCAGCTGTGAGGCTTCCGTCTCAGAATTCCAGTTCCTCAGCTCTTCAGACAGAACAAGGACCACTGAGCACTTTGAGACGTCGAGGCAGACTGAAGACGAGCCAGAACTTTCAGACTCGTGCATCTCTGCAGGCTTTCCATGCTTCTTGAGGAGGAAGCTTTGTCTTCCATTGGGGAAGGAGGGGCTAGATTTATGGCAGGTACATAGAAAACAAATGAAGGCCACAAAACCGGCCCTCGTGAAAACACAAATCGCCTAAAATGAGAAATGGTGAGTGTAGTTGTACTAGGCCACAGCTTCAGATGCTGTTTACATAGTCATAACAACATTAGATTCATCTCAAAGTTGATACTGTTCTATTTGAAAGAAATGTTTTTGAGAGGGTGGGAGTGGAGTAAGAAAACCTTCTGTACACATTTACTGAATTAAATAGGATGTCTTCACTCTCACTCAACACCCATGCTTTAATCTATAGTAAACTATATCTGTTTTAAAATTGCTATTGTATTTATGTGTATTTTGTTTATTCATTCATTTGTTTGGGACAGGAGAGCACGCACCATGGCACACACGTGGAACAACCTATGGAAATCAGCTTTTACCTTCTACCATGTAGGTCGTGGGGGTCAAACTCAGGTCACCAGGCTCATGTGCAAGCACCTTAACCCAAGTAGCCACCTCACCAGCCCCCAAAACGTTTCTGAATAATCTACAACTTGCTTCATACTGAGGAGTCCTGAAATTCTTTTCTTTGGTCAAGAACCCCCACTTCACATGAGCAGAGGTCTCTGAAGGCCAGTCTGGGAGCCCACGCAGTTAGCAGTGTAGAGTTGGGGCTCCTGCTGTGGATGACACCTTGTAGGGAGCCTTGTTCAGTAGGAGGTAAAAAGTGTTGTCTCAGGGCTCCTCGAAGACGAAGTCTGTTCTACCTGCAAACCCTTAAGAAGTGCACAAGCTCTGTTCAAAAACACACATTTTAACTCCTTAAACAGATCGTCTGTAAGCCTGTCGTCGCCTGTCGTCTTAGTCATCTTACTTCATACTTTCAATTGCTGTTTGGTTGTGTCGCTCTTAGACACTGTGGATGTCATTATAAACCTCACAACATTTTGA
The DNA here is from genome assembly GCF_030254825.1 of Meriones unguiculatus. Taxonomy (NCBI): domain Eukaryota; kingdom Metazoa; phylum Chordata; class Mammalia; order Rodentia; family Muridae; genus Meriones; species Meriones unguiculatus. The sequence continues at coordinate 54,390,318 of NC_083361.1, forward strand.
TGTATTCCACTGCTGAAGTCCCTTTTTTTTGTATTTTGCCACATTCTCAATATGTAAACTTCAGCATTTCTGATTTTTGGTTTCAGCCTCAGGATTTTTGTTTTCACTTGTCTTATTTATAGCACAGTTGTTGGGGGCGGGGGCTCCTCTATAAGCTCGGAGGATAAGACGATACAGTTAGCTGACTTGCAAACTGAACAGCCCTTGCGTGCTGAGAGAAGCATGAGGGGAGCCCGCGTGGATTTTTTTTTTCTTTAATGATTTATTTATTTTATGTGCACTGATTGGTTTTTTTTGCCTGCATATGTGTCTTTGAGGGTGTCGGGTACCCTGAAACTGAAGTTATAGACAGTTGTGAGCTGTCATGTGGGCGCTGGGAATTGAACTTGAGTCCTCTAAAAGTTCAGCCAGTGCTCTTAACCGCTGAGCCATCTCTCCAGCCCCATTATGCCTGTGAGATTTCTTTTTTTAAGTAAATGCTGTATATATGTACCTAACAATTGGGGTAATACATCCTTAGTGCCCAAAATTTACACACCTAAACTGAATCTCTGTTAGAATTAATGACATAGCAGAAACATGGCTGCCAGCACCACCACCACCCCCCCATGAGAAAATGGCTGCTATTTTTGGTGCTGATGTTGAGACTAAGCATATCAGTCTGCTGTATGCGTTATCATTTATGTAGTTTGATGATCTCTCTTTGACATCCTTTTCCCAGTTTCCATCAAATGATGATCTTCAGGTTAGTACCTTCTGATTTCCTTCTGAGATCAGACAAGTCAAGCCTGTCAGTGCCCCAATTGGCAGGTCTTCATCCCTGTTCAGCAGTGAAGAGATCTCAGAAAATTGATCTTTGGCCTCAACAATCTCAAGACTAAGGGATCAAGGTCTCAAAGGGGAAACTGAGGCAAGATGCAAAAACAGAGAAAATTTATATTGGAAATAGGAGAAAACAAGTAACAGGACAGTAACCTACCACAGAAGGCACCTGAAAGACTCTACCTAGCAGTGTATCAAAGCAGATGCTGAGACCCATAACCAAACCTTTGGCAGAGTGTAGGGAATCATATGAAGGAAGGAGGAATTAGTATATCCTAGAGGGGACAGGGATAAGATAACCCCAGTGTCCATAAGGGTCAAAAGAATCCTCATTATACTAGGTTATAAGAGAGTTAAGATACATTTTTGACTGTAACTGAGTTCATGATCATATTCGTGAGTTGGGTGTATAGGGAGGCGGGGAGCTTCTCGGAGGAGTTGGAAGTTTAATTGAAAGATAGTGAATGAATTTGTTTTAAAATAAAACTAGTTTACAGGGATCCCCACAAGGTCCAAATATATCTGAGCACAGGGGTCTTCTATGAGACTGTTTATCCAACCAAGGACCATGCATGGATATAACCTACAACCCCTGCTCAGACATAGCCCATGGTAGCTCAGTATCCAAGTGGGTTCCCTAATAAGGGGGACAGGAATTGTTTCTGACGTGAACTCATGAGCTTTCCCTCCTCCCTGAGGGAGGAGCAGCCTTGCTAGGCCACAGATGAGGACATTGCAACCATCCTGAAGATACCTGATAAGCTAGGGCCAGACGGAAGGAGAGGAGGACATCCCCTCTCCGTGGACTTGGAAGGGGGCAGGGAGGAGATGAGGGAGGGAGGGGAGGATTGGGAGGGAAAGAGGGAGAGGGCTACAGCTGGGATACAAGTGAATGTATAAAATTATTTTAAAATATAAAAAAAATAAAACAGAGAAAATTAAGGGACTGTAGGAAGAGAAAGGAGCCCCTACACTTGAAGTTTTTTGTCAAGAATTTTGGCCCAACTAACAAAATACACCACAATGTTTGCCAGAGTAGAAACTGTATTCATTTTCATGAAGATTTTCAAATAAGATGTTAAAATACCAATGAGCCATGCTTAAGACTAAAGTGCACATGACCTTTGAGTTTAACATCACACCCTTTCGGCCGTAAACTAGTTTTATTTTAAAACAAATTCATTCACTATCTTTCAATTAAACTTCCAACTCCTCCGAGAAGCTCCCCGCCTCCCTATACACCCAACTCACGAATATGATCATGAACTCAGTTACAGTCAAAAATGTATCTTAACTCTCTTATAACCTAGTATAATGAGGATTCTTTTGACCCTTATGGACACTGGGGTTATCTTATCCTCCTATCCTTCAGGAAATGTCCTAGTATCTTATCTACCAGGGAAAAAGGGAGGGCAAATTTCCTTAAAACCCTTCGAACCATATAACTTTAAAATCCACCAAAATTGTGCTTGGTTGTTGTGAAGACACTTAAATGTGACTCCGTCCTGGTCTCTTGAGAAGCTCTCGACAATGATGCAATAGTTTGGGGAAAAAAAATCGTCTCTATAGGCATATAGGAAGTGACACTACTAGGAGGTGTGGCCTTTTTGGAGTAGGTGTGGCTTTCTTGAAGGAAGTGCATGGCCAGGGGTTGAGCTCTGAGCTCTCAAATGCTCAAGTCAGGTCTAGTGTGGCATTTACTTCCTGCTGCCTGTGGATCCAGTTGTAGAACCCTCAGTTCCTTCCCTAGCACCATGTCTGCAGGCACGCCATCATGCTTCCCACCATGACTATAATGGACTAAACTTCTAAAACTGTAAGCCAGCCCCAATTAAATGTTTTCCTTGCTGTGGTCATGGTGTCTCTTCACAACAATAAAACCCTAATTAAAACTCACGCCTTGGGTGTACGCTGTTCTCCTAAGCATCCACTCTTGCTACCCTTTAAAGCTTGCGCTTCATTCTATACTAAAATTACTTCTTAATAAACTTCAACTTTGCTTCAAAACTGCAGAATAAGAGTAAAGGCCTGGGAGGAGAAAGTTTCCCTGAACTAAAGCAGCAGATTTGGGGAACTCAGTTCTTAGTTCTCTCAATTAAAAAACCCTTCAGGTTCCAGGAGGTGGAGAATGAAAGACCTGTGCCCTCATACAGACTCAAGCTATTTCAGCACATTAGACACAAAGAGAAATGCCTAAAAGCTTCTAGGGATAAAAGAAAAAGCCCTCAAAGGAATAAAAAAATAATACTGGCCTCAGATATCTTATCATGTTAAACAGTCAAAAAGAAAATTCTGGAAATATCATTGAAACCTCAGAATCCTGAACTCAGAGGCTTCTTAAAGATGTGATCAGAACAAATGTTGACTTAAAAGAGCACCCTTCCTACCATGGAACTTCAAGAATCAGTATGTTTCAGAGGTTTGAAAATTAGAAGACCCTGATAATTAGGAAGAGCCTGCAAATCTTGCTTTATTAATAAGGAACAAATAAACAATTAGGATTTTTAAGAAAAACAAAGTCATATAAATGAGGCTCAGGTCTGTATCTAAATAAAAACAAGACAAAAGTATGTCATGAATTCAATGACTGGCCCACTATGTTGCTTACAGTTAGTGACAATGTATTTACAAGAAAAGAAAAAAGAAATCATAAGACAGTGTTTGAAGTGTGGTTGGTTTATGTGTGTGTGTGTGTGTGTGTGTGTGTGTGTGTGTGACACACAGAGAGAGAGAGAGAGAGTGGGAGTGTGTGTGTGTGTCTGCTATCTGTCTGTCTGTCTCCATGTGTTGAATATGCTTATGTGGAGGACAGAGGAGAAATATCCACATTGAATTTTGGGACAGGGTCTTTCTCTGGGACCTAGGGTTTACCTATTATGGGTGTTTGCCTGACCTTTGAGTTCTGGGGATCTTTTTGTCTCCACACCTTTTTTTTTTTTTTCCCTGGGTACAGGATCCAACTTAGGTTCTTGGGGTTGAAATGAAACTATACAATTCTACTGACTGAACTATCTCATCGAACCTCATGGTTGAATTTTAAAAAATAATAGACAGAGGTATAATAGTGGTCACAGTTATTTGTTTTTCAGGTTTTTTAGAAATACAATGATACTTATGTTTACAAAAAGAATACAGCATTATTAATGCTGATAATGCAAAAGCTAGGAATACTTGAGAGAAATCAATACATTATCCAAAATAACAGGACAAGAAATGATACTTAGGTGTAAGATTGAGTTAAAGGGTAGCCAGCTCAAAACAAAACAAAACAAAACAAAACAAAACAAAACAAAAAAGAAAACTGAAAATAAAGAAATCATAAAGCTCTCTGGAGAAGGTACAGAGTAACAGTTAATGCCTATGTTTCGTGTCAGGAATTCTACAAACAGCATCCAAACTGAGGGTGGAAACAAAGATAGAAGATGCTATGTGCCAGAGAAACCAAATGCAGAACTGCCTAAAGGCTGTGGCTTCTGGGAATTAAGGTGGGGAAAGGAATGGACAGGGTGGTTTTACTTTTCATGAAATGTTCTTTTCTATGGTGTATATTCTGAGAGATGACTTGAAATGCTTCAAATTAGTAAAATGAAATTTAGGATTGCAAGTACTCCCATGTTCTAAAAGCTCAGTATTAAAACATATTGATTCTGAACAACAGTTCCTTAGACCATTGGGTTGTGAGAGCCTTCGACACTTGTCATGTGTTTGTCACGAGGTTCCAAGATGGTTCTCTGCCAAGGTGAGAGTGCTATCTTTCTTGTGAGCGCTGCCCTCAAACTCAGGATCAACTTCCAATGGGGATAAGGTGTGTGTTGGGGGGGGAGGGCTCTGGGGAAAATGAACTGGTCTGAAGTTTAGTCAAAATCAACAAGTTGTTTTTGAAAAATGTGATTCAGAAGACTCAAAGAAACAGTGAGTGTAAAGGAATTTCCTTTTTTAAAATATTTATTATTATATGTGTGTGCCTGCTTGAGTTCATGTGCCTCACAGACATGCAGGTGGTGTTTATTTTCTCAGATACTGGGTAAATAGTCTGTGAACACTGGAAACCGGTAAAGAGCTGTTGCGTTCATGTCTGCTCAAGCCCTCACGTAGAACCTAGTCTCCTCAGAGGAGGTGGAGACATGATGGGCGTCCACATTGGTCCATCCTGAGATCTATGGTCTCTCCACGGGAGACAGATGTCTTCCTGGTCATCACGAAGGGGTAAGGGGGAGGAACAAGAAAATGAAGAAAAGATGGGTTTGAAAAGTCACAGAAAAGAACACTATTAAAGAAAATGATGACATGGACAAAACAAGAATAGTTGGACAAAGTAAACTTGGATAACTGTTCATTCTGGAGGAGTCTGGGGTAGGCGGTGTGAGCTAGGAAGCATTGCACGTGGTGCTCCTAACTGGCATGGCCAAGCCTGGGCTTTCTCAGGTCCTGGGAGATGGGCTTCTTCTTGCCTCTTCCTCTCTTCCCTGTCACGGAGCCCAGTGAAATCAGGATCAGGGAGGCGGGCAGTCAAAAGGGCTCTACTAGCCCAACCTTTTCCGAAATGCCAGTCGACAGGACTTCCCTAATGTGCCAGGCTCCTGTGCCACCACCCATCCCGAGCATAAGGCTCTCAGAGGACACGAAGGTTCTTGTTGGTACCTCGGTCAGTCTTGACGGCTCCTCTTCTCTCTTTGTTTTTATTCAGTCTTACTTTGTTTTGATATGTCTGGATGCCTGAATGGGTGGCTCAGCAAGACACTTAAAATTTAACTTGGGTTGCTTCCATTGTCTGTTGCTCCCAACAGGCAACGTTCCACAGTTTTGCATTTAAAGAAATGACTTACTTATTTTGTGTGTGAGCACATGCACCTGTGTGAATTTATGCGCACTATTTGTATGCAGGTGCCCTGAGAGGTCAGAAGAGGCGACTGAGAATTAAAGTTACAGGTGCTTGTGAGCGGCTGCTGGTGGATGCTGGACGCCTGCCAAGGAGTTCTGCTCACAGGATGTGGAAGCAGGCTAGAAGAGAGAAGTGATGCAGTCGACAGAGCTGGAAGGAGTTGGCGCGCCGAAGAGCCCTTTGACGTTAGACATGGAGAAGCAGAGTGATGAGTTTGCCCTGCTGACCTTGGCCCAGGATTTCCTCACTAGGTTCCCCTTCTCCCCTATTGGATTGGTGATGTATTCTGTGCCTCTGTGTGTTAGGAGTATGTATTGGGCTTTTTGCTTTTAAATTTACAAGAGTTACAGTTAAGAGATTGCCTTGAGTCTCAGAAGAGACTGGGGACTTTTAAACAGTGTTGAGACTTTAAAAAGACTATAGAGATTTTCAAAGTTGAACAGAGTGTATTTTTCATTTTGCTATGGCTACAAGACCGTGGGGGCCAAAGAATAGAATGTAGTGGTTTGAATGAGAACAGTCCCACAAAGGCTCATGTATTTAAATGACTACTCACCAGGGACTGGAACTGTTTGAGGAGAATTAGAAAGATTAGGAAGGGTGGCCTTGTTAGAGAAGGCGTGTGGATGGGCATGTGCTCTGAGGTGTTTAAAGCCCCTCTCTCTCCTCTGCCTGTCTGTCTGTCTCTCTCTCCCACCAACTCTGTATCAAAACGTAATACTCCAGCACTATACCTGTCTGCTTCCTGCCACGATGATAATGGACTAAGCCTCTGAAACTATAAGCAAGCCACAATTTAAATGTGTGTGTGTGATTAAATAGGAGTTGCCTTGGCCATAGTGTCTTCACAGCAATAGAACAGTAACTAAGACTCACACTAAAAGGTTTTCATGGTTATCTGAAATTCAGATTTAACTTCACATCCAGTATTTACCATGTAACCCCCACCCCCACCCCAGCCTTCTAGGAAAGCAGTTAACCCCATGGGCACGTAATGGACATGTCGCATTGTGTTTGCTGTGGGTAAGTACCCATGCTGTTTAGTTCTGGTGTTGCTGTGTGTTTGGTTTCGGCTGTCCACAGCAAGCTCCAATGGCAGCCATCCTCAGAGCGAGCTAAAGAAGGGGAATGGCTTGGCTAGTGAATGAAACAAACAAACAAACAGAAAGAAATAAAAGGGAAAAAAAGGACATGACTGCTCCTAGATAAGGTAGAGGAGAAGGAAGGGCCATCTGGGAGAGTTCGGAGAGATCCTGACCAGATCGATCTGGGCCATGTAGGAGGAGAGAGGGAAGAGGGGAACAAGGTACAGCAGCCAAGAGAGCAAAGGTACAAAAGAGGGCGGGAAACAAAAATGGCTGGATTTCATAGGGGAGAGCCTCTGGGGGAAGGGCAACTTAGCCCCTGGGCTGGAGAGCTGTGGGGCGGGGCAGAGTGTGAGGTATGTCAGCCACACCCTGTAACAGGTAGGGACTGGGGGATGCTTGGAGAATCTGGTGGCCAGGTCCACTTTCATAGGTTAAAAGGCACCTTAGCCATTTGTCCCACGATTTGAGACTTAATAGCTAAATGGTTGCCTGAGTGGCATAGACTACCATCTTGACCAGAGACAGATAGATGGTCAGGGTCAGGTGGGTATGGGATATTCTACTGTTTTCACTGATTTTGGAAACTGTGGGTGTCCCTTGGCTTCCTGAAGCATGGTGGAGGTTGTTGGAACAGTATCCCCAACCCAGCTTGGATGATTCAGAATCCAAGCTTTCTCAGTGAGGAAACCCATCACCTCAATGGTCACATGTGGCTCTAGGAGTGGTTCTATAAATCGGAAACTGTCTCTTTTTCAGGGAGGTGGTAGTGCTTCTGTCAAGTCGGGGTACCCCAATAAGAGCTTTTGTCTTCTCCTGCTGACCCTCTGCTTTCGGCCTGTTGGAAGCCCACCAACGCTTGATGCTTGCTCGCCTCAGAAAGGGCATGCAGCCTGGGTAATCAGAGACACCTGTGAGAGCATGCAGCTGAGCCCCACCAGGCAGTGAGGCTGACTGGCTCCTAGGTTATGGACACTCCGGGCTGTGTGCCACCTGTCAAGGGGAGCACTATGAATGACAAGAGGATTTATTTCTGCCAGAGAGAGAATGGCTTGTAATTCACAGCTGGTGGAGCTGGCTTCCAGTGCATCATTTGGGGCCTTCTTTTTGTAGACAGTAATAAATTGTCTTATCACTGGTGCTGACATAATATGTTCTGTTTTAAGTGCACTATAATTTTTATTTTAAAGAGAATATTCATATCTGACAGGAGGGCTCTGGGGTGTCCAAAAGCTGCCCTGGATAGATTTTTTTAAAAAGGTGTTATTAAACTCCCCAATGTTACTGTTAGAAGTAGACTTGACTTCTAAACATGTCCTGGGGACAGTCTGGAGCCCTGATAGACAGAATGACTTGTTCCTCAGTACAAGGCCTGAAAGGGATGCAGAGAGCACCCTGAGAGAACAGCGGAGCAGGACCAGCATGCTGCTGCCTTTGGTGTATCTTGAACTGGCAACCCAGGGACTTTCTACCTTGAGCACCCATAGGGTAGGGTCTGGATGTGACAATCAAAGTTCTGCAGCCACCTCCAGTCATCCCCAACTCCCTGGGCTGGGGAACCTGACCCCTCCCCTCTGTGTCCTCCAGGGACCGGCAGAGCCCCAGTGAACACTTCAGGGCCTGGTTCTACGTGGCATCTCTGCAGCTGGTCACCGACAGCCAGATTTTTACTGACACTCTGACAGACCAGCTGGAGAGTTCTACTTCCCCTGGAGTAAACCCAGTGTATTCTGGCTATTTGGCACAAAGGGACGGGACCCCTGTGTGTGTGGTGGGGTGGGCTCTCCCTCTACCTCTTATATGGAACTTCAGGGCCACTTCACCAGCCCTTCATCACCAGAATCTTAGCAATTCCCTAAACAAGCTAAGGGGAATGGTGGTCTTCAGTAATGCCTTAGTTACTTTTCGATTGCTTTGAAGAGACAACATTTGACTAAGGAAACATAAAGAAGGGAGGGTTCATTGGGACTTATAGTTTCAGAGGTTTAGTTAGAGTTCATGACTATCATGGTGGAGAGCATGGCAGCAGACAGGCAGGCACGGAGCTGGAGAAGCAACTGGGAATGTATTTCTTTTTCCACAAGCAAGAAGCAGAGACAGACAGACAGACAGACAGAGACAGAGAGACAACTGAGAATGGTGTGAGCTTCTGAAACCTAAAAGCCCCTCCCCCTCATGACACACCTCCTCCAGCAGGGCCACACCCCCTAATCCATCTGCAATAATTCCACAAACTGGGGACCAAGCATTCAACCAGATGAACCCAGTGGGGGTCATTCTCACTCAAACCATCATAGATAAGGTCCTTCCTCTGAGCTCAAGATTTCCACCCATCAAACAGAAGGCTTGAGTGGAGTGAGTTCACAAATGAGGAGACGTACTTTTCCACCAGCCGCACATAGGAGAGCCCACCACTTCCGGATGTTGCAGGATGCCAAGGGGAAAGGAAAAGTGAAGTGTGCGCCTCTTACAGAAGAGCTGCAAAGCTCTGGCAAGGCTGGACAGCCCAGCTGCATCCTAACACAGCCACACACCTACAGGCACTTCTAGGACCATCCACATTACTAAGAGCAACTAGATACTGCAAGACGTCTGCCTTTTGGACAAGATCTCCTACACACTCCCATCAAGGGCCAGGCCCGAATCAGAGTGGCTCATAGTAACTCATAAGTAGTGAACACTTGCATTTTATGATCATTTGGGAAAACTGAGGTCCAAAGAAGTCTAGCTGATTCTCTAAGGTCATGCCGTCGGGATGTGGCGGGACAGAGATGGAAAGCTATTCAGCTCTAGCCTCAGAGTATTTTGGCTCGGCCCCTCATTCTGTGACTGGGCAACCCTCTGCCACTTGAACCATTAGAGTATTACATGCTACCACGTGGTCTCACCCCCCCTGCCCCCCCCCCGTGAGGTACTTCAGCTAGTCCTCTGTGAGCTCACTGGGAGTTAGAAGGCTCTAAACCTCCCTCCCAATGAGAACTGAATTTGCTTTTCCTCTTGGCAATGGGACCACCAGTGACTGGGCGTGCTCAGGGGACGCACAGTGCTGTGTGAGGCATGTTCTTGATGAAAGATTGATTTTATTGGGCTGGGGAAGAAAGAAAGAGAAGGAGTAGACGGCTCCATATGTGGGTCCGCGGGACCATTTGGTTACCAAATTCACAACCTTTGGAATATGACATGGTAGAATGAACAGGGAGCAACAACAGTGCAGGATCCTCTGAGGTAGAACATAGTCTCCATGACAGGCGACCCTGAGGCTCCCTGTGGCAGCAGGTGCAAGGGGTAGGGGACATCCAGGTGTCCCTGCTGAAGGGCCAGGTGACTTGCTTGCTGGGGCCCCAGCCCCTGTGCTGCTAGTGAACTGGATGGGAATGATTGGGGCTGGGCTGGGAAGTTGGGGAGCCGGACTGTAAATAGCCTATAAAAAGCCTCCAGTGGATTTGGACGCCTGAACCCACTGGATAGATCTAAGCATGATGCATGATGATAGGAAGCACTGAGGGTGTAGGGAAGCCTCAGAGGGACCCAGCAGAGCTCTTCCTTCACTAGGCCCCCCTCCCCACCCCCACCAGTCACACATCACATCAGTCACATGACTCCTGCTTCTAATGTCACCGCAGCCCTTTGCCAAACCACTAATGCACTTCTGTGGAGGTTCACTGCCAGTCTACAGGCTGTGTGTCACCACTGGGTCCTATAAGGCCATCTTACTCTCTACCAAGAGGTACCATTATTGTTCTCATCTACAGCAATGGCAACTGAGGCAGGGAAGGTTAGGTGTTGTGTTCAAGGTCACAGCCAGCAAGTGATGGCAGGATCCCATCAGGATGCACACTGAGGGTCATACCACAGGAAACCAATCTCCTGTGCAGAGCTACATACCTGCCTCTATTCCTGTCTCTTGGAACCAGACATCTCTTCACCAATGGGCTCGTATTTCATATAACCTTTGAGTGTGCCATCAAACCTCTTTGTGCTCCTGTATCCTCTGCCACTCCAGGGCCAGAGGCCTCAGAATAAATCAAGACCCAGCAGTGAAGCTTTTCTGTGTTACCAGAAGCTGCTGCTGTCTCCTCGGTTCCTACAAACAAGGCTGGTCCACCCACTGGCCATCTTTTCTTCCTTCCTTTCTTCTAAAATATCCTATTTTTAAAGTGGTGTCTGTCTGTGTGTGTGTGTGAGAGAGAGAGAGAAGCTGGAGTGGCAGGTGGTGGTGAACTCCTGACATAGGTTTCAGGAACCAAACTTGGGACCACAGAAAGAAACGTAGGTGCTCTTAACCACTGAGCTATCTCCAGACTTCTCTCCTTTCCTTCCTTCTCTTCATCAGTGCTGAGGATAAGACTCTCCTACTGGGAAAGGGCTCCACTACTGGCCAGCATCCCCAGCTCCAAACAGGCTTGCTTTTTATTTCTGTGAATAAGAAGGCTTTGTTTCCCTACACTGATGAAAAGAAAACCTAGAGGCAGTGGCATTTAGGATTAAAGATGGCAGTCACATTGTATGGACCATCCAGCGCACTAACAGATCTTGGGAACGCTTGTTAAACTCCTTTCTTCACCCCTCCACACTACCTGCCCTTCGCTATCATTGCCTCTGACCATCTCCTTTGTCCCTAGATTCAACCATACCTAGCTTCCCGCTACCCCAGGACATCTGTCATGGTGGTCCCACTGCCGGGTTCTCCCCCTTGACCCCTTTGTCCAGTAGTCCTAACAGAGGCCACTGTGTTGGAGGCGTTGCCCTATTGAGTGAGGGTGGATTAAGAGTGCTATATCTGAGGGGTTTTTTTAGTGAGAGGAAGGGGATGTGGTGATGGTAGAGAGAGGACCCTCAGATGAGGAGCAGCAGCTGAGACCCCACCATGTGGTATGTATGAGAATAGAGGTCAGGGTGTCCAGGTCTGGGTGGCCGGTGCCTTTGGGAACAGTCACGGGTCCTATGTGGTGAGGCGGGAACACCAAGAAGGGTGTGCCAGAATATGTGAGTCTGAGCTCTGTCCTGCTGGCCGGGAAGACCAGATGGAGGACCTGGGAACTGACACTCTGGGGACAGCTTGAAAAAGGTTTTCTTCTTAGCAGCCTGGACCCTTCCAGTTCAGTGCTCTTCTGTTACTCAGCAGGCTCCACTTTGAATTGGGTGGGGGAGCATGTGGAACCTTTGGGGTCTAGCTCTTTCTCCATGAGACTGAAAGCTGTGGGAGGCTGCTTTGATCTCTGTCACACATGGTTCTCCACTGGAGAAGGCAAGGTGGGGGAGCCATTTAGGAGGCTGCCAGGAAGTGAGGTGACTGACCAAAGAGATAGCAGGGGGCGGGGTGAGAATCAGCCCAATCCTGGTAGGATACCAAGCTGGGAACAACCAAGTTTACTGATCCTGTAGATACGGGAATAAGGGGACAGGTGAAAGTTCACTCCAGTCTTAGGTCTGAGCAAAAGGACAGAGCTGACATTTGCTGTACCTGGAACAGAGTCCATGCTGCATCACTATAACAAAATACCTGAGTCTGGGAAGCCCTATGCAGAAAAGAGATTTGCTTTGGCTTAGGGTTCTCCAGGTGCATCTGAAAATGTCCCAAAGTGGTGTCATGTGGCAAGGGAAGGTACATGTATGTATGGGTCCATGCCTTTCCTGTTTTTGTTTCCTCTTATTAAGTCACCAGAGTCAATCAAAGGCTCCACCTCTGAACACCAGGGACTTCCATCCTCCCGATGCCTCGTTATGGGGATTAAGTTTCAACACATGAACCTCTGGGAGACACAGCCACAAGCTGAAGTGGAGTATAGAGGGGGAATTTTTTTTTTCTGACAAGCCCCCAACATCCAAACGGAGAATGTATCCATCACCTGGAGTCACTTACATGTAACTGATGCCTCAAGTCACCAGAATGAGAGGTCACTGGAGGAGTGACAATAGAGAAAGAGGACCCAGAACCAGTGCTTGGGACCACCTGTGCCAACAAGGACCTGGCCTTAGAGTCCCTAAGGTAGGAGGATACTCAGGAGATTTGGCTGGGCAGATGGGGGTGCCAGAAGTCCTAGGAGAAAGGACCAGGCTTCAGAGACAAGGGGTGGGGCCAGGGAGGTGGCCCAGCCTGTAAAGGTGCTTGCCAACAAGCCTGATGACCTGAGTTCAATCCCCAGAGCCCACGTGGTAAGAGAAGGAGGGTAGCAAGGTGTTCAGTCAGGAGTGGGGGTGTGGTGCTGGAGGGACTGAATCAGTGGGAGGAGAGCCAGACTCTGGTGTCACTGTGGGTGTGGAGGGATGGGTGTCAGGTGAGACCAGTCAGGGTGGTTTTGTTTCTTCCCCACCTGCCTTCCAGCAGCACAGGTACAGCTCCTGGATGGACACAAGGCTGGTACAGGGTAGCAGGCAAGTGGGAGAGCAAACATGTGCTTCTCTTCTCATTAGCCTGGCAGCCACAGCAGAATAAAAGAGCGGATGCTGAAGGGGGCTATAGGACAGGGAGGGTAGGGGTCCTTTTCAGGGTGGAGGCCCTTCTGTTGAATGGAAGAGTCAGGGGAAGGGGGGAAAATGAAGGGACAGGAGATAAGTAAGGGTTATAAGGGTTGCACCAGCCTACACCAAGTATGGTTCTCTGGAGATCAGGGCAGCTTTGGGGGACAGGGCAGGAGAAAAAGAAGTTTCCCGGCATATGGTTTCCATGGGGGAAGCGAGAAGCCATGGAATCTATCTGAGCTAACCTGAAAGGACCCCACTGAATACCTGACTTCTACTGCAACCCATGAGCCTGCACCCAGCCCCTCTCTGACAGCGACTGACCATGGAGCTTCTCAGTGCTGGGGTCTGTAGACAGAACTAAACCTCCAGTTCTCCCAGTGACTTCAGACTCAGGACTCCCGTTCAGTCTTCTGCGTGGCTCAGTTTGTTCCGCCTTGACAGGGAGCCCAAGTTCTGAAGTTACACTCACATGGGAAAATGCATGGACAACAACTGGGAGCCCATTCTGGAATCAAGGATGTTTCTACCGAGGAACAGCTGGACTTTCGTAAATACAATTAGATCCTCAATTTGCCATGGGAGGGTTGGGACACTGGGAGATAGTCAAAGCTGCTTATTGGGGATCTGTGGCACTCTTTAGCCCAGTGTTTCATTTTATTAACACTTGAGCCTGGCACCCCCTTCTGTCCCCTCCCCCTGCTTTGTTCTCTGCCTACCCACTCCTTCTTCTTTCCCTTTCTTCCTTTCAACAAACATTTGTGGGAGCCTGCTGTTAGCTGAGCAGAACCTAGAAGAAACACAAGAGAAACGGAGAGGGGAGACGGAAGACAGGCTGGGTCCCCAGCCACCTTCAGGCTGCTGTTGCTTTTTGCTGACTTAATTTTTCTTTTGCTCAATCTAGGGCAGCAGCATGCTGCGGGGTGGAGGACGCCCCTCCAGGAGAAAACCGAGATAATCAGTCACAGCAACCTAGGAAACCAGGCTACAGGAGGAGAGCCTCATGACCCGAGGCCTGCCAAGTGACACCTAAGGACAAATGGGCCGGGGGTTCTGCTCCACAAGGAGATGAGAGGCCCCCAAGAGACAGAAGACTATGCCTGCCTTCTTCCCTTGGAGGCTGTGAGAGGAAAGGATGCTCTAGTCTGTGGCAGTCATTTAGGTACCAAAGGACAAAGCCAGGATAAGCATAGGAAAGCCCCTGTCAGGTCTCCATATCACCACGTCTCCAAGTTGTCTGTGGGCTAAACAGTTTGGGCTTCTTTCCATTGGTCATTTGAATGTTCTGTAACCAAAAGCATCCTGGCTGCTACAGAAGCAGGAGAATCAACATTGTGATTTTTTTTTTTTTCTTGTAGCTCTGAGCCTAGGGACCCCTTCGAGGCAAGAAAGGGAACACATTAGGAAGAACGTCACAGACTTTGAGTATTTTGACACTCAGCCTCTACGTGGGATTCTGAAAGGAGCCCCAGGATACTAGCTGCAGGGTCTAGGGTAAGTGTGTGTGCAGGGAAAGCAGTTTTCAGGGAGGCTCTTGGTCCAGGCAGAGGAGGCAGAACTGGGAGGAGAAGAAGTTTAATGCCATCCAGCCAGGGAGAGCTGTGTGAAGGATTCCCAGAGGATGGAAAGGAGAGAGAAGAAATGCAAACTGGGGAGAGGTGGATGTGGCTAGGGGAAACCTCAGGGCCTAGGCAAAGGTTTTGGGGGCAGCAGGGAGCAGAGCCTTACTCCTAGGTCTCAGGTCCCTTCCTGAAGTCACATCAGTGTGTCATAGCAGAGACCTTTGACATTTATCTGGTTTGTTGGGAGATTTTTCAGCTCTTGCAGGTATGTCACCTTTGAACACAGAGAAGCCTGAAACAGCCGCATGATCTCATAATAGGAACATACTTAAGTAGCATTTGACAATTAAAACCCAGTTCAAAAGGAGCCTTTACTTTGCAGAATAATCACAATCAATTTTGATGGAAAACAAAGTGAACAAAAAGAAAGATCAAAGCTCTGTGGATATTGATTAGAAGCCACACAGAGGAGGGAAAGGTGAGGACATTTGCAACAGTCCAACAGGTCTCTTTACAGAGCTGTGTCCTAAAGGCACTAACGCTATATGTCTTCAAATCTTATATGGTCTCCATCAGAAGATATACCATTATTTAATGTATTATTATCGCCATTGAGTGTGTGTGTGTGTGTGTGTGCAAGTGTTCACGCACAGGTGGACACATATGTATTGGGGCCAGAGGTTGACACTGTTTTCCACAATTGCTCTCCACTTTATGTTTTGAGACAGGGTCTCTCACTGAACGGGGAGCTCACCAACTCAGTTAGACTGGCCAGACAGCACTGGAAAGTCCCCCAGGCTGCTGCCTCCCACTGCTGGATTAACAGCTGAGTGCTGCTCAATCCTCCCCCCCCACACACTTTTTTTAAGCATGGGTGCTAAGGATCCAAACGCAGGTTTTCATGCTTGCTCAGTAATCATGCATGCACTTCATTGATTAAACCATCTGCCCAGCCCTAAGGTGTTATGAAAGAAAACGTCGGCAGCTGGTGAGATGACGCAAGTTAGGAGAGCCTTCTCCTCTTGTAAAGGACAGGAGTTAGATTCCCAGCTCACAACCACCTGTAACTGCAGTTCCAGGGAATCCATAGGCACCCATGAGTGTGAGTACATCCATATGAACACATAACTTAGTTTAAATAAAATATTCTTTTTTAATTATACTTTATATACTTTGTATCCCCTCTAGTTCCCTCGCTCCTCTCCTCTCAATCCCTCCCTTCCCCCCCTTCTCCACACACTCCCCTCCCCAAGTCCACTGGTAGGGGAGGGCTTCTTTTTCTTCCTTCTGATCCTAGTCTGTTAGGTCTCATCATTATTGTCTTCCTCTGTGGTTTGGTAAGGCTGCTCCCCCCTCAGGGGGAGGTGATCAAAGAGCAGGCCAATCAGTTCATGTCAGAAGCAGTCCCTGTTCCCATTACTATGGAACCCACTTGGACACTGAACTGCCTTGGGCTACATCTGTGCAGGGGTTCTAGGTTATCTCCATGCATGGTACACCTAAAGACACTAATCAAGAGGGAGGACTCTGGCTAAACTGCTCAATCCCCATCGCAAAGGCAAAGAGGATGAATATCAGAAGAAGGAGAAAACAGGAAACAAGTTAGGAGCCTCCCACAGAGGGCCTCTGAAAGGCTCTGCCCTGCAAACTGTCAAAGCAGATGTTGAGACTTATGGCCAAACTTTGGGCAGAATGCAGGGAATCTTATGAAAGAAGTGGGAAATAATAGATCTGGAGAGAACAGGAGGTCCACAAGGAGAGCAACAGAACCAAAAAATTTGAGCACAGGGGTCTTTCCTGAGACTCATACTCCAACCAAAATAAATAGTCTTAAAAAAAAAAAGTCCAAGGTTCAGAAACCATGCAGAAACTACATTGTTGGTGTGGAAGAAAATGGAGGGGGAAGCTACTATGCAGACATGGATAATAAAGAACCCCGAATCCTCAGCCTGAGTCCTGATAAAGAAAACAGGAAGAAGTGCCCTGGGCCAATCTTAAGCTGGTTTTCAATCTGAGATCACACTCAAAGCAGGTCCTCAGGAGTTAGTGGCCCCAGGTCAACACAAACCCTCTCTGGAGAAACTCAGTTTCTGTCCCAGCTAGCGGTGACAGCAAAGCTTCAACCATGAGCTGTTTCCTGGTTTGGAATGTTAAAAACCTGAAGATAGGCAAACTGGACCTTGATACAGGCCGTTCACGTCTGTGCCCTGAGCCTCGCACCGGGAAACAGACACCCCAACCACCGTGCTCCACTGTGGAGTGCTCGGCACCCAGCAGAGCATGGCCACCACTGCTGTCAACTGTAAAGTACTTATGGGGTGTCTGGTGCTCCATAGAGGATTCGGCACCAACCGGCTCCTGTCATCCTGCAGTGCCCTCCACAGGGACAGCCGCGTCACTGCCTTTTACAGTGAGGCCACATGCCAGGGAGTGGCGTGGTGACCTCTGCTTCGGGTGCTGACCCTTCTCCAGACCCCCCCTGAAGGTGTTGCCTGTGCAACACAGAGCCATCATTCTGTCTCACAGAACCTAGCATATTCTCAAAGGTGCAGTTTTACACTCGAATTTCTATCACTTAAGTGGAGAGAATTCTGAATCCCAAGAGGCTGTGCAGTGGCCTTGACTTCCAGGCTTGCTGGGGCCCAGCGAGGCAGCTCTGCTCTTGCTGTACAGGGACCAGAAGTAGGGATAAGAATACAGTTCCATTAACACATCCACGTGGCTCCTTTTTCTTCTGTTTGGGAAGATGATAGTTTGTGTAAGCATCTCTGCAGGAGTGTTTTCTAACTTCTGAGGCACGGCCATGGCCAGTCACCTTTCTAGTCCTTTCCCTGTCCCTCCGCAGACCGCCTGACCTCCATCTAGGGAAGAAGCACCCCACTCCCCAGCCCCCCCAGCTTTGGAGCTGTGTGCACCTCAGGGCCATCTGGAGAGTGGAGCTGAGTGAGTAATGAAATCCCCTCCCTGCAGGAAGATGAGGCAAGTTTTATTGCAGATTCTATCTCAACTCAAAGGGCTGGGACTTTTGTGATTGAGTTAATCCTGTCACCGCATAAATCAATAGGAAACTCACAGGAGGCGATTTGATTTAGGATGTTCATTTTGGCAGGCTGGTCTTCCTATCGCCATGCTGTGGCCCAGGTCCTTCTACACCAAGCAGGAAGTTTAGTCCCAGGGGACCAGCCTTATTAATAAAATACATTCTGACCCCTCCAAATACAAAATTCAAATACCTTTTACTCTCCTCTCAGTCTGGTAGGCTGAATCCCTTAATCTACCAAATTATTACAGAAATCCCATATCTCTGCCTGTCAAGATGACTGCTGTGATGGGGGTGCCCTCTTGGGAGGTATGAGGTGCTCCAGATCATCTAGAATATGCGCAGTGTGCAGGGTCTTCAAGCAGGCTATGCTCTTTAAGGACAGCATGGGACCTGGGATGAGCAAAAGATGGGTTGGCCCATGAGGGCCAGAAAGGGGACTCAGGCTATCCAGGTGGATTGCTGGAAAGGGACAGAGGAGCAGAATGAGTCCTCTGCGCCCACTCTCCTCCATCTATCAGCTTCTCTGGACAGAGACAGGCTGAAGGCTCTGGATGCTGCTTTTGCCCAACAGGTGTGTAGTGTTCTCCGCTAGGGCTGGCCACTTAGTGTGATGACCTCGGATCTTTCCATCAGGCAGGGAACCAGGGAGCACCTGATCCCTGCAACAGTGGCTGGAGCTGGGGTCAGAGCGCTGACTGCCTCTGAGCCAAGGCCAAAAGTAGTCCTGATCTGGGGAAGAAGAGAGAAGGCCCAGGTGTCAAAAGGGGCTCATGACTAGAGCCCTGTTAGCATGGATTTGGCTTGACCTGGCTGGGCCTCCCACCGTACTTCCTCCACTTCTTCCACCTTCTTTAGAGTGACTCGTGTTTGTTGAAAGGATGAATCGTGGGATACAAAACTCAAGGACTCCTGAGAGGGAGGTTGGAAAGGACTTCAAGAGGCCCTCCGTAGACCCTGCCCTCTCTCTACCCTGTATTCCCTCGCACTTCTGTCTGATCTGCCTGGCTATAGACTCAGGCAAGTGAACTCCGGACAGCACCAGACAGGAACCAGCTGCTCTTGGAACCTGAGCATTGGTGAAGCGGCTTCCTTCCTGCCTCAAGGCCTTCTCTGCCTTGTTTTGTTGTATTTTGCTTCCTGCCATATTAATCAGGCTGAAGGGTTGCTTTCTGTGTGGGGCCGGTTGGGACCAATGGGTCCTCGGAAGCTTGCAGCCACCCTAGCCTCTCATCATTGCTCCGTCAAGGTCCACAGTTCTCCAGGCTGCTCCAGGAGGGAGGGCGAGGATGAGTCAACTCACTTTCCCACTGACTGGTCCTAGCCCAGTGGGTACTTTTAAGAGTGCACACAATCTAGTGAACTCCAAGCACGCGGCAGTCCCCGGGCTCATCAAAACAAACATTACTGTCAGCTGATTGTAAGGGAAGAGCTGGCATCCTTAAACAGCCAGATGGAGAGAGGATATTGTCTCCTCCCCGCCCCCCCCCCCCCCATCTTACAGGCCAGGCAAGGACAGAAAGGTGCCCAAGATCCCACAGATGCTAACGAGTCAGCCCTGGAGTTCAACCTTCCCTTCCTAGGCAGCAACCTCCGCTCTGTATGGACGCTGTGTCCCTAATACCCTCGAGGACTCCAGCTAAGTTTGCCTCATACCCTTTGCCCATTCAATGCGGTCCTTAGGTCAAGCCAGGTTCTCGGACACCCCAGTGTTTCCGAGAAGATCCTGTACAGTTGCAAGTTCACTGCCTCAGCTAAGTTGAGCAAGGCTGTCTAGCGTCGGAGACCCCAGCAGGTGAGTTCATCCTCCAGGGGCGCAACCGGTAGAAAGGTGCCAACCTAACCCAACTCCTCCGCGACACGGGGAACTCACGTGAGATGCCCAGGGCCCTCCTGACTCCTAGCAGGAGGCACGGGGGCCAGAGGCCGCCACTCCGGGCAGGGCACTGTCCCGAGAGTCCCAGAGTGCCGGGCCTCCCCCCACCCCCTGCGCCGGCCCCCGGTGGGCTGGCGGGCCGGGAGCCTGCGGCACGAGCGCGGGCCCAGGGGCGCCACCGGGCCGCGCGGGCGGGAACGCGCCGCGGCGGCCTCCTCCTCCTCCTCCTCCTCCTCGGCTCCCGCCCGCGGCGGCGGCGCTTCCCCGGCGCGGAGCGGCTTTAAAAGGCGGCTCCCCACCCCCCGGCGCACTCGCCGCTCGGGCGCCGCGCGAGCCTGCCGCTGCCATGCCTCCGCGCGCACCGCCAGCGCCCGGGCCCCGGCGGCCGCCGCCCCGGGCCGCCGATGTCGCGCGGGGGGCAGGGGACGCCGGCCGGCACGGGCTCCCGCCGCCCGCGCCGCGCCCCTGGCGCTGGCTGCTTCTGCTCGCTCTGCCCGCCGCCTGCTCCGCGCTGCCGCCGCCGCGCCCCGTCTACACCAACCACTGGGCAGTGCAAGTGCTGGGCGGCCCCGGCGCGGCGGACCGCGTGGCTGCGGCGCACGGCTACCTCAACTTGGGCCAGGTGAGTCCCGCCGGCCCCGGCGCGCCCCAAACTTTCCCGGCCGCCGGCGGCCACGCGC
This sequence comes from Meriones unguiculatus, assembly GCF_030254825.1. Taxonomy (NCBI): domain Eukaryota; kingdom Metazoa; phylum Chordata; class Mammalia; order Rodentia; family Muridae; genus Meriones; species Meriones unguiculatus. Next base: position 54,410,727 of record NC_083361.1, read on the forward strand.
GCGAGGGGGCGCCTTGCCAACCCGGCGGCCGGCGGCGCCGCGTGGGGAGGTGGCCCGCACCTCCGAGGGCAGCGGGGGGCGCCCTGCGGGGGTTCGCTGGGGGTGCCGTGGGACCCTCGGAGGGGAGGACGTGGGGAGCTGCGCGGACGGCCGCGCGGGAGGGCCGGAGGCCGTGGGGTCTTCAGGCGGTGTCTCGGAGCCCTTCGCCCCGAAAGCGTGACCTCGAAGCCCTGGGTCTGGCGTCTACACCTGCCCAGCCGCTCTGGGGTGGGCGCCCAAGGAGGTGGCGGCGCCCTGCCCACCCGCGCCATCCTCAGCGTCCACCCAGTTCTCCGTGGCCTCCTGGAGCCCAAGCTCCGCCTCTCGGGCCACTCTGCCCTCGACGGGTGGTGCGGGGCTCTGGGCGCAGTACGCGCGCCAAGGCAGTCAGGCGCTGGTTGGGCGACGTGAGCGTGGCTAGGGCAACTCAGGGACTGCCTTTCCCTTGGCGTGGCTCGCCGGTGCCTGTGCCCAGAAGTCAGGTTTGGGTCAGGGAGCAGGCAGGACCCAGGAGCTGAGAGGGTGGTTGGTTGGAGGCTGGACTCTTGCCTTAAAACCTCTCTAGGCAAAGACGTCAATTGCTTTGCCGTGGGCTCTGCCTGCAGCTGGGTCAGCGGCTGCCTGCATGACCTTGGACACATCACTTCTCGACTTGCGCATCCTGAGGGGCGGTGACCTGTGTGCTGCCTGAGGTTGTTGAGGTGACCCCGGTGGTGTTCAGAAGCAAGGTGCTGGTCCTGGAACGCCCTTCCTCCCTCCCTAGGTGGTCCAGGCAGGCTGTGAGTGAAACTGAGAGAAGCCAGGCTGGGGCAGTAAGTCAGCGTTGCTTCCAAGGACTGCAGACACAGGGCACGTTTTCCTGAGGCATCCCCACAGAGGGGCAGTGGGGCGCATTGATCCCGATTTATGACCCGTGGAGGGACGTGGCGGACTCAAGGGTGCGGCCCCACCAGGAGCGCTCTTAGCAACCTTAACAGACCGACCAAACTACCCACTCAGGAGAACCAAGAGAGATGAAGGGAGCGTGGCCTCATCACTTAAACTGCGGTACCAGGCAGTATGAAATTTAGTTCGTCATTATCTGTGACAGAAGCCGGCAAGGTGTGCTGTGGTCCCGAGCAAAATGACATTTCTTCTTCTGCACTTGATGGGAGGCGGAAGGCCTCCTGGAAGGGGACTTTCTGCCGCGTGAAGTTCTCGGTCAGAGTTTATCCAAAAGAAAATAATCAGTTTTGGGGGCTTCAAACACCCTAGGAGCTCATGTTTTGCCTTTTGGTGGCCCTGGCCTCGTGGCTAGCTGGAGCTGTCAAATCTCCAGGGCTGACTGGGTTGAAGAAAGCACTTCGGTTCGATTAGGGCTCCCAACTCCTGCCGTTCTTTGTTGCACTGCTCAGGGGGCCCAGCAATATGTCTCAAGTAAAAGTGATTCTTAAACTGGATGGCAAGTTACAAAGGGCCTGGGATTTGGGTTCCTATAATTAAATGAGTAGAGAGGAGGCGAAGTTGGTCTCTGTGCTCTACATTGAAAGAGTCAGAGAGGCATAGTTAGCTCTCCCTTTGACTTTCTCGTCCCCAGGAATAACCTTGCTCACCTGCTTGGGCATGCTAGAAACTCCTGTTTCTCACCGAGTTGCTTCTGAGCAAGGCCCGTGCTCCTGATTTTGCTTGCGGATAAGGTTTTTCAGGCATGCATCCCATCACCCTGGGCTGTTCTTGGCTGGCCTGGAAGGTCTCTGGCCAGTACAGCCACGGACTCCACACAGCCTGTCACTCAGCTTGGTAGGCCTGGTCCCGTAGGGACATGATAGGACATTTTCAGGCTGAGAGATGACTGGGTTGGGGGGTAGGGGCCGTCTCTAAGGCTCAAGGAGAGCCCTGTTACTCTATATTCCCAAAGCAGCTTTTCTTTCCCCGCCTCGGAGTGCACAGCTAATGTGGAAAAGGCTTGGAGCGTTCCAACCCCAACCTCTACCTACTCAGTAAGAACTCTTTAAAAATCTCAGTGCCATTTTCAAGTAGGAGAATTTGTGACTCATAAATAAGACGTCGATGTTTTTAGTTTTGCTTTATAGGTGAGTAGATGGAGTGGGGGGGTCAAGGGAGAAAGTCATTGTTCACACAGCGACCATGTGTTACCTCTGACATTATGACAACTGCCTGTCTCTTGCTGCATTCTTGCCTCTGAGAGCGCCTTTCTGTGACTTTCTTCCAAATGCTTAATGGGCAATTAGTGTTCTGTTCCATACCTGCCTGAGTCACAACCCTGGTTTTCTTGTCCATCCATCTGGCTGTGCTCTAATATTCTTGCTTGACTGCTTTGCTTTTGTGCAGTTGATAACCTGATTTGATTTGCTCAACACTATCCACGGGTAACTCAGGCCAGCACCTAGTTGCCTTTTTCAAACTCTGGATCTCTTTCAGTCTGATACAGACAGGTTCTGTCCTTTCCCATTAAAACATAGGCATCTAATAAAGACAAGCTAGCCGCCGTTTCGTTCTCTTAGGCATCATTCCAGATAATGAAACAAGTTTTTTGGTTTTTTTTTAAACAAGAAATAAAAATTATGGTCCAGATGAGATGACTCAGTGTGTCAAGGTGCTCCCTGCCAAGTCTTGTGGCCTGAACTCAATCCGTGGGATCCACATGGTAGAAGGAGAGGACTGACTCCCCCAAATTGTCCTCTGATCCCCACCTGTATGCCGTAGAGTGCACACAGGATGAATACATGAAATAATTGTTTTAAAAAGTAAAAGTTAGGAGGAGTCAAATGCTGTCATTGGTAGTTGCCGTAACTAAATGGATGATGGAAGGGAACCTACAGATTATTGACGAGCGCTCCTAAGAGAGCTGAGTGGGCTGCTGGAGAACTCACCTGTGTCTTAGCAGAGAGAAGACAGGAGAGACTGTTGTTCATTCCGGCGTAAAAGCTCTAAGATACTTAGGGATGACTTATTTAAAGAGAAGAGATTAAGGAAAGAATGGTCAAGTGTTTTTGTTTCGGGGGGCGCTGGGGATAGATCTTGCTTGGCGAGTGCTCTACCACTGAACCACATCCACAGCCCCTGAAAAATAATTTTACCCCCCAGTTAGCCCATTAATCCCCTGTAATCCTGTAAATCCCTGTGGGATTGAGCTGTATATGGAATACCATATGGATACGGAATATGGGATAGTGAGGTCCAAAATACCTCAGACAAGTCTGAGAAAGAAGAGAGAGCCAGGAGGGCCAGAGCAGGGATCACAGCAGCTTGGCCCTGGCCCAGCGATGGTCCCACCCATCCGTGGAATAGACTCAAGGCCAAGCGTGCGTGGGAGCCTGTGCGTGCCAACAAAGGAGTTACAGATGGATGAGGAAAGAGGGGCCATTTAGTTAATAAGTGGTTCTGGAAGAACTGACTGTCCACATGAAGAAACAATTAGCCTCACCCACACTCTGTTGAATTCTAGATGGGACTGAAGACCTGAGTGCGTATAAGACTTTTAGAAAAATATAATGGCCTACCCTCATGACACCGGGAAAGGAGAGGGTGTCTCAAAATAGATTGGAACTTGGCATTTAAAAATGGGTGAATAGTAACTGTTTTAAAGTTCCTGGTCTAGAAATCTGAAGCAGCAGCCAAGGACCCCTGCTTCAGCATCTTGGCACTCACGGCGTCCCTGCCCGTAGGTTTTGCTTCTTGTTCTGGTAGCTTGAGGTGACTCTTAGTCTTTTATTTTTGATTGAAGATTTTAGTAAGTACTAGAGAGTTCATAAGCAATAAACTGGTACAAAAGGAAGAGATTGGTGTATTAACATAAAAATTCTGTACCAAGAAAAGTCCTTTGAGAGTATTAAGAAAGTCGTAGGCTAGGACAAGTAGTTAGAGAAGATAACTAAATAAACAAATAAGAAAAAAAGATGAATGCCCAGTAGAAAAGCAGAGAAGTGTGTGAACAGAGGAAACCCAATGGCCAGTAAAGAGAAGATACTTAGCCTGACTGGGAGCTGCCCTAAGGCGGCACTGAGACATTATTTCACACCTATCAGATTGGCAAACGCTGGACAGTGTCAGGGTTGGCACGGAAGCGGAACCTGGAGACCTCTTGTTGCTACTGGTTGAAATTGGCACGTACTCCGCAGAGCAGTTTGGTTCCTTGGTGAGGCATGTTGTACCAGCTACTCTATCTCAGGGCTTGTGTCAGAGAAACTTGCCGTGTGAACAAGGAAGCTGAAAGGAGAATGCCCGCTGAGGCTGATTCCGTAAGCGAAGGGAAAAGCAGCCTAAACCTCCACCAGAGGAAGAGCAAAGAGGTGAATCTCATGATTCACACCAGGGAATACAAGACAGTGGTTACAGGTTCATAAACAAGATATGCAAGAGCATAGTTCAACCGGCACTGAGTTTTGAAAGGCAGTTCCGGGGACATGCTGTTCATGTGAGCTTTTAAGAGCAAAGCATAGTGTATTATTGGCGGATGAGCACAGGTGCAGCAAAAACTTAGAAGCCCGGGCAGCAAGGACCTCCTTCCAGTTCTGGATTGTAGCAGCTTCTAGGAAGGGGGAGATTGGCAGTTTTCTCCCTTCTTTTTAAAAAGGTTTTTTTTTTTTAAGATTTTTGTTTTGTTTTGTTTTACTTTGTATGTGAGTGTTTTGTCTACATGTACAAAACTGTGTGCATGGTGTCCATGGAGGCCAGAGGGAGGGTGCCTGATCCCCTAGAACTGGAGTTACTGACATTTGAGCCACCTTGGGTCCCCTAAAAAAAGCAACAAGCACTCTTAATCCCTGAGGGATCTCACTAATTCAGGGTGCACAAATATGTCCTCTGTGATCTCAGGATGATCCATTCATGCTTGGTTTTAGGGTATACCAGCTTAGACTACGCAGGAATCAATACTTCTGTGTTGGACTTGGATTGTGTACTGTTTGTCCCTCCCTAAGCAATACGGAACAACTCCTTGTACAGTTCCACATGGTATTAGGAGTCATAAGTAATCTAGAAATGATCTAAAGTGCGTGGGAGGATGCTCTTTACAAATACCCTGTCATTTGTATAGGGAGGTGAGCGTCCTTGTTTGTGGTGTCTGCGGGGGATCCTGTGGGTGCCGAAGAAATGTCTCTGGCTTATGTACGGGGGAGTTATATTCAGGCATTTCACGTTTTTCTTCAAGTCAGAAGACATACGTGTGCCTGCAGCATGCATCCATATATGTCCACATATACATCTACACATAAAAGGCTGAAGGGAAAAAGGGAAAGTGTCTATCAGACACACACGCCAGTGTCCTTGGCCTGCCCGGGTCACATCTGTGAGCACCCAAGGTGACTTTGGGCCTGGGTTAAGAAGCCCCTGCTTTAAGACCTCCCAGAAGGAGCCCATCCACTTGTCAAGGAAACAGTGGCTCAGTGCACAGAGGGCCTCGGCACAGAAGATCACAGGGTATTTGGACAGTGGCACCAAGCCCCAAGCACTCTGGCTCCCGGCCATTGCTTGTCCCCTCTACCACACTCCTTTCTTCTTTGCCCTGCCCCTTGGCAGAAGGTCCCTCATTCCCATGTACATGGTTACCTTTGACACTGATGGCTCCTAGGCAAGCTGTTTGTGCGCTGGGCACCCAGCACAGTCCTGTCCACACTTGGAACTGCGGCTAGGCATCTGCGGCTCTTGGAAGTGATATTTATCTGAAGGGTGGCACTCTGACACCACACTTCCCCTCGTGTTTTTGCTTTGCCTGGGGTATTGAGCTAATTTGTCAGTTCTGAGTTTGAACATAAAAGAACAGGCTAGCTGCCAGGGCCCTAAAAAAGATCTAAGAGCCTTAAATGATTTTGAACTTGCTCTAAATAGTGGTCCTTAAAATAGCTAGTGAGCAGGCCATCCCTAGCCTAAAATTTCAGGTAAGCCTGTGGAATCCGTTTGTCAGCAGAGGAAAACTGTTGCGCTGTGGACAGCTTGTTCTCACAATGAAGAATCAGTGGAGGCCGTAACCAGGTGTTAGAACAGTGGGCCAGCATTTGTCTCAGCCAAGGCACCAGGGGCTTGGCGCGGACAGGACGAAACCCACAGTGCCAGTCCTGTGACCCAGTTCTTAAGTACTACTTTTTGGTTGGAGGACGTCCTGCAGTTATGCGCAGCTGGCCTGGGAGAGGTCCCAGATGTGCCCTGGGGACCCAGACAAGATTGGCACTTTGGTGCTGGTGTCAAACTGTCTCAGTTGGCATCTCTACCTGGACGGTCAACGTGGACAGGGCTTTGATTGACTAGCTTGCTTTTCTGAATCATTGGGACTGAGGTGGGGAGCACTGACTGGAGCTGGTCTGGCTAGAGTGTGTGTTGCTGGGACGGCCCCAATGACAGTGGCCAAAGTCAGACATGGAATGCCGCCTGAGCAGCTGGCCAGCTGACCAGCCCACTGGAAGTGTTCAAGGGATCTGAGGCAGGCACCAGGGAACACAGCAGAAACACAGCAATAGACACAGGGCAAGGAAGCCTGCGGAGTTCAGTTTGCCTTGCATTTTGGGTGGCCACAATGGCCACGTGGGGGCTGGCCCGTTATATCCCAAGCTTGTTTGGGTCTTGGAGCCTCTGCACAGACTTTTCTGTAATTTTTTTGAGCCCTCCACAGCCTAGCCCAAGCTGAAGAGGCACCTCCTCTCCTCCCAGGACTGCCACACAGGGCTTCCAGGCACCTGTTCCCCCGTGCCTGGCTTCATCCAGGCAGTCAAGTCTGTGCTGTGACCTCCGGGCTGACCTTCAGGCATGTCCTCATGGTGACTGATGTTTCTTGTGTGTGTGCCCTTGCTTGGGGAACCTGATGCCAGCTCTGTAGGGATATGTCACCTAACTGGCCATGAGGTACTTGGTCCAATTAGAGTCTGACCAACCCTTGATTGACAGACCAGGGCCCAGACCCACAGTCAGTGGCTCACTTTCCACTTTCACCACCTTTGGCAGATGGGCACTGTCTCTGCTTATCAGTTAAGGGCAAGTCAGCCTGTCACTGACCGCCTTATGGTTGGTGATGAAATAAACAACTGAGTGACTAAGGGAGCTACAGTCAGCGCCTCCCCTCCCTCCACCTGTTGTGTGTCCATATATATGCACTGTGCTGCGTGCTGTTTTTCTGTCTAGGACAGTAGGCTTCTCCTTAGCATCTCCATATATCTCTCTATGGATTAAAAACAAACAAAGAAACCAACTAAGCTTGTCTCCTCTAGTCCTAGGGTGCTACCCTCAGACGCTAACTGTGCCTTTACCAATTGGGCACACATGACCGGGAAACTCACCCTCTTGAGTCCCCTTTTCATACAGGGGGTCCTTCCCCTGTGGTGCGTAAACCAGAGGCCTGGGAGCCGCCTCTGGCTCCAGTTGCTCACCTCTGTTCTCTAATCAGCCCCATAGCATTGCCATCTGACTGGCTGTGAGGGCCCCCGGCTCCTCCTGCAGCGCAGGCCAGGTCTCCCTAGTCCACTTACCTGCACGCCAGGCTGCTGCAATACCTTTCCACCACCACCTTCCAGCTCGCCCCCCCCCCCGCCCCCGCCGACCCCAAGTTCCAGCTGCACACCTCAGAACCTCTTTCCTCATTCTCATGTGTCCTTTGGACTTCCTTATGTTAGCCTGTCAGCCTAGAATGGACCTCATCCTCCTGGTTACCCACCCCCCATCTTTCCCAGCTCGGCTCCACTGCAGCAACCCTCCCCCGAGTGCCCCGGCCCAGAGAACACATCTGTCTTCTGGCCTCCTCATCACTGTCATCATCCCTGAGAGTTACGGCCTGCTGGTTTGTCTGCTACTTAGACTCTGGGCTTTCTGGTGCATCTGGAGTTGTTGGTCCTCTTCCTGTTCTTTCCTGGAGGTCAGAGTCTGTCACTATCTGTGGTGACTGAGAAGCCTCGCCAGGGAAGAACATTGGATGTGTGTTCCTTTCGTGAGTTCTTGTAGAGGTTGTGAGCCTTCTGGGCTGAGCAAGGTCAGGCACTAGCCCTCCTGTTATGTGTTACTGAGCATCTCTCACCAGTGTTTTTTTTCTTTTCTTATTTTAATCCCTTGTTTTTCAAATGCACTAAGCTCTGTGTGTGCATATGCACGAGGACGCCCTCCTGTGACGCCGCCCTTTGCTTCTGGGTCGAGTCAGCTCCACGCTGAGCTGAGAGCCCCATGTGCCCTTGCAGTGCCCCGAGGTCCTGCCTGGCCTGCCTTCCATCCCACAGGTCCATCCTTCCATCGAATCCTGCATCTTCATGTGCAGGAGTCCTGCCTCTCCTGTGAGGATTCTGAAGACAGTGGCGGGTGCAAGGCCTGTCCGGTCCCGCAGGGAACCAGGATGAATAGCCATCAGCTGCTGGGAGCCTCATACTCCATGGGATGGGATCAGCAGCCTTGGGTTCCCATAGTAACCAGCCCATCAATGCCCTCAGTGTCGGATGGTGGCACCGCAGAGGGGAAGAAATAGTCTCATTGTCTCCCCTTTGGCCGCTTGGGCACAAACAAGCCGCACCCCGCAGGGCCCTGCAATGCCCTGAGGTCCAGCCAGATTTGCAGCTCTGCGGCGGTGTACTGCACATGTCCCCTCTTGAACTGTGCCAGGAAGGGGCCATCACTGTCAGCTTTTGGACCCTCACTGGGACTCTTGAATTTCTGCCACTGGACATCATCAGTAGTCATAGGGCCCCTGTTGATTAAGGCCAGCTTCTCAATGGCCAGCCAGGCCACTCCTGCCGAGGGGTAAACAAACGCCTTGTGTTTCGGAAGGAACCTGCATTTCCAAACTTTCCCTCTTTGGTTTTCTAGTCATCCTGGTGACGACTTCAGAAGTGATCTCAGAGCATCCTTCTTTCTCGGGGAGGCCGAGGTTACCTGTGTAAACTGATCACCAGCAGAATGTGTGTGTGTGTGTGTGTGTGTGTGTGTGTGTGTGTGTGTGTAGGGAGGTACCTCTATGTAATTCAGGGCCCTCTCCAGAGCTCCCTGAGGTACCCTATACCCCCAGCCTTCCCCTCTGTCCACATATCTCTTTCCCTGCCCTCCAGGCCAGAACCAGGATATCTCCTTGGATTTTTCCCTTTCCTGGTGTTGGCAGCCACTACGTAGAGACTCTGCCAGCCTGCCTCCAGCTGCCTCTCAGCCCCACCCCCAAGCCAGCAGGCACAGCCCAGGCCAGCCCCATGCTTACACTCTAACACCCAAATTGTTGCCTCCTTGCCTTCCCTGACTCTCTTCTCAGCCTTGACCCCTACCAACAACCAGAAGGTTGTTTGGAGCCACAAGCCTCATGCTGTCCCTTCCCTCTTTTCAAACCATCAGCGTGTAGCGTGGCACACAGCCCCAGTGAGGGGCCCTCCGATCGCCTGCATAGTCCTTTTCTAAGAAAACTTCTTATTGATTCTTTGTCAATTTCACCTCATGCATCCCAATCCCACTTATCTCTCCTTCCCCTGGTATGTGCCCTCCACCCTTGCAATCTCCCCAGCAACAGAGAAAAAAAAAATCTCTTTTTTTCCGAAGCTATAGTATGTCCCACAGTATATATACCCTTTTGTCCACACTTCAAATGTTCATTGACGTGAGTATTGGTTGGATTCGGGATCTCTGGCTTCTGCTACTCCACCGATACTGGATCCTCACTGGGATATCTCTCCTGTATATTCTTGAGCCTAGCCCCTCGCTACCGGCTTCAGCAGTGCCAGGGCTTTTAATGTTCTGGAAACTTTACCCATGCTCTTTCTTTATATCCGCTATTTGTTCTCGCAGTCTGCATGTGGTCGACCCAGAGAACCCCATCTTCCCCGTGGGCTGGCTGAAATGGTCTTTCCTGACCTCTCTACTGTGAACAGGGTTGAGCACTGTCCACCCTGAGCTCAATGAAGGGCTTGGCCACAGTGAGTTTAGAGTGTGTCTGTCTTCTCCTTGGGCCACAGCATCGTGTACCCATACTCCTTTGTGCCTCCTCAGGACCCAGCCTGCTTCCAGGCACATAGAAGGCTCAAGTTCATGTGACGCCCTTACGATTTTGTTATTGTCCTTTTTATTCCAGGATCTGTGGCTTTTCCATTACACTTGCCGGGTAAATGACTCTGAGAGCACGAATAAGAGAAAATGCTAACTTTATTGTCCCAGCTTCTAGGTTTGTAACTGTCAAGGACATGTAAGGGTTTCTGCCCAGTGACATCTCTTGGTTCCTTGCTATTGGGTGGCTTGTTCTTTAGCACTAGGTCTTGCTCCATGATTTCAGGGTTACCTGTAGGGACTTGAAAATCAAGGCCAAGGAATAACCCCTAATCCTCCCTGCTGTGTAGCTACTGCAGGACAGAGCTGGTAAAGCTGGCAGTGTCCAGAGTCCATGTCTCAAAGTAAGGGGGAACCCTTTGCTCCTAAGTGGACAAAGAACAGGAAGAATGCAGCAGGACCAGGAAGTCCAGGCGGAGCGAATAATGGAAGGCAGGAAGGACGGCACAGAAAGAGTTTGGCGAACCCCAAGCCTCAGTGGGAGTCTTTTGTGAAAGTCTTGTTCTTTCAAGTGATAGTCCAGATCCTGACTGTACTGTGTCTCAGGTGTGACTGTATTTAATTGGATGGCAGCGCAGTCAGTGGCTGCCCCTCCCACCATGCCTGTCACCATCTAGCTTTTAGCTGGCCCTAGACTCTTGGCATTAACTTCACTACACAGATGAGCAAACTGACCCCCAGAGAGGCTGGGTAGATTACCACAGAGTACTGGATGCCAACTCAACAACTTGGCACCTGACTTGTAGGCCCTACCCTGGCAGTGTCAGCCTTGTTAGGAAAGGTACAAACAGAGGGTGATATATGAGCCAGTGGGTGCTGGAGTCAAGTTTTCCAAAGAGCAGAGGGTTGCAGTCCAGGCTGGAAGGTTCCGGAGGAAGGGTGGTGCCCTGGGAAGGTGCCTTTGTGGCCCTGCTAAGTGAGGCTGCCTCGTACTTGGGATCCTCCCTTCTTATCAGGCCTCTGGCCCAGAGCTTACATCAAAGGTTTATCTATGCAGGAATGAAGGCAGACCAGCACTGCCTCGGATCAAATCCCTGAGTCTTACACATCCTAAGCAAGCACTCTACCACTGAACCACACCCCAGCCTGAGACCAGCATTTTTACATTGGATTCAAGAGTTTCAAGGGCAGGGAAGGTTTCTTGTATACTTTCCTCAGCTAGCGGATACTCTCCCTAGCCTAGTCTGTGTCCTTCTCAGCCTGGTTGGTATATACCCTCCCCAGCCTAGCAGACCCCTTTGTGTTCCCACTGAGATGGTATGAAGCATCAGATGGTACTAAGAGTCAGAAAGTAGGACCCAGAGGTAAGGAACACCCTGATGGGGACCGAGGGCCGCAGTGAAGGCGACACAACGAAGCTACAAAGCCTTATAGTCTTGATCTACTGCAGCAATGCAATGAAAAAGTAATTAAATGCAGAAAAAAAGGTTGAAAATAGAAAACTATAATCAACCACAACACCACTGCCCAAAGATGATTACAATTAAAAATTTGGACCATATCCTTTTGTTTCTGCTTTTCAATCTTTGTGTGTGGTTATGTGTATGGGTATGGATGTGAGTGTCCTGGGACACATGAGGTCAGAGGACAACTTCAAGGGTTGGTTTTAAACTTCCGCCTCGCTTGAGACTGGGTTCTCTTGTTCACCATTATGAATGCCAGATTAGCTGGCCCATAAACATCTGAGATTCCCTTACCCATCTCCCGGTAGGAGTACTGAGATCACCCATGTGTGCTCCTGTGTCCAGCCTTCTGTGGGCTCTGAGGATCCAAACTCATGTCCCCACGTTTGCGCAGCAAATGCCGTTCCATTGAGCCATCTGCCCAGCCCTCTTTTTGTGATTTTTTGTAGCCATGAGTGTCGTGTACACATAGTTGTGTTAATGTATGTGCATATACACATTCTTGTGTGCACTGATGACTTAGACAGATAGACTGAGTCATTTTGAAACTTGTCCCTCGTAAGGTAGTAACCATTCTCTGTTGTAATTTTTAATGGGTGTTGTGCCGCGGTGTGCCGGGCAGGTAATTTGCTTGGTATTTCCATGACATTTAGGTCAAGGGATTCTTTGTGTCAGGAGGTGCTTGGTCCGGAATGCTGGGACCTTGTGGGAAGGTGGCTTCATGGCTTCCCTGTTCCCACTGACCAGCTCACATCTCTGTTGACAGGTGCCCTGTCCCACTTTTTTTGTCCTTGTGGAGCTTAGAAACATTTGTTTAACTTAACTCATGAGGCAATTATTGAGAAATTTTTTTTTTTTAATTTAAAAAAAAGCTGGATATCTCAGTGGTTAAAAGCATTGGATGTTCTTCCAGAAGGCTTAGGTTCGATTCTCAGCACTCACATGGCAGGGGACAACCATTTGTGATTCTAGTTCCAGGAAACCCAATGTGCCCTATTCTGATCTTTGCAGGCACCAGGTGCGCATGTGGTGCACGGACGTACATGCAGACAAAACACCCATATGTATAACATAAAAATAAATGAATATACACATTTATTTTTTAAAGATAATCACAGGATTGGAGATATAGCTCAGTGGTAGAGCATTTGCCTAGCGTGCACTAGGCCCTGCTTTTAATTCATAACACTGAAAAAAACTTATGTTTTCTGTAGTTACTTTGCTGCCACAGAGTTCAAACAGTGCAGATGTATAAAGAGGGAAACCCAAATGTCCTTCCTTGCTGTGCTCACCCCAGCTGTCCCTTCCCCCTGATACCACCACTGCTCACACCTCACTATACGTGTTTCTGTTTTTATTTCTTAGAAGACAAGTATGAACATGTGCACACACAGAACACTGGACTTGGATCCAGCTACAAATTTTTTAATACCTAGCTTTCCTAACCACCCTGTAAGTCTGTCTTTGCTGGTACATAGAGAGCTGCCTGCTTTCTAGGTAGTATGACATCTTTATGGCTGCAATATATATCTCGTTGCATAATTTGCATATGGATGTTCCTTTGCATTACCTTCATGCTGCCATGATCCTTCTTATTCACTCTTCTCTGGACACATGCATGAGAATTTCTCACGGGATATTTAATAGCAAGAACAAATGTAATAACCAATGAGAGTCGCAGACATCTGTCTGGTCCTGGCTACGTAGCAGGTGATTTTTGTCACCTGCTTTTCCTTGTACTGACTCGGTCTCCTTAGAAACTCTGTGAGGTAGGTGTTGTTACCTCTGTTTTACAGATGAGGAAGTGAAGACACAGAGAAGTAAGGTCCATGGCTTCACAGCTTGTAAATGCCAGAGCCAAGATCTAGACGAAGGTGACCTGGTTACAGAGAGTGAGGAAATGTGTCATAGTGTAATTGCATGTTCCAGTGTGTTGGGCATTGGCTGTAGTTCCCAGGCAGGTGGATGATGGCTGACACTGTCTCCAAAAGCGTGTGAGAAGGCGGTTGTTATAAGTTTGGGGTGAAGGTGGTCTCTTGTTGTACTTATCAACTCTACTGTGCAAGACTACTTTCATTGGCTTTCCTTGTAATCACAGCTAAAGTCAAATAGCTCTTCACATATCATTCACCATTTTTATTCTTCTCTGAATTGCTTATTTATATCCTTTGCCCCATTTTTCAGTTGAATTGTCTGCCTTCTTTCTGAATAATTTGTAGGGATACTCAGTGTATTTTGAGAATCAGCTCCCCTCCCTTTTAAAGGGCATTGCAGTGATTTCTTTGAACCTGTTCAGTGGGTATGTTTGTTCTCCTGTTGTGTTTTGAAATAGAACCTGGAATGCTATTTGTTTGCTGGGCCTGCCCTTTGTGTGTTTCGGGGATAAAGAGGACTAGATTCCTGCTAACAAGAACTTAAATAACCACTTAAGGGGAACATCCAGGAGCTGCTTTGGGCAGCAGTAAGAAGCAGGAACTTTTCACCTGGGGATTCAGGGAAGGCTTGTGACCGGGTAACACCTAATCGCCTCTCAGGGCTTTTTTTTTTTTTTTTTTTTTTTTAAATTGACAGAGGAACATGCAGGAGGTGGTTGCTGGGCAGTATCCCATCCAGAAGCAACTCATCTTATCCTAAAGTAAAGAATTTCAGGAAAGGGCCCCAGGGAGAAACCAGAGGAAGAGGTGAAGGGGTGGGGTGGGGTGGGGAGAAGGATGCTGTTAGCAGAGTCTCCCTCATTGGTGCCTCCCAGTGGCCAGGTGCTGTTGTCTGGAGGGCTCAGCCACCCAGAGCATAGAGCAGAGCACTGGAGAATGGGCTGTGGGGAGGGATAAGAGGCAAAAATCAGGTAGGTAAGAGCAAGGTTGGAGAGGGAAGAGTTCTAGAGGGGGTAAGGGGTTAAGTGGAGGGTAGAGAGATGGCTCAGAAGTTCAGAGCATTGGTTGCTTTTCCAGAGGAACTGGGTTCAATTCCCAGCACCTATGTGGCCACTCACAACCATCTATAATTCCAGTACCCTCTTCTGGCTTCCACAGGCACCAGGGACACAAGTGGTGAGCACAGACATACATGCAGGCAAAGCACTCATGCACGTAAGGTAAAATAATTTGCACTTACTATGCAATTATGAGGACCAGAATTCAGATCTCCCTACCCTTGTACACCAGCCAGTCATCCTGCAAACACCTGTAACTTCAGCTCTGAGGGATCTGATACCCTCTTTTGACCTCCTTGGACACACACACATGTACACACACGACAAAGTTCTGACAGCTGGTGTGGGATGTATGCTTTTAATACTACTACTCAGGAGGCAGAGGCAGATGGATCTCTGTGAGTTTGAGGCCAGCCTAGTCTACCTAGTGAATTTCAGGTCACACAGTGGGGTGTGGGGGTGGAGGTAGATTGATCAGCCTGTGGAGGCTTTGCCACACACCTGGTGGCATTAGATGGCAGGGTGTTCATCAGCTGCTGCTCTCCTTCAGTAAGGGTGTGCAGTGTCCCCAAGCCTGGTGTGATGCCTGACTGGTTCTGAACTACAAAAATGGACTGGGGCAGGCAGGGTGTGTGCCCCACTGCTTCCTCTCCTCTGCCAGTTTTAGCTTTATGCATGTCCTCCCCGAGGATCACAGAAGAAGCCTGTGGTTTTGTGTCTGTCAGACCCCACGTCCCTGGATCCCTGCCTGCGTCTCGGTTGGAGTTTGTTTAGGTGTGTCTGTCTGAGAACAGATTTTGACAGGAAAATAAGTCCGTTCTTCGCCATCGCTGGGCAGGGTCTCGCATACATCTCCGTCTTATGCTGTTGACTTTCAAAACTAAACAAAACCCTCAATTTATATTCCTCATGAGGAAGTCCAACTTTTCTGGAATAGAAAAGAAGCTGTTTCTCTGTCTCATTGTCAAGAGCTCATTAACAGCCTTCTTTACAGTCTCTAATGTGTCACTGGCAGGAACGTGATACTCTTAGTCCAAATAAGAAAGCGGGGCTCATTTCAGTGGCTTAAACCGGGCTCTGTCCCATGACTCCGCCAGTCCAAGACCCTCTCAGCCCTTCGTTTAAACAGTTGTTTTCCTTTGGCCGTGCTGTAGACGGAATCGAGGACCTTGGACAAGCTGGGCGAGTGCCCTGCCTTTCAGCCACACCCCCAGCCCACCTGGGGAATGGCTGCTTTCTCCTTCCACAGAGGGTTGTGTCCTTAAGGTACTGTCGCTGTCACTTTCTAAGCCCCCACTCCCACCCCATTTCATAGTTGTTTTTCAAGGGCTCTAGTTCTCTACCTTTTGATAGCCAGTCAAGACAGGAACATCAGAAAACCAAATTGATTCTGTCTCCCTTTAAATCAGCTTCAAACCCAGATGAATTGTCAGAGGGGTTGTGGACATGCCACGTTACTATGTTGCCCCTGCTGGAGAATTAGGAGTCACAAAACCACACGAGTGTTATGGTAGCATCCCATAAGCCCTGAGCGTCCCTTTTCAAGAAGCCCTGGGTGGGATTTCTGCTTTCTTCTCGTGTCCGTTCATCTGTGGAGAGCTGCAGAAAATCCCACCTTAAAGCCAATGTGCTTTTCTCACTCAAAGTTGGTCTTACTTTCCAGCAACTGTTTCCTGAAGTTAGTCACTGTATGTGCCTTTTGTACTTGATCAGTGCCGACGGCTGTGCCAGCCCTGGCTTGTCTCCATGACGAACAGTCTCACAGCATCTTCAAGGGCCACCCCAAACACCACCACTTCGTGCAGATTTTCAGTGGCTGGTGCTGCCATCAGGACATCTTTTCCCTAAGTCCAACGAGCCTTGCCTGTCTGCTTGCTGCTGCCGTCCTCCAAGCAGCATTGTTTGTTTTATTTGAATCATGCTGTCAGGCTGCATGAGTTAGGTTGCAGGTCTTGAGTCTGGGCCGTGTTCCTGCATGCATCGTGGACATGAAACTGATGTCACATGGGTCGTTAGGGACAGTGGACAAAGCCAACAGTTAAACAATCCTCAGCGAAGCCGACCTTGTCCATTTTAAATGCCCTGTCTTTGTCCTACACTCCTTCATGGAGGTGTGCTAGCCTTGATCCCAGCGTGATTTCTGCATCAGCCTTTCATGGCAACAGCAATTTGAATGACATAGCCAGGACTTCCTAGCGACTAGGGAAACCAGTGCTGTGGTTTGCCTACTTGAGAGAAACAGGCCAGCAAGCACCTCTGGCCAGAAAGGGTTATGAATCTGCCTGTGTCAATGTGAGCTGCTCAGCATGTTGGGGTACTGTTTTTTTTTTTTCTTTCACTCCTTCCCTAGAGGATTATGGGCTTTCCTGAACCATTTAACTTTTATCACAATTGTAAGTTTGCTGGCACCACCCATAAGCAAGTAAACATAGAGAAAAGGGACATAGAACAATCACTCTAAAGGAACAGATAATGGGTAAGCGTAAGTGGAAAGTCCTCACAAACATCACCACGCCAAGGAAAAGATGCCTTGTACCACAACTAGATGATTCTAGAAAGCTCTAGAACAGATAGAATTAATGAAGTGGAGGGATTCAACCTTAGGGTAGAGCATTTATGGGAAGGCTTACAGATATTCTTGGTGGGAGTAAGGTCTTGGTAATTTGCAGGACATAAGTATATCACGTATCAAATCTCAGCAAATGCTGTATGAACATGTGCTCAATTCTTCACAGGTAATTTTTTGCCTCAAAAGAAGGAAAATCCCTAAGTAAATATTGAACTCTCGATAAGAATGTGTATGTGGAAGTGTGCTGATAGGGCAGTTTACTTTGCAATGAGCAGGCCGAGAATAAAAGCGTGCTGATGGTGGGGTAGCTGGAGGTGGAGAACCCTGAGGGGATGTGGTGGAAGAGTGGGGTGGGAGTGGGGGCAGTTGCTGGACACAGTTAACTTTCAACTCTTCTCTGTATTTGCAAGTTTTCGTAATAAGATTTCAGGAGAAAAAGATAGTGAGGGCATGGTGGGTTAGGGACCCCCCCCCCCCCCCCGAGGAGGAAGCCGGTGCTGCCCTCACCATGGAGTTATGTTTACAGATGTAGATTAGACGCCTTCTAGGGATTGAATAGAGTCAGTGATGTCATCAAGCCAGCAGCCAGCAATGGAATCTGACTTTGGGACACTTCTGTAGGGTATAGGCCACCTTGGCACCTGAGGGGACAAATGTGGCTCCTGGAGGCCCTTGATTGCTAGTTCTGTGCTGGCAGAGTCTCGGAAAATGTAAATGAGCCCAATCTCACAGTTATAGGAACTTCCTGTGCAGGGGCGATAAGCCTGCCGCAGACACCTCTGGCAATGTCAGTTTGACTTGTTCTCTGCTAATTACCTTCTCCGCCTGCTCTGCTCTGTTTTCGCTAATTTCAGGATCTGACTTAGTGACTTCCTGAAGACTTCTCAGCCTCTCTTGACTCTTCTCAAACCAAAGGGCTGAACCAGCAGCCGCCGTGGTGCAGATTCCTGAATGGGAGTCCTAAATTGGACCCCTGCCCGTTTCCCCAGGGGCACCCCAGACCAGATGCAGCAAAGACAACTCTAGTCCTTGTGGGCAGAACTTCTGCCAGAGAGGGTCTGCTGGTAAATTCCGAAGAGGGGGTAGGAACAGAGGAGAAGAATGAAAGCATTATTCTAAGAAGCTGCTTTTATTTATAGATTCTCCTAATTCTATTAGAACGAACGCCAGAGGGATATAAAAGTTGGAACACATAACACATAATAGAAATGAAGGGACATTAAACTAAGCTAGGGAACGTGGTAAAATGAGAAGAGCCTCCGTACCAAAGGGAAGATGTGATATTTTTTTTTTCCTAAAATAAAATCATCTTAGAGCACATTGTACCAGGGAAGCGAATTAAAATAAGGACTCGGTGAGGAGAAAACTTGGAAGGAAGCATAAAATATTTCATAATGAAAAGGAGAAAGTGTTAAGCTGACTCAAGGGGAAAACAAATAAAGAGTTTACACTAATTACATTATAGAGACAAATAAAATGTTGAAAAGGAAATAAAGCCAATTAACTACTTAATGTGCTCTAAGAGTCTTTGGCAAAATAAAATGTATTAAATATAATAAAATACTCAAATAGCTATAATTTGCCATTTCCCCCCCAGCAGCCAATACAGTGCCTCGCATTCTGCATACACAATGAAGGAGTTTTGACCACTAACAAAAGGCATTGATGGGCTCCAATACAGAGTAAACAGCCACTTGTGTAAGCAAGCTGAATCAGACACCGCTTCTCAGTGAGTGAGGTAGAATATGAAGAGCGTGCACTTACCGGGAAATACTTCTCAGATTCAAGTTAGTGAGTAGGGGCCAGCCAGATGGCTTAGTAGGTAAAGCGGTTGGCCACCACACCTGAGGACCTGAGTTCAATTTCCAGGACCCATACGGTGGCAGGAGAGAACTATCTTCTCTAAGTCACTTGCTTTCTGCTCTTCACACGTAGGTGCGGGTGCACACAGGTCACAAATAAGTGTAATTTTATTCTGTTATTTTAGTTTTTTGAGACCATCTCGCTGTGTAGTCTTGGCTAGCCTGGAACTCTATGTTATCCATAGAGATCCACCTGCCTCTACCTCCCAAGTGCTGGGATTAAAGGTGTGTGCCACCATGTAATAATTTTTTTTAATCTAATGCATGAAGGCATGGGTGATAAGAATCTCTCTTCTGACAGTAACTGCCCTTTCCTGTGCCTCAACTCTTTCTTCTGAAAAATGAAAGCTAGCCACACTTCCAGTAAGCATGTGCTTGGAATAGTGCCTGTCCCTAGGTGACCATTCTGCTGCTAATCATCATCATCATCATCATCATCATCATCATCATCATCATCATTATCATGATGGTTATCTATGCCAGTGGAACCAGACATACCAGTCCACCCAGTGTGGACATACCAGTCTACCCAGTGTTAGGCATACTGGAGTTGCCCTAGGAAAGCACTGCATTTAAAGCAAGAATTCAAAGTTGGTGAGGCTGAGGGCTGGGGTAGCTCAGAGGTAGCACGCCCTTCTAATGTGTCCAGCACCATGGCCTCCATCTCCTGCACTGGGAATACATCAAGGGGATAGTTTGGATGTTGCTTTACCTTTCCCTTTTTGAGGAAAATTGTAGCTGTTAATGCTTGGGACCAAGCAGGCAGAAGCTTTGCC